>NC_081330.1:132738746-133053746 GCF_026419965.1 Kogia breviceps | reverse complement strand
AATTGCCCTTGGAGCACGACGGACTATTAGTGGGACAGAGGCTTAAAGCACAGGAGACCGGCCTTTAAAGAAATCTGGGAGAGCTTTTGCTTCCTTTGAAGCAGGAAACGGAGAGCCCCGAGGGCGTCAGAGCAGTTGTCAGGGGTGAGTCTTTCTTGCAGTTGGGGAAAACGGAGGGAGAGCTGCGGATCCGAGGTCTCCCGTGAATCAGGTTTGGGAAAAACAAGTCACTGAACTTGTACCAGGACACTCCGTGTAACCAGGATTTTATTGCTCACGTGGGAGGTGTTTTTAGGTGTCCAGAGCCTTTAGAATGAACATCTACGCATGTTTGCAGGCAGAAACACGCTCACTGCACACCAAAGACATCAGGCGTTTGCCTTGCCCTGTGTAGGGTGAAGGATGCCAAATGGATTTTTTACCCTCCTTTTCCAATTCCTGTGCTAAATAAGTGTAGGATTCTCTAACTGAGTTGGACCATAGCAGTGGTGAAGAATGGAAGCAAATGAATTGGAAATGTCCTGATACTTAACAATTTAGGTCACTTCACCACTTTCTGGGACAGAATCATTGCATGGAGCTCATTATTCTCACTTCGTATCCCGTGACTACATCACCTCTAGATGATGCTAAACTGCCCATTCATCACAAAACCAAGAATACGTTTCTGCAATAATTCTCTTCCATCTTGCTCTACTGTATTTTATTCCCACCACGCTACCCCAGGCGTAAGGACATGACCCAGGACGTGCAGCCGTTGACAGAACATACCCTCACAATGCTCTTTAAAGATGATTATACTTATAGGGGCTTCCCTGGTGGTGCAGTGGTTAAGAATCCGCCTGCCAGTGCAGGGGACACGGGTTCGAGCCCCGGTCCGGGAAGATCCCACGTGCCGCGGAGCAAACGAAGCCCGTGCGCCACAACTACTGAGCCCGCGCGCCTAGAGCCCGTGCTCCGCAACTAGAGAAAGCCCACATGCAGCAGCAAAGACCCGACGCAGCCAGAATTTTTTACGAAATGATTATACTTGTAATAAACATCTTTTCATATTAAGCATGTGTGTGACAGTGAAATATCAGAAATGAAAAGCTATGAGTCGATGTTCATCTTCAAAGCAACTCAGAAGAGGAAACCTGCCTAATTTTTGCCTAGGAGCTCAGAGGTTTTTGTTGGTGCCAAACGTGTAATGTGGGCAGATAAAGATAAGGTGAAGGTTTCCGACGTCTGCGTCAGACTTTGGCACCAGATAAGTTAAAAAACCCACAGCCGGAGGCTTATGCACTTCAGAGTGTCGCCTGTGAGAGACCAATTCTGAAATCCTTCGCTCTTGGCTTTCCAAGAGGTCACTCAAAAAAGCAAGGTCTCTTTGGGGAAGAAACGGGGTGAGCTGACATGGAAAGAATGGGAACAACAGTCCCATGGTAGAGGGGATTATTTTTTAATGAGTTTAGTGTTTTTACTGTATATTTTCCAAAGTACCGCCAGAAGCCAGCATCATCTTCCTTCAACCTCGTTATCGGGTTAGGAGCCCAGGAATTTATCTGAATCCCTTAGACTTTCTCTTTAAACAGTGACAAGGGGCTTCCCTGGTGGCTCAGTGGTCGAGAGTCCGCCTGCCGATGCAGGGGACACGGGTTCGTGCCCTGGTCCGGGAAGATCCCACGTGCCGCGGAGCGGCTGGGCCCGTGAGCCGTGGCCGCTGAGCCTGCGCGTCCGGAGCCTGTGCTCCGCAACGGGAGAGGCCACAGCAGTGAGAGGCCCGCGCACCGCAAAAAAAAAAAAAGGTTTATTATTACTGTTACTGTTATCATTACCATCCTTATTGCATCCTCCAGTAATCTACAATAAAAGCTCTAAGAACTCAGTTCTTAGCAAACCTCTGAGTCCCCTTGATCCACCCCATAGCAGTGAGGAGAACAGATTCTCTTTGCCGAGCTGAGTGTGTTTCTGCCTCAAACCCTAAAGCCATGATGTCCAGACCCTACAGGACTGACTCGCGGGTTGGATTTATTTTTTTCCACAGTAGCCTTGAGAGAATCAGTGTAGGCTCGCCGGCTGTCTCAAGCCTGCACGATTCCATAAGAACGGTATTTATGCGCCAGGGAGCACTGGAGATGTTGGGGTTTTGTTCGTCTTTTGTTGTGTTTTTTTCTTTCGCCGTTTCTAGCATCAAGCAGACTGCATTCCTTGGAAAGGCACCACTTCGGCTCACCCCGCTGCACCCGGTGTCTGGCTTGGCACCGATGCCGACAGCTGATGTTGTTGGCAAGGCATATGGTCATTGATTACGGTGGTCGCGCTGATGTCCCAAGTCTGAAGAAGCTATAGGGGGGGCGTGATGAAGGAAGGAAGTGAGAAAACCCACAAGGGCTGGTCTGCTGGGGTGCCGAGAGACCCCGCTGGGCTCGCCTCCAGGTTGGAATATTTTGCTGGCCGTCTAGTTAAAATGGAAGGGCCCTCTACTGTAGAGCACAGGGAACTGTATTCAGTATCTTCTAATAACCTATCATGGGAAAGAATGTGAAACATGGATGGACCTAGAGATTGTCACACTGAGTGAAGTAAGTCTGAGAAAGACAAATGTCATATGATAGCACTTATATGTGGAATCTAAAAAAAAAAAAAATGAACTTATTTGCAAAACAGAAATAGAGTCACAGATGTAGAAAACAAAGCTACAGTTACCAAGGCGGAAAGCTAGAGGAAGGATAGTTAGGGAGTTTGGGATTGACATGTACACACACTAGTATATTTAAAATGGATAGATAACAAGGACCTACTTACTGCAGAGCACAGGGAACTCTTGCTCAACCTAAAGTGGAAAGATAATTTGAAAAAGAATAGATACGTGTATATATATATAACTGACTCACTTGGCTGAACACCTGAAACTAACACAACACTGTTAATCAACTGTACTTCGATCAAAACATAAATAAAGGGGGGAAAAAACCCGGAGGGGCCCTGCCTGTATGCCGTGCATTTCCATTACTACTGAGAAGGCCCTACTTCATTCCGTTCTCAGCGAATAATCTGGGGGCATCTGTGGAAAATACTCAGAGAGAACATGTGCCATTATAGGGATCTTAATCCTTCACCAAGGCAAGACTAGATGTATCATTGATAACACTACATTCTCCCCCTTGAACTGTGTCCCACATGCCTGGCCGTATCTGAAGACTTACGTCCCCGTGGGTTCTCATAAAATACCCAGGGGTTCCCTGAAAATTAGATGATTAGGGGGGGAGTCTAACCAATTAACCTTAAGGAAAAAACACATTGCTTCCTGCACAACCCTTCTTTTGTTCTTCCTCGTAAAGTCCTGATTTTTTACGGACACACACACACACACACACACACACACACACACACACACACACTCCGCTCGTTCCAAATGGCAGGCGAGACACAGTCTTTTTTTTTTTTTTCCCTTAATGGTTAGCATTACTTTATATTTCAAATTGCAGACCAGGGTTGTGAAATGCTGCCTCTCAGCAGGGCTTTTACTTGGCTTTAGAAAAAGGTCCTTTGGAGTTTATTTATTCTGAAGCAGACGTCAAGCATTTGGATGGAACCTATGTACCCCAAAGGAGCTTTTTCTTCTTTGCCGAAAAGCCTGTTTCTTGCCTGTCTCTTTAGCTGAGCTTGAAAGCGGCTCTATCAACATTTGCGATAAAAAAAACCTTTGCATCGTCCTTCAGGCGGAGTTCTGCAGCGCCTGTGGATTTGTTGCCAGGAGGCCTGGGTCTCTTGTCTCTCCTTTACTCTGTCTGGTAAGCTCAAGCTAGGTTTCCAGCTCCACACACCAGAAAGCCAGCCACGTCGTCGTTTAAAGGCGTTTGGGTGACTAATTGCAAGATTCCTGAAGCTTGAGTCGTGTTCTGTTTCTTTATTCTCCTTTCAGTGGGGCTATGTACGTGCAGCATCTCACATATATTATCCTAGACTTTTGCTACCTACCCTTTAAGTAACTTAAGAAAGATGACTTGGATAATCTCTAAAGACGGTCGTACTAAGTGAAGTAAATCAGAAAGAGAAAGACGAACACCATATGATATCACTTATATGTGGGATCTAAAACATGACACAAATGAACTTGTTTACAAAACAGAAGGAGACTCACAGACATAGAAAACAAACTTACAGTCACTAAAGGGGAAGGAGGGGGATACATTAGGAGTTTGGGATTAACATACACGCTAATAAATATAAAATAGATAACCAATTAGGACCTGTTGGACAGCACAGGGAACTCTACTCAATATTTTGTAATAACCTATAAGGGAAAAGAACCTGAAAAAAATTTTTTCTATATATAGATATTTCTATATACAGATACAGATATGTATAACTGATTCACTTTGCTGTATACCTGAAACTAACACAGTACTGTAGATCAACTATATTTCAGTAAAAAAGAAATCAATTTTTTTTTTTAAAAGACATTAATTTTTTAAAAAAGAAAAATAACCCTGCTATCCTCTTGTTTTCTTTTGGGCTTTTTTCTCACCATTAGTTAGAATCCATGCCGCCAGAAAACATATGCGTTGCTACCCCAAAACAGCCGTGTTCTGCTTAAAGCCCACGGTTTTTAGAGGAGACCCACCTTACCCTTTAGACGCTGCGATGGGAGACGGGCTCACACTTCGCTCTCAGCAGCCTCCCCGCCCCCCTGGGGAGTGAGGTAAGGCCAGAGATAAGATCAGCTCTTCAAAGCTCTTTTAATTGGAAAGAACTTGAGTTCGAGCTTCTCCCCACCATCTAACGTTCCAAAGGCAAGAAATTCTTAAATATAGACTCACCAACAATCTCACTTTCTGTTCCTCGCCAACTTTTTGAGCAACCCATAATTTTGGGGTTTTTTGTCTGTATAAAATCGCTTTTAATTGAAAGCACCAACGATTTGTGGAAGGAATTCTTGTTACTCCTTTCTCTGCGACTCAGACTTAGTTAAGTTTCCGTAGTAAACTGAGATGAAAAATCTTATAGTTCTAATGCAGGCTAATGATGGAGTTGTGATTGAACCCTAGGAAGGAAAGCCTGTAGAATCCCACCAGCCCCGGTACATCTTCGGAACAGTGGGTGGCGACTAATGACTGAGGTCAGAAGCCTAGAGTAGGGCAAGGAGGAGATACTGCAGGTGGCAAAGCACTGGTCCTTGTTCATCTCCACCATATAAATCCCAGGGACAGCCCTGGAGATGCTACCTCATCATGTTCCCTGGTTTGGAGCCCATCCATCATTTGACTTGGTCACCACCATGACTTGGAGGTCCTGGAAACACACCCCCCCGCCCCAAGTTCAAGTCATTTAAATCCAGTTACCCTTGGCTGCTCTCAGGGAGGCCTCAGCCTTTCAGAGAGATCTCACCTGTCCCCACTAAGCCTTCCTACAGGAGGTGTGAGAGGTGGAAATTTAAGACCACCGTGATCTCTGCTCCCACGATGATACTACGTGGCAAAAGGGTTTGTGCAGTTGGAATGAAGGTTGTAATAACTTTGCTTAGAGGTCATCGAAAGGGAAATCATACAGAATGGCCAAGTCTTGTCACATGAGTCCTTTGAAAGTGGAGCGTTTTTTCCTGCTGATTGTAGACGGGAGAGGTTCCAAGGGTGAGAAGGAGTCTGTCTACCCTTGTGGACTTGAAGATGGTGGGGCTGCATGGCGAGACATGAGGGTGGCTTCTAGAAGCTGAGAGCAGACCCCAGCTGACAGCCAGGAAATAAACGGAAACCTCAGCCCTACAACAGCAAGGAAACGAATTCTGCCAACAAGTAGGGAACGGGAATGAGTAGGAAGCAGGTTCTTGCCAAGAACCTTCAGATAAAGACCCTACCTACCTGGCCAACGCGTTGATTTTGACCCTGTGAGGTGCCAACACACAACTTAGCCAAACCCAGTCCTTGGGACTTTTGACCCCCAGAGAATGATAAATGGGAGTTTGGGGTTAGCAGATGCAAACTAGTATATACAGGATGGATAAACAGCGAGGTCCTGCTGCAGAGCCCAGGGAACTCTGGTCAATATCCTGGGGTAAACCATCATGGAAAAGAATATTTTAAAAAGAATGTCTCTATGTGTGTAACTGAGTCACTTTGCTGTACAGCAGAGACTGGCACAGCATGTAAATCAACTAGACTTCAATAAAATTTTTTTTAAAAAACATTAAAAAAAGATAAATGAGTGAGAATAGTAAGCGGGCATTGTTTTAAGCCATTGAGTTTGTCATAATTCGTTACACAGCAGTAGAAAATTAATTAGACCACGACTTTGCCTTCTTTTGCCAAAATTAGTGCAAATATGTCTTGTTCTACATCTGCAATTAACACAGTTATCTCCCATATACACAAAGGGTTACCATGATGAGCAGTACTGAAATCTACCACTTCCATAAAAGGAAATGGAATTTGCTTAGATATTCTTTTTATTTTTTTTACTGAAGTATAGTTGATTTACAATATTACATTACTTTCAGTATCTACAACATAGTGATTCAATATCTTTATAGATTACACTCAAAGTTATTACAAAATAAGGGGTGTATTTCCCTGTGCTGTACAGTATACCCTTGTTGCTGTGTCTATTCTATACATAGTAGTTTGTACCTCTTAATCCCCGACCCTATCTTGCCCCTCCCCTCTTCCCTCTCCCCACTGGTCACCACTAGTTTGTTTTCTATAACTATACATTCTCTTTAAAGCTTATTTTAATGGTCTCCTCCACCAAAGTTAGGAAGTGTTTGAGGTGTGGCACTGAAATACCTCACAGCAATTTTGGGAAAGCGTGGTATATCCAGGCAGGAATTTCTGCTCTTTTATTACCTGTGTGTCTTTATGAAACTTACTTCTAGTGGCACCCTTTTATTTGTTTATTTTGCTGCAATAGGAATATATGCACTAAATAACTTTTAAGGTGTATCGCCACTCTGAAATCACTTATAATTTTTGTAACATGGAAGGCTCACCTTCCATCATCATCACCTTGAATTCAGTTTCTTGCATAGGTTGGCCTTACCTGTTGGGGAAGAGTTTTGCGGGGCTGGGGTAGAGAATGAGATTGCATTTCTGGTTAGGGTTCAGAGAGCACTGCACATTTTTTAGTATATAAATATACAGGTCAGCTTTAAGGAGAAGAGAGGGTTCCAGCACGGCAGGGAAAAAGTCTGCAGAGCCCCAAGAATATGGGAGAAATGCCAAGGCTTTCAGATGTGTGTGTTTAAGAGGTTTAAAAGATTGAAATGAGAATTCCTCCAGGTGCTTGGAAAATTGCATCTCTCTCTCTCTCACACACCTGCTCTGTGGCATTGATGTGTCTTCAGTTTAACCACCATGCGAAGATGTGATTTCAGTATAAGCCATCTCAAATCCGTTGATCCCACGTGGAAGTAGGCGGCGTACAAATCACGTCTAAACGAGCATGCATTTGGCTGTCATAGGCAGTATTTTGGCGTGTGGAACAGAATTGCAGTGTGTGTGTCAGTGTGTGAGCGCGCAGGAGGGGACACACAGCCTGGGATGTCCACGGGCAGGTCGTTCCAATAAGCAGTGTGGATACACGGTAAGGGAGAGTGAACTGTATTTTCTTTTTCTAACAACTTTTTAGAACTATAACTCACACAACATACAATCCACCTATTTAAAGTTGCACAGTTCAATGGTTTTTCGTATTCTCACAGGTTGTGCGACTGTTACCAAGTCCAAACTCATACTGCTGAGACAGGCCAATAAATCAAACAAAACAAGGTGCTGGGGCAAGGAATCGTGACTTTACTTGGAAAGCCAGCAGACCCAGAAGATGGAGGACTAGTGTCCGAAAGTCCCACCTTCCCTGCGTGAGAATTCAGGCTTCTTTTATACTAAAACGGCAGAGGGTGTGGCTGGGTGTTGCAAACGTCTTGGTGCAGGAATCCTTTGTTCTTGCCGCCGTCAGGTCAGGCTGTTCCTAAAAGCCTCCAACAAAACAGACATTGTCTGTTCTGCAACTTTTTGTCTCTATATGAATGAAGAGTGTGAATACGTTTAAATTGTCAAGCCTGGGAGGCAGAGCCTTGAGCATAAGCAACTATGTATATTTCAAGCTAAAGGCAACATTCTTTTACCAGAGGTGCAGAGCCAGCCTGAAGAAGCAGAGGCAACAGGGCACAAAGGTCAGAGCTAAAGGCACAGATCTGCTATGGAGTCACGTGTGTTCTTCTCTGGAACATAACCATCCCCTGCCGTTCATTTTAGAATATTTTCATCACCCCCAACTAGAAACCCCAGTCTTTCCCTACCACCCCTGTATCCCTCGATCCTGCACCCAGACGCGCAGCCCCTGGCAACCATTAATCTGCTTTCTGTCTCTATGGATTTGCCTATTCTAATCTTTCAAATCAATGGGATAACCTTTCTGAACTGGCTTCTTTCACTGAGCGCATTTTTGAGGTTCATCCACATTATAAAGCACTTCCCTTCTCCTTAAGGTTGTATAATACCCCATTGCGTGTAGAGACCACATTTTAGTTATTTTTACTTACGACTCAAAGAGTCAGTAACAAGTCTACAGACTCTGTCTGGGTCAAATTCTGGGCAGGATTTCTTTTAGCAGAGCCTAGTCCTTGGACCCGGCAGGGCAAGTGGCTCTGTCTGTTTTTTACCCCTGTTAGGAACAAAGAGTAACATTTATGTTACTCTCTTTCCCAAACCCTGCAGTGTGTTAGCTTCCAGAATAACCTAGACGGGAAATCTGGGCTTGGCCAGTGGGGAGACGTCTATGGGGCAGCGATCGTTGACGCAAACAGCTATTTCATTAAGGTCAGAGTTCGTTTAGGAGAAAGAACTTGGGTACGACCCATGATGGGCTCTCCTTGTTTCCCTGCAGAACTGAACCTACGTACCCACTCAGATCCTGGCGAGGCAGAGAGATGCCTGAGGCCAATGAAACGAGGAAACAGGTGGACCCTCAGAGGAGGGGACCCTCCATGTGACCGTCCTCACTTCTGACACCAATTGTGAGTTTGCAGGAGCCTCCCCGAACACTCCCGGCCATGGTGTGAGCTGCTGCAAGCTGCGAGGTCACAGGCTCACGTGGGCACAAGTCTCTGTAGCCTCTGCCTGACCACGAGAGAAACCCTGGTATTTCCACACAGTACAGAGTCTGTCGCTCCCCTCCGGTGGCTTTGGGGGTGTCGGTGAGACCCTCACCTGCGTCTTGTGAGAAGCCAACTAATGCTCGCCCCTCCCCACTGGATCGTAAGCCCACTGCCAAGTGCACACGGGTGTCAGAGAGAAATAAAGGCTTCCGCTGATCGCCTTTCCGGCTGGACTGGAAAGGGGGCTCCACGCATGGACCTAGCAGGCTCCCCTGCTCCCCCCAGCGAGCTGATTGTTCCCGGTGGAACGGGAGCAGCTGGGCAACTCTGCAAAGTCCTTCCCTTCACAACTGCGTCTACCTCGGGGACGCCCTCCTGCAGGGGGAAAGGGATGGGAGTGCACACCTGTGGCAGGTGCAGAGAGACAGAGACGGGGGAAGAGAGAGACGGAGACAGAGAGAGGGAGGGAGGAGGGAGAGCCAGCAAAAGAAAGTTCTCAGACCTCCTATGGTTTCCTCCAGAGGTGTGCAAAGAATCCCTCCCGCCCCCTGAATTGGAAAGGGATGGGAGGAGACGAAATTACATCTGCTTTATGTTTGCACCCAATGAGTCACGATTGTTTAACACACCAGTTACACACGCTTCCCCCAGAAGAGGCCTCAAGAAATACCAGGCTGCTCCGCAGCCCGCAGGGCAAAGGATGCCTCACCGCAGCGTCATCGGGCCCCAAATGTCACCCTTCCTGGGGTTGCGAAAGCCTGCTTCGGCACAGGAGACTCTCTGGCTATCTGTTTATCTGTCTATTTATCTAGGGTGGTGATTCACAGCGCAGGGGCAAACTGTCCTTCCAGGGGACATTTCGAAACATCTGGGGACAGTTTAGAAGCCTTACATCTGTCATCATCGACCAAGTGGCGTGTCATAGGCGCGGGGGGAAGGATTCCTCTCAAAGCCCTCCCGTGCACGGGGGAGCCCCCCCGCCCCCCACACAGACACAGAGGAGAGAATTATCCCGGCCAAAGTGGGAGTTGTGTTGAGGTCAAGAAAGCCTGTTTGAGGGATGACACGGCTGAGAAAATATAAGACGTGGACCACGTGGGCAACACCGAGGGAGGAATACAGAGGGATGTCCCCGGAGGTGTTCTCTGCTTTTGTTTTGCATCTGCATGAAAGGAGGGCAGAGGAGAGAGAGAGAAAAAGAGAGAGAGAGAGGGGGAATAGCCAGGCATCGGATGCCAGGGGACCGTCCTGGGGTGAGGATACCCAGGACGAATTGCCCCTCATAGGGAAGCTGAAAGGATCGGAAAGGACAGTTTCATATTCAATTTTTAACTGTGTGTGCAGTTTTGCGATGGGTCTCTCCGTCATTCCCCAACTTTCAGCGAGGTGTGACATACACGAAGAGGTCTCCTGCGACTCGTGGACTGATTCCTTCGTTGAATTTTCCGATGGTTTTTGGAGGAAAGGAAAGTCGTGCTTCCTTGATTAGACAAGGGGCAAAAGGGGCATGTGTTGGATGTACGATTAACAGGGTGAGTAGCGGAGGGGAGCCTGCACCCCCGCACCTGCCATGGACTGGAATCCCAAGAAAGGCAGCTGCTAAACGCCCTTCACAGGGCAGGGCGTGGAGTGAGGCTTGGTTCGAGCTAGAAGACCAACAGGACCACGAAGGAAACATGCATGAGACGCCTCTTCTCCAATTACCATGTCATGAAGGTGAACTTGCGAAGCGATGTCTTCGGTTGCTTGGCAGTCAGATCCCTTTTTCTGGTACCCGGAGAGAAACCCGAGCCTAGCTCTGTGGGGTCGCTTTGGGGTAACGTCTCTTGGCTGTAGGTGGTGGGCTTGCCTTCCGGCTGAAATAACCCTATAAGACATCGTCTTGAGGTCTCAGGAAGTGAGCCCTCTGGAAGCAGAGCTGATAAAAATACCCCTTCTATTTAATCCTGCTGTGCGAGGCTAATTTAAATCACAGACGTCATGTCCACACACCAAAATGTTTTTTGGGCCTCTCACTTTGCAGAGCGCAGGCTCCGGACGCGCAGGCGCAGCGGCCACGGCTCACGGGTTCCCGGATGTGTGATCCTCCCGGACCGGGGCACGAACCCGTGTCCCCCGCATCGGCAGGCGGACTCCCAACCACTGCGCCACCGGGGAAGCCCCACACACCAAAATGTTAGGAACGGAAAAGTCCCCTGAGAACACAATGGCTCGTCCCACATCTAGAAGGAGAGGTCAGCTGGCTTGTTTCCAGATGGAAGGCTAGTCTCTACATCCAGCCCACGTGTTCTCCACCCCCATGGCTGCTGGAAGGAACATCTGGCAGGTGTAGAATAAGAGTCATTTCAAAGATAACCAGAGAAAATCCGCCAGCTGTAAGAAACTGAGATGCAGCTATAAATTACAAGGTTGTGTCAACCTTCCTTTCTTAAGGGGAGCTTTTATAGAAACATTATTCCATTTCATTAAAAGTGGTGGATGCCATGACTGCATCCCCTAGAGCCTTAAACCTAATTTGAACCCATTTTTTATTATTTGTAGCTGCAAATCTTTCTTGGGCAAAATTTCAGAGGTTTATTTGGAAGGACAAATTCCTGTATACATTGGAATTAATGGAAACAGTAACACATTTATATGTATACATATATGTACGCTACCTACAGGTAGAAATATATAAGCAACATATATAAATATATTTATATACATGTACATATATAAACTAATATGCACATATTAAATATATTTATATACACAGATGTAATATAAATACATAATATATAAATGTGTATACTAATATTTATATACGCTAATGCGTGATACACGCACACAATATCAACAGTGAATTTAGGGGTAATGCGGTCGATTCTAGTTTGCCTTTGGTTTTGAGGATCATTTGGTAACATGTAGTAAATCATCTACAGGGACTTCATCTGGGAAATACAAGTCTAGGGTGGGACCCTGTTCCCTGCCTGAATTTCACAGTCTAGTCCAGAATGGATAATAAACTATGTGTGAAGTGAAATAACTGTTCTAATCCAGGGACGGATCTGGTGTGTTGCTCATCATAAACCCACCCATTCTCATGGTCTAGGTTTTACCCAAGGCTGATTTGGATCCGCTGGCTTGTGTTAAAGCTGCCTTTATGATACGCGTTCTGACCGTCATATATTTTCAACGACGGGAGAGAAGAAAGAGGACGTGTGTCTGTGACATCTCTGTGAGTGTGGCCGTGTGTCAGCTCCCCGCTCAGAGGTACCATGGGGCCAGCATCCGGCCAGGGATAAAGTGACCCCTGGAAGCAGGGCGTGGGTGTCTGATTCAATGGGAATGACAATTTTTCCTCTCTGCTTTGTGCTCAATTTAGCTCCAGTGTTGTTTCACGTTGCCCCCCAGGGAAGTGAAGTCATGCTTATTTGGGGTTCACACCTCCGAGCCATGACCTTCCCAATCCAGTTGCTAACGTTTCCCATTGAATGTTGTTGTCCCGGCCCCAGGGGAAAGCCTGTGAGTACCAGAACACGCGTATGTGACAGCGCACAGATTCAAAGCAAGAATACGACATGGTGACAGCGGAGGTCCCGACGAGAAGAAAGGACCCTTATTCTTCAGTGTCTTAGAATGTAGCTGGGAAAAGAGGCATTTCTACAACCGGCAAGTAATCAAAGAACACGAGTGCAGTAAGAGAGGTTATAAACATTCACGGTGGGAGTTAGGAGGACAGAGAGGTTCATCCTGATTTGGGGGGATTAGCAGACATTTCAAGGAAGAGCTTGCACTAACTAAGCCTCTACGGTTGGGTTTTAAAATGTCAATAGTATGAGAAGGCTGGAGATTCTTCCAGCTGGGACTAGAGAGGGAAGATGCAGAGGCCGGCGAGCTGGATTTGAGACCAGGCAGAGACGGAGCTGCCGTGAGGACCTGGGGCTGGTTTGCAGGACGTGAAAGGTCTGCTCAGAGCCGGGGTGCCTCTCTTTAAGGACAGGGGGTTATTGGGTGAGATGAGGGCTTTGGGTCATTTCTCTGCTGTGGAGGCTGCAGCTGACATAGAGAAGAGACCTGACCTGGTGAGGATGCGGTCCCCTGTCCTGCCTGGTCTACGGGTGCAGGTTGAAAACTGAGCGTGTGCTACTCGAAAACATTGCCTTTGACGGTCGTGAAACTTGCTGTTAGTTGAGGCTCAGCTGGTTTGCTCGTGGACGTGGCCAGAAAACTCCTGTCTGGGTTTTGTTTGCACGTAAATCCCTGAGGCTGTGTGGAGTCAGACTCTTGCACGTGCGTCGAAAGAATCAAAGATGATCAGAACCGGACAATGGCATCCTTCCACCCCTTCCCCGCTGCGTTTCGGAATCCATTCAAAAAACAACAACTCAAGGTCTTTGATTGGAAATATTTTGTTCAACCACCCATAACCGATGGTGAAAAGGATTCTGGCACCAGAAGCACTAGAATGTGAGCCTTTTATACCACGCGGCTCCCCTTTGGGGATCACCCTTTTCTTTGACCGTTTTCCCGTCCGTGGCATTCTCCCGGCCCTCGGAGACGCTGGGCTGGGGGAGCTTGCCGGTTTTGCTCAAGCCGTCTGACAGAGCCGGGCAGGAACCCTGGTTTCTCCCTCCCCGGAATCTCAGGGGAGAGCGAACTGCAAACTTCTCCAGAAACGAAAGAGCAAGGCCCTGGGACACATCATAAAAATCTGGTTCCAAAGACAAACCGAGGTTAATGGTCCTTACCAGGGAGCTTACTCCTCCATCCTTTGTCCCAGATAAAAATCAGCGAAGTCGGGCAGAGATCTTTCTTGGTCCTGTTCCTTCTCTTCCTATGAAATGTAGGGGAGCCAAAAACGTCTTAAATTAGCACAATGTGTGTGTCTCTCTGCCTTGGTGGGGTTTCAGCAGCCTGCATTCCGACTGATAGAGTGATAAGGAATTCTCTTTCCAGGATAAGAGCAAAAGCAGCGTGTTTGGTGAGGTCCCACAAATGAGGCCACACCAAGTACGCTTCAAAAGCTGGAAAAAAATGCCTTTAGACATATGACTGTATTTATATTTCTTGGTATTTTTAGGGTTTTAGCTTTTTTTTTTTTTGTCCCGGGGTCCAGGCATTCCTTGACTTGTTGCCACAGAGGGATTCTAAATCTTTGCCTTCATCTTCACGTGGCTTCTCCTCTGTGTCTGGGTCTCTCCTCTTCTGTGCCTTAGAAGAAGGACCCTGTCATTGGATGTAGGGCCACCCTCATGCAGGAGGACCTCCTCTCAGACCCTTCACTTCATCACCTCTGCAGAGACTCTGTTTCCTAATAAGGCCCCGTTCCCGGGTCCCTGGTGTCAGGGTGTTCATATGTCTCTCTGGGGCCACCATTCAAGCCACTGTCCCGTGGATGCTCCCCAAGGGACGTGCATACAGGCTGCCCAGTGCTTTGACAGGTTGTGAGCTTTGGGGCTATGAGGGCGATTTCCCATTCAAAGCTCCACCCATTCTACAGAATTTAGCTCTTACTGAACTCTCTCCTTTGCTCTTCTTCCAAGGATGTGTTTAAATGACGGAAGTCTTATTATTCCGGCTTTCTTTCCTTTTTCGCACTCTGGGGAGTCTACACTGCTGCTAATTCACCGAGGAGTAGGTCACACATTGTCAGAGTCAATGATATCACCACCAGCACTGTTTTTTCACCAATGCCCTTGTACTGAAACCAAACAATAATAACAGCAGCACAAGCAACGATGACACATCAGCTTTTCTTAAATCTAGATGACGTTCCCCACTTGCCCAATTCATCCAGATATGGTCACTGCAAGGTTAGAGTAGGAAATGGGTGTCTTAAGTGTTTTTTATAAAGATTTGCACCTTGGTAGCACTAGATATTTGCCCAGAGTATAAAGTAGTTCAACTGAAGGACCATAGATCTCAATTTCACAGCTGGGAAGGCCCAAATAATTGCCCAGTTCTTATAAGGAGTCCTAGCTCTTCCTAAGATGACAGAAGAGGGAGACGTTTTCTCCAATCTGGATGCTGTTCAGGAGAGGAATTCCCCCCAGAAAACACAGGGGCATTCCCACGTGCTTCTCCAGCAATGCCTCTGCCTGCGGTGGGGCTGTGTGGGGCCTTGGCACGTTCCGCGAGCCCTCGCGTTTATGTGTGCTTGGTCTCTGGGTGGCTGTCCACGCTCTGTGCTTAGAAATGATTCTACCCTCTATAAATGGGTGCAACCAGTATGGAGAACAGTATGAGGTTCCCTAAAAAAATGAAAAATAGAACTACCATACGACCCAGCAATCCCACTCCTGGACATATACCCTGAGAAAACCATAATTCAAAAAGAGTCATGCACCCCTACGTTCACTGCAGCACCATTTACAATAGCCAGGTCCTGGAAGCAACCTAAGTGTCCATCGACAGATGAACGGATAAAGAAGATGTGGCGCATATATGCAATGGAATATTACTCAGCCATAAAAAAGAATGAAATAATGCCATTTGCAGCAACATGGACGGACTTACAGATGATCATACTAAGTGAAGTCAGTCAGACAGAGAAAGACAAATACCATATGATATCACTTACATGTGGAATCTAAAATATGACACAAATGAACTTATCTCCAAGACAGAAATAGAGCTACAGATGTAGAAAACAAACTTATTATTACCAGGGGAAGGGGTGCGGAGGGAGAAATTGGGAGATTGGGACTGACATATACACACTACTATATATAAAATAGATAACTAATAAGGACCAACTGTCTAGCACAGGGAACTCTATTCAATGCTCTGTAATGACCTCTATGGGAAAAGAATCTAAAAAAGAGTGGATATATGTGTATGTATAACTGATTCACATTGCTGTACACCTGAAACTAACACAACTTTTTTTTTTTTTTTTTTTTTTTTTTGGTTTTTGTGGTACACGGACCTCTCACTGTTGTGGCCTCTCCCGTTGTGGAGCACAGGCTCAGCAGCCACGGCTCACGGGCCCAGCCGCTCCGCGGCACGTGGGATCCTCCCGGACCGGGGCTCGAACCCGTATCCCCTGCATCGGCAGGCGGACTCTCAACCACTGCTCCACCAGGGAAGCCCCATTAACACAACATTTTAAACCAACTCTACTCCCATAAAAAAATTTTTTAAATAAAAAAAAAAAAAGATTCTACCCTCATCCATCCCCTGGAGGACAGAAGGTCAAGGAGCCCATGTACCTTGGATGGAGCGCAGAGTTAAGATTTCGTTGATCTGGGCACAGAACTCCTTTGTGGTGTTTATCCATGTCTCTCTGAGCTGCCCAGCGTGATGCTGGTGTATCTGACACGCTCCAGGAGCTCCTATAAAATGAGTCAAACCATCAACGAATGAGTGCATTTGGCATCACGTAACCCAGACCCTTCAAGGCATTGCAGACAGTTCCAAACAGGGCGTTCAGTGTTCACACACATCGACCCAATGTGTAAACATGTTCCCTGCCAGAAACCGAACACGTCAAAGTGATCACCAGCCACTCTCTCTAAATATATCGATAGTTCCCACCCCTGGGGACACGTCCAGATTTTACCTTTATCCTTTCCAGACCCTTCTGGCTTGTCCTCACTTTGTGTTAGCTGGGCTTCTACATATACTGTCTTCGAAAAAAAAAAAATGGATGTGATTTATGCACGCCATCTGTCAGCCACGATTCTGAAACGCCAATGGTGGTAAGTGGTCCGCATGTGTTTCTGGTATAGTTTCCACTGGATGCAGAGTTTTACATTCCACCCCGTTCCTTTTCGCTCTAACACACTGTCGTTGAATGAGTTTTTGTGGAATGAATGCCATTTTAACTAGATTCTGGGCACACAGGAGGGTAGGAAGTTGGTATGGCACTGAAATGGGATCCTCCCCCGTTGCCTGCTGGAAAGGCTTGGGTTTATTTTCTTTGACTTCTCTGGGCATTTGTGTGGCTGTTCTCTCTACTCTTGGGTTGGATCATAAACATCATCTGCTTATACAAAGTTCAAATCATCATGTTGTACGCCTGAAACTCATACAATGTTTTATGTCAATTGTACCTCAGCTTTAAGAAGAGAAATGTCATCTGCATAATGTTTTATGTCAACGTATCTCAATTAAAAAAAAAACAATAAATGTTATCTGCTCCTTTCCTATGATTGCGTGTTTCTCTGCATAGGGGGTGCAGTGGGTTGAATGACGGTCCCTAAAAGGATGCTCCTCTCCCAATCCCCGGCACTCGTGAATGGGACTTTATGACAAAACAGTCTTTGCAGGTGTAATTAAGCGAAAGCTCTTTTAGACAAACAAATCGTTCTGGATTGTCCAGGTGGCTCTAAATTCAGTGACAAATGTCTTTATATGACAGGCACAGAGGACAAGGCAGACAGAACGAGGCCATGTGGCCATGAAGGCAGATATTGGAGTGACACGGTCACAAGTCACAAAAATGCCAGCAGGTCTCAGAAGCTGTAGGAGGCAAAGAAGAGATCCTACTTCTGAGGTCCCCACGGCACCGTGCATTCCTACCTACAGCTCGACTGAAGACATGTGGCCTCCAGAGCTGTGAGAGGATAAACTCCCGCTGTCTTACGTCACCCCGTTTGCGCTCATTGGTTACAACAGCAGCAGGAAACTAACACGGGAGGGGATTGCATTCTTTAGGTTGTGCTGATGTCACGCATTCCTGTGTCTGAAACAGACGTTTGGTGAAAGTCAATAGGAATAACGTGACTGCTTCCCTCAAGCATCGTTCGTCGTGATGTCGGGGCACAAAGGACCGTTCTCTTCCTGTCATGGCTATTTCACGTGATATTCAGCCATGATTTAGTACAGAAATTCCGTGCATTTTATCTCTCCGCGTCCCGTTTCTTCAACAAATGTGACGCCTTTTGCATGCTATTAAATGCTTCTTGTAAGACTGCGTGTGGACCATTAATTTGACTGTGTCATCCAATATTTATCAGACGCCTACAACGAGCCCAGCTTGGGCACCGGAATTGCGAGGATGTACAGACTCCACACGTCCCACGTTGGAGGTCACCCTTCAGGAGAAAGGAAAACTGGGATTTCGGTCAATTCTTGTTCTTTGCAGTAGTTAAGTCCTATAAAGCTACCATCAATGTCCTTAAGGGAAATGCAAGATTAGGTTCCTACAGCCTCTGATCACATTTGCATCAATGATCAAATACCTAACTTTTTTTGTTTGTTTTTAAATTTTGTCTGTGGGGTTGTGGGACCTCAGTTCCCCTACCAGGGACTGAACCCAGGCCACAGCAGTGAAAGTGCCAAGTCCTAACCACTAGACCGCCAGGGAACGCCCCACTACCTAACCTTGTTTGCTGTGTGTTTTTATTTAAAGACAGCATATTGAATAGATATTAGTTAACCTCCGTGTTGCTTTCATGGCCAACAGTGCTGGATAATCAGTCAAGCCCGAACCAAGCTTATGCAACGTGTGGATTTTCTCCGTTGGGCACATGGCAGCCTTCCTGCTCTTAGAAACAGCAGACAGCTCTTCCACACGATGCGTGGGGCAAAATCGTAAACAGAACGCACCACACGGAGAAAAACGTGGCGCTCAGGAGCCCGTGAGCAGGAGACTGGTTTACAATCTAAGAGCTGAAACAAGAAGGTAGACTGTTGCCCTCTTCAACCTCAGCTGGAAATGTATCAGGAGACTCTCTCTCTCTTTTTTTTTTTTTTTGGTTAGCAAGTAGGTGAATTCACGAACATGGGATCTGTGAATAATAAGGATGCGTTGTATTTAGAAAGCAACTAGAGAATAGCCATAAAGCTCAGGTCCGTCAACTTTTATAAATACACGTCATTGACTGTTTGGGCCGTTAGTCAATTCTACGCCTTTGGAGTTTTGCCGTGTTGAGCTATTTTGTGCAAAGCGTGTTGTGTGACAGCCATGGTGGTAAGCATTTTACATGCCATTTTTTTGTTTGTTTTTATTTACTCCACACAAACTCTGTGCAATAGTTGTTACTGTTGTTGCAACAGTTTTTAAAGATGTCACCAGTTTGGTTTTTAAAGATGACACCGGAAGGAATTAGGAAACTTGGTTTTGGTTTTGAAAGATGACACCGGAAGGAATTAGGAAACTTGGTTTTGGTTTTTAAAGATGACACCGGAAGGAATTAGGAGACTTGGTTTTGGTTTTTAAAGATGACACCGGAAGGAATTAGGAAACTTGGTTAACCTTGAAAGCGGTTGTTCTGGGACTCGATCCCAGGTCAGACAAACACCCAGAAGTTACTATTAGGGCTGAAAGGGTCCCCGCCCTCCGTCTGCTTTTCTAGGTTTCCTGCCGGTTTTCCCCCAGGCTTGTGCAAGCCCTCCCGGTCCGTTTGCTTTTCCCGTTCCTGCCCCTTCTCTGGGACCACGTCCTCTTCTCTCGATGACCGACTCCTACAATTGGAAGTCCCAGCTTCCAGAAGTCATTTTGCCCCTGAGACCTTACCAAGTTCCTCCCCCGCAAATGGAACTGGCCCTCCTTCCTTCGTGCACACGCTTCACTCACACGGTACGCGGCCCTGCCCAGTGCCCCTCGTGTCACTTACCTGTCTGCAGGCGACTCCATTGCAGAGGCAAGGACTGTGTTGTGTCTGCTTCGATAAGCTCTTCACACGTCCCAATGTACTTGCGGGGCCGCCTACTTGTTGCATTGATTGAAACCTAACATCGAAAGACAGAAGACCGCAACATGGGCTCAAAGCACTTAATTCCAGGTTTCACACACGTGACATCACCTCATCTACGAGGAACAAGGGTATGATTATGCATCCTGGGAAAATGCCACCAAAGGACTGTTTTGCCACCTGGAGTCGTGAAGACCAGGGTGCTGCTGGAGTTGCTACAGACCCTGGGGTGGGACATGACTCCTCACGCTGGAATTTTGACGGCACTTTTCCTGACTGGGTGACTCGGGGCTACTTAGAACAGTCTCCTGAACCAGAAAAGAGAGGCAGTGAGAACCCCTACCTCACCGTTGACCCTAAGACTTAAAAGAGAACAGGTAAGCATCACACGCCTACATAGCCTTTTGTATTACAGGCACTCTGCCCATGTTGGCTGAACCATCATATTAACAATGATTGTTTGCCTGGGGTCGCGTATTTTAAAGCTGTCTTATCTTATCAGAAAGGAGGTTCTGATTTCAGCTGCTAGGCTAAAAGAAATGCATGTGAAAAAAAAAAAAAAAAAAAAAAAAGAAATGCATGTGGTTTTCACAATTGGCTTTTCCATTGGAGTCTCTCAAACGGAATATCCATGTGGTCAGGTAAATGAGACCCAGGCGTCTCTGCTGGTTCTGACCCGTGACACACACCTGCCTTGATCACCATCTCCTTGTCTCTGATAGAAGCACGGGATTGTTTTCTCTGTCTCTTACTGAACCGGAAAAGGGGGATTTAAAGCATTTGGTGGGCGAACTTCCAAGGGGCGTTGAGAGCAAAATGCACACAGCAACATATGTCTGCTATTATCTAGTGTGTGCGGGGGAGTGGGAGGGAGGACTCTTTTAATTTAGTTTAGTTTTGTTTTGTTACAACGTGTCATGTTTTTGCAGGGTTGCCCGCTTTTTAAATTGTGGTAAAACACACACAACAGACAATGTACCCTCTGAACCATTTTTATATGTACCGTTCAGTACTGTACTGTTAATGCCCAGTCCATACACGTGTCCTCTTGCAAACGTGAAACTCTATACCCACACGTGCCATCTGCTTTCATTTTCAAATTTTTTTAATTTTAATTTTTCTATTGAAGTAGAGTTGATTTACAATGTTGTGTTAGTTTCAGCCGTACAGCAAAGTGATTCCGATGTATACATCTGTATATATATGTAGATACATTCTTTTTCAGATTCTTTTCAATTCTACGTTATCACAAGATATTGGATGTAGTTGCCTGTGCTCTACAGTAAGTCCTTGTTGCTTATTTATTTTATATATCGTAGTGTGTATATGTTAATCTCAAGCTCCGAATTTATTCCTCCTCCCCCTTTGCAAGTTGCTTCTAAATGTATGCTTGCTCCTTAAAAAGTGAAAAGCATCATTTTTCATAACTTTTCAGAAAGAAACGTTTGCTCCTTCGAAACACGGTATGTACCACTCAGAGTATAAATGTGGGCATTGCTGGTAGGGGCTGCGTACTCTAAAACGCCACACGCGCCCACCAGATTCTGTGGAAAATACTGGTCTAGCTCATGTATGACATTCCACAAAGATTCAAACGCAGAAGATGGCGTAGTCACCCCTGTCAAGGAGGAGATGTGGGTGTGTATCTGTAGGCTGCAAGGAAAACAAAGCTGCTTATCAAACTCTAATTCAAGAACAGGACAAAGGCAGAGAGGAGGAAGGGGGAGAAAGGGTTGGACCACAGGGATGAATCGTATTCTCTGAGTCAGTGTAACTCTGTACACACCACGTGAAGACACTGATGGGCATTCTCCAGACCTCCTAGCTGGAAACCTTGTATAACCTTTACCCTTAACCTAGCAGAAGTTACAAAAGCCAGCTACCCACCCAAATTACCTCAAATAGACACACCCGTAAGCTCTGATGGAGAGGAAAAAATTCAAATGCTTGCTCAAGCTCTCATCCCCCTTGGTATATAGTGAGGTCTCAGAGAAGTGGAAGGTAGGACCAATATTCTTGATAATCTATCAAAAATGCTGAGGTTTCCAAAATATCTAAGCACACAATAGGTCAAGAGGGGTTTCTTTTTTTGTAATAATACATAACTGTATATAATAGGACGGCAGAAACACACCATATAAGTAAAGCACATTTCCAGAGTTCCAGAAAAACATTCTCAGATCGCGCCAACATTTGATTATTGGGTCTGATTACAAAAAGTGTAAAAGTTGGTGTAGATTGTTGAAGATTGTAAAGGGCATGAAAACACACAAACGTACATGTGTGCACACGTACATAACAAATGTTCACCCTTTAGAGGCCTATGAGGGGAAGGAAAAACACTTACCCTACCTTCTTAGGTTCGGTTTCTGGGACCCTGTAAATTAAACCGACAAAAGGCAGATTAACAGGAGAAAAGGCAGACCCATTTCATTTGATATTAATATTTTTATGTGGCATGGAGACCTTTCTAGAAAGAAGTGAGAACCCCAGAGAAGCAGTTAGGCTTGAGAGATAATATACCATTTTGACAAAGAACAATACGTTTGTAGTGAAGTCACAAGGCAAAGGAAAAGAAGTTTAGAGCTTTAGGGGCAGCAAAATGGGGGAAGGTAAATATACGGGGGAAATTAATAGGAGATAAGGGTTCTCTTAGTAAGGTTTGTTTTACAGCTTCCTTTTGGTGCTATCTCTGGGGTGATGAAAGTCTATAATCTCATTTTGCCCCAACACAAAGGGAAACTCATGCCCTCCCTTTAGGCATACAAGGGGAAGGCAGAGAGTTGTTTTATTGTTTTGGTTTGTTAGTTTTGTTTAGTTTTGTTTTGTTTTGGTTTGTTTGTTTTGCATCTGCTGTTTCTCAATTGTTTTCAGCTCAAAATAATCCTTAAAGTAAAGGGGGCTGTTTCGGGGTGGCGTATTCTGGTGGCTTAGAGGCTGGTCTAGGATCTAAGCTCCAAACACACGAAACGTCTTGTAATGTGAAACACGGTCAACACGGATTATGAACGCCGTGTGACTCACAAGGGAAGCGAAGTTGCTGGAATGGGGGCATCGCCCGAAGGGATTTCAAATACAGTTTCCTTAACATACCGACTGTCTTAGGTTCCAGATGGTGTACATTCGACGTGATGTGATACATTTGGTGACACAGTACTTTTTCCTGGTCTTACCTTACACTCCTATGTATAGCATTTTATATTTTCCCCAAAGACCTCGTCTTTGATTTTAGTAAAACAGGTGATGTGGTCCCATAATAGGACCGCTGCTGGTACCGTATTCTGGGGACTCTCTTGGGTCTTAGACCCTTGAAGGCAACCTTTGTGATGTGCGCTTCGTAGCCGGTCCAAGAAGAGAAGACAATAAATGTGCCTAGAATCAGTGTGGCCATGAAATACCTAGAGGGAACTCTGCTAAGTGTTGGGAACACGACAGTGAGAGAACAGCACGAACCCTTGACTCGTTCACACAGGAAAGAGGGACATCGTCAAGGGGAAACGGAGCGGGGTGGGTGTGATGCGAGCTTACGGAAGAGGCCCCGCTCCTACCAGAGCTCAGAGGATGAACTGGAGCTGACGAGATGGAGCCATTGGGCGAGAAGGTCTGGGACGGAGGAACGGGAGAGGTTTGCAGCTGGCAGGGCCCCTGAGCTGTTCAGAACACGGGGAGAGCTGCAGTGCCCTCCGGGCAGCGGGCAGACACGAGGCAGCTGGGGGCGGGGGGGACGAGAAGAGACGAGCTGGGGGCCAGGGCGCGCCGGCCCCGGGAATGAGGGCTGGGAGCTTATCCTTAGTCAGCAGGGAGCCGCCGAAGATGCTCCGGTCGTGTTGTTGTTACAGAATCGGGAGAGACGTCAGCAGGGAATGGCCGTGAAGATCCCGATCACGGTGGGGCTTCAGAGCCCTGCATCTGCGTGTGAAGCGGTGCCTGCGTAGACATATATGTAGGAATATACGCGGGCCCGTATCATCAGCATATATATATATCTGCACTCGGTGTGACCTCATTTCTGACTCGAGATCTGCAGCGCACGGCTGGGCACGTTGCTCGACAGCGGACCACGTCACCGGCGTGGGGAGTTGCAGAGCTTTGGTGTCCCGGCTCTGGCTGCAGAGGCCCAGGTCTGACCGTCGTGAGTGTCACCCGGCCTCCGAAAGCCCCAGGCCGCACCGGGCAAGCGGGGAAAGAATATCTCGCGTACCGGGCGTTCCTGAGAATCTAGAGAAAGGGTGAGCCTGGGGTTGAGCCAGCCTTGCTCCCTCGGGACACCTGAGTTACCTTCCGCTGTCTTAGTCTGAGGACCCTGCCTTGCCTGCGAAGTACTGTAGTCGCTTTCTTAATGAACTCGGACCGAAGGCAATGCGCGGTGCTGCACGACCTTTTGTTGTAAACGCCCCTTACAAATTGTACAGTTTACAAGGGAAGAAACGCTTTACCCCTTTGCTGTCCAAAGAATACATTTTGATGGTTGGATTCGTGGTAACAGGTCGCAGCGCTCAGCTGGGTTTCAAACATTCTGTCGACGCCCGCCGTGGCCTTGGCCATTCAAGCATCTCACTGGTCGGCTATGTACACGGCGATCTCAGTCTCACGAAGATGGCGATTTGCCGTATTTACAGGCGGGATTCTGATGCGCGTTTTTTATCGGAGTGATGCCGGCCTCTCCCCGGATCAGAGCACTCCCTTCCGTCTCTCGGAACGCACGTCTCCTTTCTCCTGGGCTCCTGGCGTCTCCCCGTGCTCTGCTGCACCACTTCTGTTTACATGTTTCTGTAGCCCTGGTGTCCGTGGCTCCTCATATTATGTATCATTTTACTCTCGTAGTAAAATAAGAAAATGATAACGGAGGCTCTTCCAAAACTTACGGCAGTAGTCGTTGTTCCGCCTGACCCTTCCTTTGCGCCCCCACGGGTACAGTCCCCGAAAAATAAAATAAACATCTGCCCGGCCCACGCACAGAAGTCATCCTGGTCTGCTGGTGCGTTTACTGCAGCTTTGGCTTCAGCGTGATTCATCCCATAGGCATGTGGACCGAGCTTTCGAGAGCTCTTGGTGGAAGCCCAAGCTTTCCTAGGCACCACCCTTTGCACAAAAGCCATCCACCAAACCCGGACGGGCCCAGCCTGCTTTATTTATCCTGGCAAATGGGTTGGCAGTTGGCTGTTGTTTTGTTGGCCCGGAGACCGGAGACCGTATCAAGTCACTTGAACGTTTAGCCTAATGAGAATTCCATTCATCGACGGTGGATGGAATTCACGGTCCTTTGTGATTCTTAAATCTACCTACCGGGTCTTCTCTCCTTTGCTCGCGTCCCTGGCTTGACAAAGGACACTTGTGATCCGCCCCCCGCCCCCCGCCCCCGCGCGTTTTCTCTTGCTGGCTTCTGTGGTTAGGAGCAGCGATGACAGCTGTCAGCCCATCGCTGCCATGTGCTGAGGGCGAAGTCTGAGCTCCAGAGCTGTCTTTGTGCATCTGCGATTCTTTCTCGCTGACAAGAAAAGAAAGAATGGCGGGGCGGCGGGGGGCGGGGGGGGGGGTGGGTCTGCGTCTGGGCCTCCTGGTGGAGAGCCGGTCCCACCCGCCAGCCCCATATGCAACCAATCACCCCGGGTCCTCCACATCCAGGCACACGGCCTGCAGGCCAGCTGGGGCTGTGCCTCTGAGTGGATTTTACTGGGCTTTGCAGCAACTTTGGGTAGGTTTTCTGGGTCGGGTCTTTATTGCCTCCCCTTGGGCCAAGTAACAAAGGCTTCACAGGAGGCTAAGAAACCTTTCAGCAATCTCCAAGCAGCATATGCACTTGGGGTTACGACGATGCAGCTTTAAATCAAAATCACAACCCTCAGTTTACTCCCTCGTACGCATCGGCCCGAGGCTCTGCATATTCTCAAGGTGCCACCTATGGCTTGATTTTTGCCCCCAAACCTCGACCTTCCTTCTTTTGGTATATATATATTTTAAATTGAATTATGCTTGATTTACAATGCTATGTTAATTACTGCTGTACAGCAAAGGGACTCCGTTGTGCATATATATATATATATATATATATATACGCACACACACACATTCTTTTCTCATATATTCTTTTCCATTATGGTTTATCGTAGGATATTGAACAGAGTTCTCTGTGCTGTGCAGTAGGTCCTTGTTGTTTATCCTTTCTTCTTTTGGTATCTTTAGCTCAGATCACGTCAATGAATGTCTAACAGTCAAAAACGTTAAACTTTGAAATAATGGAATAGACACATTTTAAAAAATGTAATTATCTCTGAATCTGGTGACATTGAATAGAATCGAGTTGATTTCTAATTATTTGGCAGATAACTTCAGTTCACCATCTGGAAAAAAAACAGCTTCACCTTTGGACTTACTTACCCCTTCTTGCTGAAGGAGACACATTCCTGTTAGTGACTCAGATCCAACTATTTGTAGATAGGGATATTTCCTCTTTGACGTGCAAGCGATCACCACGTCTTAGAGAATCTTCCTGTCGTATTGCACAACCAGCTTTTCTCCTTTCTCTTTTTGGTCGACCCCCTGCAAGCAAGGCTTCATTAATTCTTGTCTGGATTATGACAATCACCTCCCAATGAATTTTACCAGGAGCCCCATTGATTTTTCCCAATGAGAGTCACGCCAATTTACCATGTCCCCATTAACTTTCTTCAAGTTTCTTAGCAGTCAAAGAACCTATGGTATGTTGTCAAAACCAAACGAAACCCCTAGAACTACTCCATCTCGACTGTGCCAGTCATCTTATCACGGACAACTCGTCATGACACAGCACAACGGGCACAGTCAGCTTCCTCTGACACCCCACAATCCGTGAACCTCAGCCCTAAGCTAAATCGAACCAGTCACTGTTTCTCAGAGACCCAGCAATCCACATCCTTGTGTCTTCCTCAAGATCATTTTGTTCCAAGGATGTTTGTCTGCCATCTGTGCTTGGTCAAATCATAACCCTCCTTGACTGATGCTTCTTCTAAGACCCTTTTCTCATCCAATTGTGTACCCTCTTTAAAACTCTTTCAACTACCCCCGTTAATGAGCATTTAGTTGGTGGTCTATCCTGTCCTTGGGGTCACTGGGTTATCTCACTCATTTTTCTCCACCGAATTGTGAATCGATGATCTTCACTAATCGGAGGTCTTCACTAAATATGAGAAGACGTAAAGCAATGTCACTGATACATCCGTAAGGACATGGAATTATCCTATCTCTCTAAGAAGTCCATGTAAATCTGACTGCCCGTGGACCTCTACAGCTAAGAATAAAGGTTGGATCTCAAAAGGAAACTCAATTCGTAAACAAGTTGGCACACCATTTTATCAGCTATTTTAATAGCAAACACAATAGAAATGGCACTTCTGTCACATAAAGCTAACATAAACAACACTTGATAGGGCAAAACCTATTGCTACCTTGTACTGCTTATAAACCCAAGACACAGAGTCAGGGGGAAAGAAACGTTTCCAAGCTGCTAATCACAGACACATGCAGAATTTGGGCAGTAAGTGAGAGAATATGAAGTATTCCAAGTTATGCTTTTATTATTTTGCTTCTTTTCAAACCATGTGGAACTCATTAGATTTCTTTTCCATGCAGCACTCTGCTACACAGAGGCAATAATGTATCTGGGAACCAAAGGGGCCAGAGTTGGTGGTAGGTTGATGTGTGAGAATCAGACCTGGGAAGCTTTGACCTGGAGAATCTTTCAGAAAACACGGTGGGTTCTGAGGGTCTCCTGTAGAGTCCACTATAAATGCTGTATCCCGTCCTTTGATCTCAGGTCTCTCTCATATGAGTGAATCTTTATTATTCAATTCTGAGGCTTGGATTGCTTACTGAGGCGGGTTCTGTTTATTGTGGTAAGCTGTTTTTTTTTAAAAAGTGGTCTCTCTGTGTTTGATGTAGGGAATTCCAGTCAGAAAAGAATTGTCTATATATTTATAAGGTCCAGAGTCCTGGTGAGTAACTCGGTCAAAGCCGAGGCGTCATGTCCTCGGGCAACACTTTGGAGTTCAAGTTCGGCGAGATACCTGCTTTACAAACTCTGATCGCGTCCTCTTCTTCTTTATAAGCTGTATCACGACTGTGTTTATCCATGGATTACTGTGTAGTTGCTCATTCAATTTGTGCCTCCATTTTTGACGTTTTTATTATGCTCTTTTCACCTTGTTTGGCACATAGGATATGCTCAAAAATATGCATTTAATGAATGCGTGAAGGAGATAAGCTATATAATAAGTGGTGTGTGAAGTGGACTGTCTTTCAAACACACACACTCACATTTGTAGAGCTTGACAATTTCCATGGTGTAAATACTCCACTAGAGTTGAGGCCAAGCTACCCATGTTTGACCAGATGGCTCTCAGAATTCCTGGCTGTGTGAGTTGGCTTTTTAGAGCCAAGGTGAGCCACTGCGTACACAGTTCATCCACAGTGTGTGAGAAAGGTCTCTGGTGCATGGAGACACCCCTCCTCAACCAAAGAACACGGCTAGTAACTTAGGATCAGAAGATTCTTCTTGAATTAATTGTTTTATTGAAGTACAGTAGATTTACAATGTTGTGTTAATTTCTGCTGTATAGCAAGTGATTCAGGTATACATATATAAGCATTCTTTTAAAAAAGATTCTTTTCCGTGATGGTTTATCACAGGGTATAGAATAGAGTGCCCTGTGCTCTACAGTAGGACCTTGTTGTATATCCATCTCATATATACTTTGCATCTGCTGACCCCAGACTCCCAGTCCATCCCTCCCCCACCCCCTCCCCTTTGGCAACCGCAAGTCTGTTCTCCATGTCTTTGAGTCTGTTTCTCTTTTGTAGATAAGTTCATTTGTGTCATATTTTAGATTCCATGTACAAGTGATATCATACAATATTTATCTTTCTCTGACTTACTTCACTCAATATGGTCATCTCTAGTTGCATCCATGTTGCTGCAAATGACATGATTTCATTCATTTTTATGACTAATATTCCATTATATCTATATCTATCTATCTATCTATCTGTATCTCACATGTTCTTTATCCATTTATCTGTTGATGGACATTTAGGTTGCTTCCATGTCTTGGCTATTGTAAATAATGCTGCTATGAAAATAGGGGTGCATTTATCTTTTTGAATTAGTGTTTTGTCTGGATATATGCCCAGGAGTGGGATTGCTGGATTATATGGTAGTTATATTTTTAGTTATTTGAGGACCCTTCACACTGTTCTCCACCAACTTACATTCCCACCAACAGTGCACGAGGGTTCCCTTTTCTCCACACCCTCTCCAGCATTTGTTATTTGTAGACTTTTTAATGATGGCCATTCTGACCGGTGTGAGATGACACCTCATTGCGGTTTTGATTTGCATTTCTCTAATAATCAGTGATGTTGAGCAGCTTTTCATGTGCCTATTGGCCATTTGTATTTCTAGAAAGATTCTTCTTAAATAAATATATGCTTTGTGTTGCCCGATGCAAATTTTCTTAAGTAGAAAAGCCCTTGTTTCTTTTTTAGAGCATCTGTCAGAACCAGAGTTTTGAGCTTCACCTACGAAATGCTGCTCCAGACACATTGTCCTGTTAACAATCAGAAAGGTTGTCAACCGGTGGCTTTGGGACGTATAGTCAATAGAACAGAACAAGAAACATCAATAAGAGATCTAACAATTGGGGAAGAGAATAAGCTATATTTTTTCACAGACAATGCGATCAATTAAGTAGCTCTGCTGAAAACAATGTATGTAAAAAAGACCTCCATGAGAAGATTTAGCAAAAGTATTCAAGACTTCCATGAAAAAAAGATCACAGAGTTTCTGGCAGATATAAAAAGCAGCTTATTAATAGCAACAATTCATGTCCTTGTGTGGGAGGATCAATCTCATAAAATACAAATATTGCAAAACTACTTCATATTTTTTAAAAATTCCATTGAAATGTCGATGACTTTTTGTTATGAAATCTTGGAAAATAAAATTTACCTCAAGGCAAAATTGGGCCAGAATGCAGACGGCAATATGGGAAATACTAAGAAACTTGCCCTGTCGTGTTAAAATATTATATAAAATACCCTACAATAAGCCAGAGAAGCAAAACCCACAGGGGTATTTAACGTGAGGGAAACTTCTGATTACTGGGAAAATAACATCAATACATGGTATTAGAAAAATTGGTTTAATGAGTCAAAAAAGTTAGGTTTTTTCATCTCATACCATAGAGCCAACGTGAGTTACAAATGTTTTTGAGTTTTGATATTTAAAAATGAGAAATATTTTTAAAGTATGTAGGAGAATACCTAATCTCAGAATGAAGAAGGACTTTCTAAACATACAAAAGGATTAAAAAAAAGCGGGGCGGGGCGGAGAGGGGTGGGGAGAGAGATACAGCTACAAACAATTTCAAAAGCCTGTACTTCCAAAGATTGCGGTTCTCCAAACAACTGAAAAACAAGTGATGAGTGGAAAAAAACACGTGCTATATTTAGAACAAGTATTGATGCCTCGTTGTGCATTTGCTGCACTTAGGGTGCGTTAATGCCTTGTTATGTAAATTATTCCATTGCTCAGGCAAGAAAGCCTTAACAGCTCAAAAACTAATAACTAATTCCTCCATGAAATGGCCAACTTATGTATTTTGACCATTAATTAAAAAGTATGAAAGACAGAAAATACAGAGCCACCTTTGAGTATAAAATTAGCAATTGTTAAAGTGAGAGCAGTTCTGAGGCCTGAAGGGTGGAAAGACAGCATGTTTACAAGCCAGTACGGTGGCCATGGGAAGTGGAAAGCCTTTGAAGGTTTTCCACAGCAATTCCAAAACGGTTTGCAAGAGCCTTAAAAATGTTCACACCCTTCACTGTTGCAGTGATACATCTCAGAATTCAGAGATTTATGGGACAGCCTTTGCAGAGACGGCCAAAAATGGAAAACAATGTAGATATCCACCAAGATAGGATTAAATACTTAATGGTACATCCATTGAATGGGGTATTAGCCTGACTAATGACATGGGAATATGCAAATCATATTGTTACGTGGAAAATAAATGGACTTAAAACCATATAGTTTGGCTTATAAATAGAGTATATATAGATATATATAATATATATGTATATATTTTCACAAAATCTGAACATGTTCAGAGAGTTTATCCTTGGGTAATGGAATTGTGAATTTTTGTGTATGAATAATCTCCATTTGTTCCTATATTTCTATATTATTTTTAGTTATTTATAAAATTTATACTATAAAATAAGGGTTTAAATCTCAGTAGAGTACAAGCTTGCTATGTGACAACATTAGAAACTTGGTCTTTTCCTCCCAAAAGGCCCCCAACTCCCAGATCCACCTTATTTCTGGCCAACTCCTTGTCCCTTCAGCAACCTGGCCTCATGGTGGGTGGCCTTGTGTGCACTTTTCTGGTTTCTGCTGGAAAGATGTCAAGAAAGATTATTTTCCTCCATTTTGAAATGTACTCACTGTGGTATTTTCTGCAGGAAAAATCTCAGTGGTTATTTTTTAAAAAATGATTAGCTTAAATCCCAGCTTTGACAAAATGTCTCACTTTCCAGAATCAACAATAAGAAAATGAAAAAGCAGTGGATACTAATCCAGTTCTCTGAAAACTGTGTTTTTTTAATCTCTTCCTTTAACTATGGATTTAAAATAGACCCCCAGCTCTTGCCATCGTTCAGAAAGAAAAATAGAAAGAGAGCTTGTATATAGAATCTATTTTCATAATCATTCAGAGCCAAGGAAGTCCATAAACTCCAATTCTCCATCCAGACCCAGAAAATGTATCATTGAATTATTTTGACGTATTTCATAGATGCTGTACAACACGAAATAGTAAAAAGAGACGCATGAACCTTCACGGTACACATGAATTCTCTTAGATGCGCTTGTCTGTGTTTTTTTATCATTGTTTTTCAATGCACGTTGCCAGACATTAATGGAAAAGAGCCTTGTTTTTTCCTTCCAAAAGCAGCATCCACATTTTTTTTTTAATAACAGAAAGCTGAATTAGGTTTTCATTAACGACGCATCACTACTCCCAATCTTTCTAGGACTTTGTAAAAATTAAAATATGCTTTACTCGTTCTGTCTCTTAAATGATAAAGGGGTCCTCAGGGTCCGGATGCGTTCATTGCAACATTGTACATAATTGTAATGTGTGCCACGTTTAAGAATCCAACTGAAATGTTGACCTGAACTTCAGACAGTCTTCCTCTGCCATTGCAGACGGCAAGAATTGGGGCTGGCCACGGAATCCCATGAACTAGAATAAAGACGTACTAGTGAGAGTTCCGTGGCTAAAGTCACAGAGTATATGAAAGATTGTGAAAATTGCCACTCTTGTGCAAATTTGAGTTCCACTATCAGTCCATCGAGATGGTGACAACAATAATACTAATGACTTTTTAAAAAACAATTTCCATGGCAGCCCTTGAGAAATCTCATCTTATTTAAACGTCACAACGTTTTTATGGCTTAATGTGTCACGTGGGACAATGCTGTAGGTAAGATAAATAAATGGCTTAATGTTTCACGTGGGATGATGGTAGGGCTGAGATAAACCTCAGGCTTGCAGGCGCCTAACGCAATAAGCATGGTTTTCCACTTTCAGGAGCAAGGATGGTTCTCAAGAGCCATGGTGGCCGTAAGAGGAAAGGTGATGGGGCCCGGAGCCCAGCAGAACGCACAGGGCAGCAGCCTATGCCAGGTGTTCGTGTCCATGGTGATTCAGGAACTCAGGTCCTTCCTATCTTGTGGCTCCTCCATTCCCCGGTCCCTTGTAACCTCTTTACTCAGTTGGGGGATGGGAAAAGAACCAGAAGGGCATCTCTGCATCTTCACCTTCTCAGCCTGGAGGGGACACACGTCATTGGCGAGAATTAGTCACATGACCCCACCTCCAAGCAAGGGATCCTGGGAAATATAGACTCTGCCTGGGATGCTGTACTCCCACCAACATTCTGGCCTATGGCAGCTGGCGCTTGAGGCTTGGGGGACGGGTAAGCAAGCACCTCTGCCTCAGGGAGCTTGCATTGCTCTTAACATTTTATCAGTGAACGAATTGAGATACCCAGGAGGCAGATTTAGATCCAGGCTACAGTGTGGTAGGATTGCTTCTGAAAAATACGTCTTCTGGGCACTAAAATGTGAGTGGCATGCCAAAAAAATAGGACCAAGATTTTTAAAATTCATTTTTGGGGGGTTGAAAATGTCCCCTATGTTACGTGTTCCCTCCTCTGTGTGACTTTTTGGATTGTCCAACTCTACAGTTGGAATCCCATCTGTTTACTTCTCCATGTGTCACTACAGACACTCCAAAGACAAAGAGAAAAGACATTAAAAATGAGAAATAACTTTTAAGATGATGTTAGGACGTGTGAAAGGACCTGGATACTATGAGGGATTGTGGCATTCTCTTCTATGGATGGAAGAGTTTTTGTAAACAGACGAGAAGCTGTAACTGGGACCAGTGGATCCTGTATGATATTTTTATGGTGTGTGGACCAGGCCCAGGTGGGCGGTGGTGGGCAGAGCGTGAGATTTATGTGACTATTTTGTGTAGTAAACAATTCGGCCGGTAATTTAACATTGACTGTATAGTGTGCTTAAACGTGAGTCCTTGAATCTTGAATTCCAATACATAGTCACATATACAATTTTATATTAATTTGTATATATTGTATACATTTATATATTATATACTATACCTGTCTACCTATATGTATCTGTCACCTATCTATAAATGTATCTATCTGTGTCTATGTATGTATGTATGTATGTATGTATCTGTGTAACTATGTCTATCTATGTATCTATCACCTATTATGTATCTATCTATCAATGTAACTATCATCTATCTATCTATTTATCATCTCTCTCTCTCTCTCTATTCTGATTTCCTGTTTGTGTCCTCTCTACTTTGCCCTCTATCTCAACTTCCTTTTGACAGTCCAGCCATGGGAAACTTTTTCCATCATCTAAAAGTGTCCTAGCGAGTTTTCTAAAACGAAAACATACCTTTCCGATGATTGATGCTACCCTTCTGGGGGGGGCGGCCACAGCTGTGGGATTTTTAAAAATATGACTTTTGACCTTTGTTCTACCATCCCTATGTTATCTCAGTGGTTTTCTCAGTAATCCTATAAAGTGAGCAGTACCACTGCCATCGGACACCTACAGAAATGGAAATTCACGTAGATGACACCAAGCTTCCCACAGCTGTGAAGGGGCAGAACCAAATTCCAGCCCACTTCTCAGCTACTCGAGGCTTCGCTGGTTCTGCCAGAAACGTCTAATCAGCCTCGTGGTTGAGCAGAGCCCAGCACAGTATACAGGCTGCTTCTGATTCTGATTCTGGTTCTGCAACATGGCTTTGGATGGACAAGTCACAGCCGATGTCACACGGTGTAGGATCGAACCATATCATCTCTATGAACCCTTCCTCAGAAATCAACTCTTCCAAGAGCAGTGGTGAAGCTTCAGTGGAATACAGTGTGTGAAAGTGTTTTGGAAACCATAGCTATATCTTTTAAACCCTGGAGAAAAACAGCAAGGATCATGGAAATAGCAATGCATACTAAGAACAGGCAATGGATCGGGCTGTGTTTTAAGCACCTTATTCCCTATCTTCACAATGACCCTATGAGGTGGGTGTGCAGGAATTCCTCTTTCTCAGAAGTCTGGAAACAGAAGCATAGAGAGCTTAAGCCAACACGCACCGAGCTTCTGACTTCTGGATGGAGAGGGGTCCTACAGTATGGTGGAAATTAGCACATTAGAATGTCCCGTGGAGCATTAAACCATGAAGAAATGCAGTGGATCCCGGTACAGATTTGCCAAACCATTGGCAGGATCCCAGCACTAAAACCTCCACACGTTCATCTCAGCCTCAATGAACATATTATCGCTGGGGCTTCTCTCTCAAAGATTCTGGTCTAGTTAGTGGGTTGAACAGCGGACTCCCAAAAGATGTGTCCACATTCGAATCCCTGGAAACTATGAATAGGATCTTCCTTAGGAAAAGGATCTTTGCAGATGTGATTAACTTAAGGATCTTGAGATGAGGTCCTCCTGGAGGAGGGTGGCCCTGAATCCAATGACGGGGTCCTTGTAAGAGACAGAAGAGGAGAGACCCAGACACAGAGGAGAAGCCCCGGGAAGACAGAGGCAGAGACGGGAGGGAGGCGGCCACGTGCCCAGGGATGCCTGGAGCCCCCAGAAGCTGGAAGAGGCGGGAAGGACCCTCCCCTGGAGTCTCCGGAGGGAGCGCGGCCCCGGGACACCCTGACCTCAGAAGTCTGGTCTCCAGGACGGGGGAGGATGCATTTCAATTGCTTTGAGCCACCTGGTTTGTGGTCATTTGTTCCAGGAGCTGCAGGAAATGAACATACCAGGGCATGAGGAACTGTTAATCTCCTTAGGTGATTACAACTGGAAGCCAAGGAGGAGAGGACCACTAGCTGGCCATGTCATAACAAGATTAACCTAGAGTCTCTTAGGAAGGAGGCTGAATAGCCAGATGCTCAGGATGGAGCTAAAAGGACCTCTGGGCTCCCCCCACCCGCCAACATACCCCGATTAAAAGTGCCGAAGAATCTCCTGCAGGGCTCGGCATCTTGCAGTGTGAATTCAGCAGCAGGTCTCTCCTCACCAGGACTAAAGTCCTGTCCAGATTCTTCGGAATGAGAGCTGCGTTTGCAATGACACACCGAATCTTAAAGAGTGGGTTTAAAAGCCTGGTTTGGGTTGTGTTTTTCAGTGAGGACCTGGGAACAGTCGAAGAGTGGCAAGTGACTGCTAACTGAGGATCTGCTTGCACACAGACTTACAAGCACATACACCAGATGGGAGAAGTGGGTCACTTGGGAGGAAAAAAACCCCTTTTAGGTAGTATGTTATTCACAAATCACAACAGAACCATATGTGATTGCAATGAATGATCTCAAACCACATACACCCCCATTCTGAGCAAACTATTTTAAAAGGCTCTTAGGATGACTGACTCTCAAAGTACTTGAGCACCTCTCACTGTGACTGTCTCTACTAGAAAATTTTTAAGATTTGTGTTTGTTTTCCACGGATGCTATAACCAATTATATGAAACGGGTCGTCTTAAAACAAAAGGGATTCATCCTCTCTCAGTCCTGGAGACCAAAAGTCTAAGATCAAGGAGCCATCAGGGTCAGTTCCTTCTGGAGGCTCCAGGGGAGGGTCCTTCCCGCCCCTTCCAGCTTCTGGGGGCTCCAGGTGTCCCTGGGCTTGTGGCCGCCTCCCTCCCGTCTCTGCCTCTGCCTTCCCGGGGCTTCTCCTCCGTGTCTGGGTCTCTCCTCTTCTGTGTCTTAGAAGGACCCTGTCATTGGATGTAGGGCCACCCTCATCCAGGAGGACCTCATCTCAGATCCTTCACTTCATCACGTCTGCAAAGACCCTATTTCCATGTACGGTCCCATTCTGACATGCCAGGTAGACATGGATTTTTGGAGAACATTATTCAACCAACTACGGTATCATAGCATTTTCAACCAAAGAGGAAGCACTTATTTAAACTCTAGTCCAAATATGCCTCTTACTTTTTATCTGTTGCTCGACCCGAGGTCACCTTGCTGGAGGCTGGAACTTTCTTCGAAATGTTTTTGCTGCAAGGGGAGCAGTCCTTCCCTCCTAGGCATGTTAACCTGCCCAGACATCCCTCTTTCTTAGCCCAGTATTAATGGCTTCTCCATCAAATAAATATCCCCTAGACTTCCATATGACGTGGGCTTTGAATCCACTGGGATAGGAATACCCCCTAGAGCCACCATTAATGCTTCTGAGTGTCTCAGCCTTGTAGCAACCTGACTTGTAGTCTTATGTCTTTTGAGAAGATGGAGAGTGTAGACCACCATATACCTCCTTCATGTCATGCTACCCCGCCTACATCAGGACAAGGCAAGTCCTTAAGAATGTATGTGGAAGGAAATCCCTGGCTGTCCAATGGTTAGGACTTCGTGCTTCCACCGCAGGGGGCACAGGTTCCATCCCTGGTCGGGGAACTAAAGTCTCACCAGCCACACAGTGCGGTCAAAAAAAAAAAAAAAAAAAAGAATGTATGTTGAGTTCACCCACAGAAGTTTACCACCAGTTCTTAACCTTACATGAATCCAGAATGACGGGACAGCGAGATGCTTTACCATTTTTTTCTAGGCGATGTGTACGTAGCAGCCTATGCCTTGGTCGCTGTACCGTCCTGGGTCTCATTTGCTGAGGCAGTCAGTCCAGATGAATCTGTTTCTAAAAATTCCTTGCTGCGTTTATTTCTCTAGCACAGTGGTTTCCAACCAGGGGTGATTCTGCAACTCAGAGGGCACGTGGCAACGTCCGCAGACATTTTTGGTTGTCCAACTGGGGGAGAGGAGGGTGGGATGTGATTCTGGCACGTAGTGGGTGGAGGCCAGGGACGCTGCTCCCAGCCGCCGGTGAAGGACAGTCCCCACCATGGAGGATGACTCAGTCCCAGGCAGCAAGAGTGATGAGATTTGGGGACTGCCTTAGCATGAGAGACTCAACCTGCTGGTCTCTGTCTACGCACCTGTCCATCCCTCCATTTGTCCTCTATCCTCCCTGTCTCTATACCTGTCATCTATCTAATCTATCACCACCGCCATCATCATCTAGCTATTCTCTATCTACTATATATATTTACTTATCTATCAATCATCGACCGATCCATCCATCCCCATATATATCTATCTCACGTGTCTTATCATCTATCATCTATATTTATGCATGTATCTATCAATCATCCATCCATCCATCCACACACCTATTTATCTATCTCATCTATCATTTATCTGTCTTATCATATCATCTACCTATTTTCTTCCTATCATCTATCTATCTATCACCTATCAAATTGTATCTATTTAAGATCTACGGTGGTGGTTCTCAACTAAGGGTGATGAGGGGGATGCTGAAAATATCCGGAGCCACTCTTTTTTTTGCGGTACCCGGGCCTCTCACTGCTGTGGCCTCTCCCATCGCGGAGCACAGGCTCCGGACGCGCAGGCTCAGCGGCCACGGCTCACGGGCCCAGCCGCTCCGCGGCACGTGGGATCCTCCCAGACCGGGGCACAAACCCGCGTCCCCCGCATTGGCAGGCGGACTCCCAACCACTGCGCCACCAGGGAAGCCCTGGGAGCCACCCTTTGATAGTCAGCCCTGGAGGGGAGGATGCTAGTGACATCTTGTGGATATAGCCTACAGACGCCACTAAAAACGCCACAGTGCACAGGACAGCCCTCACCCCAGAAAATGATCCAGCCCCAAATGTCTGTAGTGCTAGTGTTGAGAAACCCTGTCCTGGAGGAAGGGTTTGTCTATGGAGGATGAACTCTTCAAGCAGGATGTGTTTCGCACACATCAGGGTACCCTGGTGCCCAGCCTGGTACCTGGCACACCTCGAGAGGCTGCGTAGGTATCCTCAAGCAAATACATGGATTCACGAGTGAGACAGTGTCCGTGCTTCCCAGTCTTGAAAAGCCAAGCTCTCTTTCATTTCAGTGACTGCCATTCTTACCAGATTGGCGGCACGGTCAGAAGTCACATTGTTCCCAAATATTTATCTTGAGTTTGCTTTCTTCCTTCCTCCCGGGGGGAGCCAAAGAATGCATATTTGAGGACCACTGCTACATGCACCCAAGATGTCTCTTCCCTAAAGAAAACTGGCTGCAGGATTGCTGTGGCACCCTTTCTTCAGCCTCAAATTATCCTGGCTTCACACTGGAGCTGGTCCCACACCTCACCTTCCAGTCAAAGACTCTGCCGGAGCTGCCACCTTGGACTTCGTCTCCTTGCTGGTGAGATAGTCCCAGAGAATAGAATAATTCCAATGTGGTGGATAAAGGCAGTTTTTCAACCGATCTGATCTAAGCGCAAACTCACTTGAAGTGCTTCTGCCCTTGAAAATATCACTGTCGTGATTGCCTGGTTCTTTGGAAGATACTGTTTTATTATCCAATGTACATTATTTTGACCTTAAAAATACAGTAAAGCAGTCATGGAAATAACAGATCTATTTTTTCATGGACACAAACTGACAGGAGGAAAGATATTTCTGGACTTCTCTGGAAGGCTCTGGGCTTATTCTGTGCGGTCACAACTTAGCTTTGTTCCCCCCCCCCCTCCTGTTAGCTCCCCGGTCTCGCACAGCTCTCTCCGGATACATTTTATTATCAACAAGGAAATCCGGTACCTCAGCATTCCCTACCGGAGGGTCGCTGGGACAGGTAATATAAAAGTGGTTCATGAATTTGAAGGAAGTCGGGAAGGAAACTGGTTTGAATTGCATTTCCGTGCCTGCTCTAATGTATCCAAGCCTTGTAAAGACCAATAATTTATTATTTTTAATGAGACAGAAAGCATGTCTTTCTCTTTCTATTCTCATCGTCTGATCAGAGAGAAAAAAAAAATATATATATATATAAAACACGATATAAAAAGTGAGTTCCAGGGAGAAAGCGTTCTTTCCTATAAAATGGGAGCTGTACTGTAGGACACTTGTACATGAAACACAAACAAACAAACAAACAATCCCTCTGGTTCTCAGCCCTTGTCGGGCAAAGTGGAGTTCTGAAGTGACAGAAGAAATAACGGAGAGACGGATACTCATTCTAGAACGTCCTATCATGTTAAAACGGCGGCGGGTTAACTAGGTAATGCATATTCCGCGGGGGTAACAAGGCACTGTGAATCTCTACAGCTTCTTTGCAGCGAATGCTCCTCAGGTATCCTACAGACGCCCGCTCAAGCATCGGGACGGTGCCAGCAACACAGAATTTGTAATTCGCACCCAAGTCCTGCGAACTGCAAGGCAAGAGCAGATGGCATCCTGTAAACGTGCAAGAAAGTCCCCCCAGAGAGGCTGACACCCGCTTCCCGTGTCTGCGTTGCCTCCTTTCGTCCACACACACACACACACACACAGGTCAAGGTCGACGTGAGCCCGAAACCCAAGCCGGAGGGGGCCACCGTGCCCCGGGACAAATCCTTTGAGAGCCCCGCCTCTCCGGCCCCGGCTGTGAAGCCGAAGGCGGCTTTGCTCCAAGTTCGGAAGCAGCGGCCGCGCAGCCCACGGTGTCCTCCCGGGGCTTCAGTAGACGTGGACGTAGGTGGTTTTGGAGTCCCGGCCCAGGAGGTTTTGTGCGGTGCACGTGTAGAAGCCCGCGTCCCTCGGGGTGGCCTGCTGGATGGTCAGCGAGCCCTGCGGGTGGAGAAGCCTGTTCCCGTAGAGGCGGGGCAGAGCTCCCGCGGCCACATGCGACTTGTCCGGCAGCTGCCAGCTGACGTCGGCCTTGGGGACGCCCACGGCCGCGCAGCTCATCCGCACGGCGCTCCCGGGCCGCACGTAGATGACGGGCGTGGGCTCGCCGGTGATGCGGGGAGGGTAGGCGATCACGACCACCGGGACGTGCACGACGACGGCGGGCCCGTGCTCCGTGTCCGCCGTGCACACGTAGGTGCCCCGGTCGAAGACGGACGCGTCGCGCACCGTGAGGGTGCCGTTGTCCCAAAGCGTGAAGCGGCCCCGGGCCCGCGGGCCCTGCAGCACCGCGCCGCCGGGCAGCGTCCAGGAGGGGCGCGCGGGCCGGGCCCCCGGGGGGCCGCAGGGCAGCCGCAGCGTCTCCCCGGCGGCGACGCTGACCGGGCCGCGCGCGTCGGGCCTCGGCCGCACCTTCAGAGACACCGGCCTCTCGCTGCGGCCCGCCGGGCTCCGGGCCACGCAGCGGTAGGTGCCGGCGTCGGCGGGCGCCAGGCCGCTCACGAGCAGCACGCCGTCGGCCTTGTGGTGGAACCTGCGCAGCCGGCGGCCGCTGCGCAGCTCCGTGCCGTTGGGCAGGACCCAGAGCAGGGCGGGCGCCGGGGCGCCGGCCGCCGGGCAGGCGAGGCTGATGGTGTGGCCGGCCGCGGCGGTGATCTCGCTGACCGGCTCGCGGGACACGGGCTTCGCCGCGGGCTCCAGGACGGTGAGCTGCACCAGCAGCCTGGCCTCCCCGCCTTCGTTGCGGCCGATGCACGCGAGCTGCGCGGAGTCGCTCGTCCTCAGGGCCCTCATGTCCAGGCTGCCGTTGCGGTGGACGGTGATGCGGCCGCCGTGGTAGGGCGCCGGCAGGACCACGCCCGCGGGGAAGGCCCACAGCACGCGCGGCGGCGGCACGCCCTCCGCCCGGCAGTCGATGACTTTGCGGCCGCCCCCCGGGGCGACCTCCCGCACCGCGCTGATGGCGTCGGGGCGCCCGTTGATCCTGGGCGACTGGACGTCCACGTGGACCCAGACCGTCTTCCTGTCCTCGCCGGCGCTGTTCCTGACCACGCACGTGTAGTTGCCGCTGTCCGAGCGCCGGGCTCTCTGGATGACGAGGGTGCCGTCCGGGTACACCCGGTACTTGTCGGAGGAGGCGGGGATCAGCCTGTCGGTCGGAGAGAGCCAGCTCACCCTGGGCGGGGGCTCCCCTGTGGCCTCGCAAGCCACGGTGACCACGTCCCCGTAGGGGACCTGCACCACGGAGTACGTCTTATTCCGGATGACGGCGGGCTCGCTCACCACCTTGACGCGCACCCGCATCTCGTCCTTGCCCACCTGGTTTTCGGCAAAGCAGGTGTAGTCACCTTCCTCTCGCAGCCCGACCTCGTTGAAGTAGAGGGTCCCGTTGTTGAAAACGACGTAGCGCTTGGTCCGCCTGCCGCTGTCGTCGGACTGCACGAGAGAGTTGACCAGGCTGCCGTCCGGGAGGCCCCAGGAGATCTCGGGGTCCGGGAGCCCGGTGGCCGTGCAGTCCACCTTGAGGTCGCCCCCGTAAAAGACCCTGTGGTCCATCTCCTCTTTGTGCTCGATCCTGGCCGGTTTCATGACCACGTCCACCTTGAGCACGGCGGAGTCGTCGCCGACCTTGTTCCGGGCGACGCACAGGTAATCACCCGCGTCCTTGTCCGTGACCGATTTCACCACCAGGGTCCCGTTGGCAAACGCCTTGATCCTGCTGTCGAAGCTGACCGGGAGGAAGAAAACAGAATGAGATGGCGGTCTCCCAGACGCTCTCCCTCCCGGCTCGAGGCCACCAGAACGAAACGAACACTTGCGGGTCTCGGAAGCAGCGGCGCACAGGGCTGCTGCTCAAAACCGTCCGATGGGTTCTGCAGCCCGGAGGGCACGGCCAGCCAAGCGCAGAAGCTGATTTATTTACCACAGTTAAGAACTCCCCAGTGGACCCCGACCTTTGGCTGGCCTGGCCACTGATGCGAAGATGTGAAACGCAGTCTAAGACATCAGCCCGGTCTGTGTGGGCGTGTGTGGAGCAAATATTTGCCTAGTTGTCAGCGTGGAGCTTGTTGTAATGATAAAATCAGATAAAATTCTAGAGCCCTGGACAGAAGGAATACGCATTAACCTTAGGAAGAGGTGAAAGTTCTCCTAAAAGCTTTATAGACGATTTTTACTCCTGACAACTTTTATGATGCTGTATCCCATTATGAGGCGAACAGGCAGCAAAGTAGCTACAGTACGGATCACGTGGCTGTGGTTATACCCAGAGTTCCGATGCTACGGCTGGATTCTTCAGAACTCGGCGCCATTGGTGGAAAAGCTTCCTCCCTAGAATCTGTCACCAAAGCTCCATGACCCTCACCACCTCGTACCCTCCTGCTGACATTCCATTTCTCCACGTGGTAGATCTAAACTCACACACTGCTGAGTTAATACTTGAGAAAGATTTTTCAGTTTAAAAGGGCAACGTGGTAAGAAAGACAGAAGTATCTTCACTAGGCGTGTGACATTTTAATAAATACATATCGGTATGTCCTCCAGCAACGCAGAACTAATGTTTTGAATAACAGGGCGAAGAGATTTGGGAAGTTCCTACTTCAAACGTGTCCAGATTGAAAATCTCAATTACTTATAAATTATAATTCTGGCATCTGCAGGGAGAGCTTGACTATCCATCCCTAAATATTTCCTGCACACTGTGTCAGTCTAATAGCACGTCCGGAACTGTGTCAGTGATTAAAAAAAGAGAAGCGTCTGCTGCCAACGATGGAATTCAACCTGATTATTACTCATCAAAGCACCTACTAACAGTGACCACGTAACGTGTTTCGCTGGCCGTGAGCGAGAGTCAAGTCAACCTGAACTAGTAGGTTAGACAGGCATGGAGCAGACCAAGGTATTTTAAGGAGTCTCGGAGTTAGAATCCAAAAATGTATATAGTGGCACATGTCTGTAAACATTTAGAAACTTCTACAGCAGCAAATCCTAACCCTGGTCATTATCTGAATCAACAGAGCAACTCTGAAAAAGACTGCATGGCTACACATTACAGGAGACTTAGCTTCGAGACACAGCCCGTTCTTTTAAAATACTCACACGGGCTGTTTAGTTACACTTTTCTAAGAATGTTAAGTAGCCAGAATCTAGGAATAATGAAGCTACCGAGACTGTGGCTTATGATTTACAGCGAGATACGAGTAGGATGGCCCCAATTCACATCGCAACTACATTCTTTCACTTCAGCGTTCATTCGGCACTGCCTCAGCCTCGCCCATGCCAACGGAAAACAATCCTCTGCGTGGCAGGACACTGGCTCGGCTGCAAGGCACGGCGGGGAGAACTGGGTACGTGGTAGCCTGCCTGCATCGATTGTGCGGGGTTCACTAGGCACCACCCAGCCACGTGAAGTTAAAATACGGGCTGTGAGAAGGCGACTTCGCCCTTGTCCTGCGTCGGAAGGAGACTGGGCAGGCCAGACACAGCGGCGCAGAGCGTTGGATGCTGCTTCGGATCGCATCCCGGGGAGGAACCCGCGCCGAGCTGGGTTCCTGTCTGAGCTGCCAGGCTGCGCGGGCTGAAGGCGCACCAGAAGCCGGGGGGTTTCCAACAGGGCGCCACTGACGTGTCTTTGCTTCCACGCTGGCAATCACTGTCTCTTCCCTCTGCATCTTGAAATACTGATTAAAGGGACAAGGGCTTTTGGGGATCTACCTCAGGGTTTCTCAGCCTCGGCACTACCGATATCAGGGGCTGGATGACTCTCTGTGGTGACGCATCCCGTGCACGGGGGGGTCTTGAGCAGCACCCCGGGTCTCCATTAATTAAAGAGTAGCAACCCTTCCCCACAAATTGTGACCACTAAAAAACCATGTCCAGACATTGACGAGTGCCCCCTGGTAGACAGAACTGTCTAGTTGAGAACCACTTGCACAGATAGACAGGTGATAGACAGAGGGTTAGAGGTAGATACAGATAGATCATAGAATAGATAAATGACAGGTGATATACACAGATACAGAGAATACATGATAGAGACAAATGGAAAGATACTAGACAGACAAATAATACATATCGGATAGGTGATGACAGATAGAGAAAAATAAATGGTAGATAGATAGACACAGATAATAGAGGTAAGCTGGATGGATAGATAGGTAGATAGAGCTAGAGACAGATGAAGGTAGATGATGAGAGATAAATGACAGATGATACATATAGATACATAGAATAGAGGATAGATAGGCAGATGGAAAGATACTGGATAGATAAATGATAGATATCAGATAGGTGATGATGGATAGATAAAGATAAGTGATAGGAGCTTCCCTGGTGGCGCAGCGGTTGAGAGTCCGCCTGCCGACGCAGGGGACGCGGGTTCGTGCCCCGGTCCGGGAGGATCCCACGTGCCGCGGAGCGGCTGGGCCCGTGAGCCGTGGCCGCTGCGCCTGCGCGTCCGGAGCCTGTGCTCCGCAACGGGAGAGGCCGCAGCAGTGAGAGGCCCGCGCACCGCCATGAGGAGCGGCCCCCGCTCGCCGCAACTGGAGAAAAATGAGGACCCAACGCAGCCAAGAATAAATAAATAAACGACAGATGGATAAACAGATAGATAGTTTTCCTTGCTAAGACAGTATTTCTCAGCCTCAGCACTACTGATATTTGGGGCTAGACGACGCTCTGACGTGGCGCTGTCCTGTGCACCGTGGGGTGTCGGGCAGCATCTCTTGGTCTGTACACACCGCGTGCCAGTAGCATCCCCTCCTCGCCCCCCAAGTCTCACCAACCAAAAATGTCTCCAACAACTGGTCAGTGTCCCCTGGGGACAAACTCCCTCTTGGCTGAGACGCACTGCTCTAGAGTCATCCATCTGCGAACTGAAGGCGGGGCGAGGCAAGGTGCTTTTTTTCCTAGCCAAGATGAACTTTTAGAATTGCAGATGGGCTACCTTTGTGCTGCCATATGCCTTTAATTTTTCTGTCTTCCCTACTTTCCTTCTATTGCTAACGCATTTTAAGATACGACCTGAAGCTCCTACGTGTTTTGTTGAGATGAGAATGAGAAGACAAGAAATTGTTCTACCGAATTATTTCAATACAGTTAAAAATACGAGCATGAAAACAAAAGCTATTGCTTTATCTTTCTTTGGAGACGGGGAGGAGAGAAGCAGGGCCAAGGGCCCGGTGTCTGCTCTGCATCTCAACTGATAAAGACCAGACTGGAACGTCCCTGGCGCTCCAGTGGTCAACGCTCTGTGCTGCCAGCGCCGGGGGCAAGGGTTCGATCCCTGGGCGGGGAACGAAGATCCCACACGCCGCCCGGGGGGGGGGGGGGCGCGAAAAAGAGAAGAAAGACAAGATTTCACCGCGTGAGAAAGAAACGCCCCCCCCACCCGGCCCACGCAGGAAGCAGCGTCTGTGCGTCAGCAGTGCCGACAAGGACTCATTCCTTTTTCTGCCCGACCCCACGAGGAGGCTTCCCCAGCACCCAGAGGGGAGACAGGCGCAGCGGCCCCGGGATTGCTGGCGAGGCAGGAGCTCCACGTACCTGAAGAGCGCGTCTATCATCCTCTTGGACGGCAGTCTCCAGAGGATGCGCGGCCAGGGGTCTCCGGAGGCGCTGCAGTCCAGCTGGAGGGTCCCGCCGTAGCGGACGTCGGTCCTCTGCGGGGAGGTGCCGGTGATGCGTGCGTTGGCGGGGGCGCGCTGCACGGTGAGCTGCACGGTCCTGCGCGCCAAGCCCACCGGGTTGGCGGCCACGCACTCGTAGCGTCCGCTGTCCTTGGGCGCCAGGTTGCGGATGTAGAGGGTCCCGTTGGGGAAGACGAAGAGGTTGTCGTGGATGAACTGCGAAGGGCGGATCTGCGTCCCGTCCCAGAGCGCCCAGCGCACGCTGGGCAGGGGCGCGGCCTTGGCGGTGCAGTGGATGTGGATGCTAAGGCCAGGGGGCAGCGAGATGTTCTCCAGCTTCTCCTGGTGGATGACGGGTGGCAGGGCCGCCACGTGCAGGCGGATGGCGAGGCTGTCCGCGCCGGCCGCGTTGCTGGCCACGCACTTGTACACGCCTCTGTCTGAGAAGGACGCCTCCTTGATGGACAGGGTCCGGTTCTCGTGCAGCGTGATCCTGCCCTCGACGGGGGGGACGGCCTGCCAGACCCTCCTGTCGGGGAAGATCCAGGAGATCTGGGGAGCCGGGGTCCCCTTAGCCAGACACTCCATGGCGATGGTGTCGCCCAGGTAGACGGTGACGTCCTTGTAGTGGGCGGCCAGGATGTGAGGCTGCTGCACCGCGACTGACAGCAGGACCACCATCCTGTCTGCCCCGTGCAGGTTTCTGGCCGTGCACACGTACTGGCCGCGGTCCTGCACCTGCACGTTTCGGATGACGAAAGTGCCATTCTTCAGGACTTCAAACCGCTGTACTCTGGTGTTGGGGGTCATGAGAGCACCTGGAAACCGAAAACAGGCACCGTCAGGTTCAGTGTAGACACGGTCTTTCCAAAGGGACCAAACAAGCGTTATGAGTTAATCGGATTCTCCTCTTTGTGTCCGGACAGCAAAAGCAAAAGACCCACCAGCCAGTTCCTCTGATATTCTTCTTGACTCTTAACACGAATCCCCAGATCAGGGCATATGCCACCTTCGGGCCAAGGCAGCGGGTATGGTTTGCAGAGAGGGTTCTGGAAGCCGCCATGCACCCCAGGGTCTCCCAAGGTGGCCTCTTCGTTTACTTTGGGTTCTGGAGAGGCGGCCCCACTTTGCTCTGCCTCTGCCTCGCTGCGGGGAGGCTGTCCTCCTGGGGTCCCCCGGGCGGCTGCAGGGACGCCCCAAGTTTGCAGTCTGTGCCCGCCTCTGCCCGGCCAGGCTCCGGCCAGCGACACAGCGCTGCTCATCCTCTGCCCCGTCCGGCTGAGCTGCGCCCGAGCTCAGGCCTCCTGATGGTGCCTGACAGACCCACCTCCACAGTCAGCGGGGGCACACACCCCTCCTTCTCCCCACTGTCTACACTCCCTGCATTTCACAGTCCGTCTCTCAGGACTCTGCCACGGTCAGGGTCTGTAATAAGCAAGTGTCTCTGATGCTTTGACATGCTGGGGTCGCGCTGACCTTCCAGGGATGGCCAACTCCTAGAGATAGCAAAGGACCCACCTTCCAAATGCAAACGGACCCATCCAGAGCCTACCCCCCACTCCCTGATCTGAGAGGCTCCCATCCTCTGGGGCACCGTCCACCTGCCCTCATCCCCCCCCGGGACAGGTACCGGACAACTAGGGCGGCCCCTGCACCCGGGACCTGCTGCAGTCATTCACACCAGCCCGTCCGAAGCCTACCTCGCCTGTTCCTTCCTGCGAAAATCACAGCAAAGGCTCTTGTCTGGTCGTCCCCCGTCCCTCTGCCTCCCGACCGACCCCGGTGCTTCCCCGCGTAACCCCGCACGGCGTGCTGCGCCCCTCCTCTCGGCAACGCTGAGTGACCACGTGTCTCTTCAACGGCAGTCATCTCCTGCCCCGTGGGCCTCGCCCTACCCGCGTAGTAACCAATCCTATACTTAAAAGCTGGAAAGTCCCGGAAAACCCCGAGCTGCAGTCCTCCTACCCTATCCCACGCGGCCTCGTTCCTGGGCCCGCGTGCCGACGCATGCGCTATTCATTTTAGTTTTGACAGCCTCCTCTGCTTCTTTTCCTAACAGTTTTCTCTAAGCGGGGAGTCCTGCCTTCGCGTGGCACCTTGCAACCCTGGACGCTCTCCCCAGCCCTAGGGCTGAGGATTCATGTGCTCGACCTCCTGAGTCGCCTGCAGCTTCCCAGGACAAGGCTTTCCGCCACGCGTGGGGTACTGCAGGCGACTCCTCCCGGCCCACCTGGTCACAGGGAAACAGGTGTTGGTTGGTGACAGTGTAACCTCCCTGGCTTCGAGGGGACGCAGGAGCTCCTGCTCCAGGTCCAAGCCCTCCTGAACGACAGGCGACTGTGGGAGTGGAAAGCTGCCTGCTACCCCTTAACCCCTTAACCAGTTTACGATGCAGAGATCCGAAAGCGCTTGTCTGTGTCACTGGGTTTCAGGTGGGAGGGAAGGCCCACGAAAACCTCCTGCAGATCACGACAGGCAGGTGTAGAAGGTGGCCCCCTATTAGCACTCGATGAGATGATTTGGTTTCCTGGGTAGAAAAGGTTCAACAAAATAAGAGACATCGTGCAGCTCCAGGAGCACAGAAAACAGCGCTGGCTGGATGGGAGACCGTCTGGTTTGGGCATGAAATGCGGAAGAACTTTCTAAAAACTGCAGCTAGCTAACAAAGGAGAAGCCAGCAGACGCAGATTCCCGGTCGGGTAGAGGAAGGTGCATGAATGTCTAGGGAGGAAGCGTGGTCCAGGGGTGCTTGAAAATGGCACAAGGTATGGAAGCCCCTAAGGATGTATGCAAATGGGGTCTCCCAGGGGAGGAATACGCCTTCCTGCAAAGGCACAGTCCTTCTAGAATGAAAACCCCGCCGTGTTCCCCATCTGCTATTTCAAGCAAGTTCCTTGTTAAACCATTACAACAGCGTTTGCTGTCAGATGCTGAGCTGATCAAAGATGTTGGTAATTTCCCCACGCTCGGTGCTCTCTGCTCACCACTGGGACACGTCCAACCTGCGTGAGATTAAGCAGAGAATGCACAGCTGTCTCTCGTGATGTCGGCCCTTGTCATTTCCTAGATTATCTCAATGGCAACTGAAAAAAACCCAACCCTCTGAACAGGATCCGAGCCTGAAGGACACAGCCACGTTGAGAGAGGAGCGAAGAGAAAGGGGAAAAGAGAGGTCCACTCGCGGAGGCTGTAGGCCCTCCGCTATCACTTTCTTCCGTCACCTAGAATCTCTTTCGCCGTCGGGAAAGCCGATGGTCATTTTATGAAGCAAAGTGGTCTTTGGGCATCCCAGCCTGCCAAGTAGAGACCATCGTATAGAGAGAGCCCTGTTAGGGACCGAACTGTGTTCCCACCACAATTCATATGTTGACGCCCTGACCCCCAGGACCTCAGAGTGGGGCTGTTTTTGGAGTTGGGGGTCTTTAAAGAGGGGATGAAGGTACAGTGAGGTCGCCAGGCTGGGTCCTGACCCCACAGGACTGGTGTCCGGATAAGAGGAGGAGATCAGGACACAGACGCGCACAGAGGGGCGACCCCGTGAGGACACGGGGAGGAGACGGCCGTCTACACGCCCGGGAGAGAGGCCTCGGGAGGGACCAGCCTTGGTGACACCTGGATCTCGGACTCCGACCTCCCCAAACTGAAAGAAAATAAATGTGCCGTTCCAGCTGCACCGTCTGCTCCGGTGCTTTGCGACGGCAGCCCGAGCGGACTCGTACGATCGTATCTCTAGGTTCAAGTCAAAGCAATGCCTGATGAGCTCACACCAAGCTGCACTGACCTTTCAAGCCAGTGCGGGGACAAGAGGGATTTGCACAGTTCCCCTCACGCCCCTCTGCACCCCGACACGGCTTGTGGCGCACTTCTGTACCGGACCTCACCGGGAAGAGGCAAGAGGGGAAGACTCCTAAGCCTCGGTTAGGAGTGCCTTACCCAAAGAACCTCGCACGTGTTTCCACGACTCCATTAAAACCCGACACCCATCTTAATTCCTTACTTCCTGTCCCCGTAAAGGAATACGCCTGTCCGTAGATTCTCAGATGTCCCGTCCCATACCATCTACCTGCCCTTCTGCCCAGAGGCTCTGGTCCTACCTGCGCTCACAGACTCCAGTAAGCCCCTCCCCTCCACAAGCCCTGCTTAACAGGCAGACGTGTCAACACCCTACCTGTGGACAGCCTTGTCCAAGTCACGAAAGGCACGGGTTTCCCCACAGCCTCGCACGGGAACATGACATCTGTCTCGGCGGTGACGGACACGGTCTGGGGGGTTTTGGTGATAATTTGGGGCTTTTCCCCAAGCGTCCAGAATTTGGATGCAGGTGGTCCTCCGGAAGAGAAGAGCTTGGAGCTGCTCTGATGGAAGCTTCTGGAAGGCTGGGCAGAAGACGTGATGAAAGGGACGGAGCTCCGGGTGGAGTAGACCAGAGGGATGTTTCTGAAGTTTGTTGAGGGTGGCGCCACGGTCTGGGGAAGGTGCAGTGCGGGAGGTGCTGGGGGGCCAAAGTCCACATGGCTGATGCTCTGAGAGTGTATCCTATCGTGGGGACCCGGGATGACTTTTCTCCCTCTCACCCCTGGCGCAGGAGAGGCGGGGACCTGAGGCTTCGGAGTAACCGCCAGCTGTGGAAAAGAGGGGGTCCTGTTGAGGGAGAAAGGCAGTCTTCCGTCGGGATAATAAGGAACTCTCGAATTTGGAAGCTTGCCAGCTGGGTCTCTTGGATCAGGGATGTTATTAGCTCCAAACGGTTTGGAGCTGCCGTTGAATGAGCCCGTTCCCTGGTCAGTCGACTCACTAGGGATGCTAGGTTTGGACCCAGGCAACGGAGCCACAGGAGCTGTTGAACTTGGTAATTTTGGAGTCGTAAAGTGCTTATTCTCTGGCGGACCCCTCGACGGATATGCAGCGATTTCCAGTTTGCTGGTCAGGTGGGGCTGCAGAGTGACAAGGTATCTAAAGGAGCTTTCCGTGGCCGTGTGTGGTGGCCTCGTGGTTCCTCGCGGGGGGACCGGGGTGGCAGCAACTCTGGCGGGTTGGTGGAAACCCTGGACCCTCCCAGCCTCGTGGTGGCTCCCTGGGCCCCTTGGAAGGCTGCGTTTGGTTGTACCATCAAAGGCTTCCTGTCGCAACTCCTGCTTTGGAGTGAAGGTAAATTTGTCCCGGTGGGAAGGAGTGGATAATTCGTTTGGCTTCGACACCCGCTCAGTCCCTTCCTTATTCACTGAAGGTGCTCCGGTTGCCGGGGTCCCCCCAGCGTAATGGGTGAAAGTGTCCGGTTCGGAAGCGTGTGACGTTGGCAGTGTTTCTGACGTAAGAGGTGTGGGCTCTGCGGTGGTTGCTGCCGGAGACACACGGGTTGTGGGTGGGAATGGGGCTGCTGGCTCCTCCACCAGGGCGCGTGTGGCGACTTCGTTCTGGTGTCTAATTTCAGAACGGATAATGGCTGGAGTGGTTGCACGGCGCCTCTGACCACCGACGGCGGTTTCCGCCTGGCTTGAAGGTGCCTCTGCTTTCACGATGGCGGGAGTCGCTGAAGGGACCACTTCCTCCTGCTGCGGGAGCGCAGGGGCTGCGGAAGAAGGTGAGAACTCAGAAGGAGAGCCTAGGTCCTCCAACTCTTCTAAAAAGGGTGCGTCTGTAAGAGCTTCTGAAGAGCTGCTCACGGGTGGGTGTGTCTGCAGCCGCTCAGGCTGGGCTGCCCTTGGAGGAGCCCACCTTGCACTTCCTGGGAAGCCGGCAGGAGGGGACGCCTCCTTCAATACTCCCGCAGTGGAGACCTCGGCCCCAGAAGGTGATGCCGCACGAGTGACTGACTCGCCAGGGACCAGGCTGTCGGTTTTATAGCCCCTGATGCTTATGACATCGTGACTCTTAATTTCCTTTCCGTCTGATGCAGGCTCGCCTGTGACTGGAATTGTCTCCTGGAATTTACCATGAGATAAACGTGTTGCGGTGGTGCCTGTCCTATAATCTTCCACTGCGGTTATCTCACGCGGGTCTCCAGTTGTGAGAGAAACGGCGGTAGGTGAAAGTACAACCTCTGAGCTGGGGGTAACAGTGCTTTTATAGTTATTTTCTGGGGAAGGGCTGGGCTTGGACACGGACGCTACAGAGCTCACGGTGGAGGGGATGTAGCGATGTTTCTTTGGCCTCTTCCCATGCTTCCTGCGTGGGGTGCCCCTGGATACCGGTTCTGCATGCTTCTCCAGGTCCGTCTGCTTTGGGGTACCAGCTGTGCCATCAACCCAGGACGTAGGAACCAGCAAGCTTTCCGCTTGGCTTGGAGTCTTCACTTCAGGTACCCGAGTCAGGGGTGTCAAAAAAGTGACGGCGGGGGCCAAGGTCGGGGGCGGGGTTTGTTTATGCCGGTGTCGGAGTCGATGGGGGCGTGACCGCCTCCTCCCGTTGGGTCGCTTTCGGGAAGGGTGAGCAGTCACTGCTGACGGGGAAGCGGCCTTTTGGGCTGGCACCGTCGCTGCTGCCGCGCTGGTGTCCCTGTCGGACAGGGCGCCAAGGCTGGTTTCCTTGGGACGCTTCAAGGCAGCGGCGCTCGTCGTGGCTTCCAGCGCCGGGTCAAGCAGAGCGGTGGATTCGACGCCTTGCCTCATGCTCTCAGGACTTCTGGAGCTTTTGGGGTCTCTCTCCAGCGGACCTCCTTCCCGTAGCGTCTGAGAGTTCCCCTCTGTGCCCGTGGGAATCGGTGGGTGGCCCTGAGCGCTGAAACCACTTTCCACAGGCTTCGGGCTCTCCTCTGTTTGCTCTTGTAGAGCTGTTCGTGCTGGGACTTCGGGGTCCCCTGAAATGGGATCTTCAAATGGCTCAGAGGTCCTGGTGTTAGCAGCCCACGAGGCAGGCACCGGAGTAGCGTGCGTGGAGGTCTGCTCTTTCGTCGTATTTTCACCTGGCGGCGGATCTGCCTCCGGATCGTGGTACGAGTATGGCAGCGTCCCAGACTCAGCCAAGGAGGCGGCATCCAAGGGAGACTCGTACTCACTGGACGTAGACCCTGGCCCGGATCCAGCATCTAGCGTAGACCAGCCCTCTGTGGCTATGGCTTTGTTAGTGGGCTCTTCGCGGACCCTATCCAGGGTCTGTAGGGTAGAAGGTTCGTAAGGCACGGACGGCAGTGTCGTGGCCGTAGCCCAATTCGAGTCAACTGCGGTGGGAGCTGCAGCCTCGGTCTCCTCAGAAAACTCATCAGCAGTCAATGCTTCCAGGGGCGTGCTTGTCACTTTGGGGTCGGCAAGACCGAGTCCACCGTGGCCAGGCTGGACCAGAACCATCCTGGTTGAGGAACCAGTGCTAGAAACCTGCTCCTCCTCGCCAAATAAAGGCACATCTCCCGAGGAGTCTTCTGCGCTGGCTGTGGTCTGCACGGGGGACACTGAGCTGGAAGGAACGGCAGGCAGAAGGCGTGTCACTTCCAGACCCTCTGATGGAGGAGCGCTGGTTTTAATGACCTGCGGTACTTCTGTTCCCTTCGGTAGATTCCTCCCACGGACTCTGGCTAAAATATCTGCCCAGTGCTCTGGATTGATCTGTTTGTTGGCCACGTTTACCCTCCGTCTGGACTCAAACACTCTGCGACCTTCTGCGACGTTTGTCTCTGGTTCCCTTTCGGAGGTCTTCCAGTGTTTCAGCTTTCTGCGCCCTTTCTTGGTTTTCTGGCCTCCGGGGATGGCGCCGTCCTTTGCTTTGATGAACATCGCTTGGTCCTTTGGATGGAGGCCTCTCCTCGCTGTGTTACCTTCGTCTCCCACGCCAGATCCCTCTTCATCCTCCACAACATCTCCTCTTCCTCTGCCAAGGGTCTTCCCGGCCGGGCGTCGGCCTCTTTTCGGGGGCCCGGCGGATCCCTTCTTACGCACCGAGATCCCCACCGTGAAATGATCTGCCCCTTGCTGGTTGACGGCCACGCATCTGTAGTAACCACTGTCGCTCCCTTGGACCTCTGGGATGGAAAGAGTCCCGTCGGCCAACACGTACGTGTGTGACGTGTTCGCCATACCGTCGATCATCCTCCCGCCTGGGAGGACCCAGCTAATCTCGGCTTCGGGTACGGCCAGCGCCTTGCAAGGCAGCGTCACCGGCTCTCCCGGGTTCTTCTGAATGGCCACCGTGTGTCCATCGGGGGGCTGAGGGACAGGTGGCTGCACCAGGACCCTATAGACCATTCGATCCATCTCGTCCCTCACCCGGGCGACGCACTGGTACAGACCCGCGTCTGACTGCTCCGTGGATGTGATCTTCAGCCAGCCGCTGGTGAGGATGGAGAATCTACCGCCCTCGCCCTCCATGGGTGCTTTCAGGACAGAGCCGTCTGGGAGCACCCAGGAGATGGATGGGCTCTCCGAAGCCTTCACGTTGCAGCTCAGCTGGCAGGGACTCCCTTCCAAGACAGTCTGGGCTCTCCGCACCGCTCTGCTAGGCTCGATCATTACCCAGCTTCTGCTACGAGGCAGCCTCGCGTCTTTGGCGGACACGGTGAGCGTGTGTTGAGAGGCGTAGGACAGCAGCACCGTGCTGGCCGTGCTCTGACGCCGATTCAGCTGCAGGTCTATGGACGGCTGCGTAACCCACTCTGGTTCTGCCAGGACGTGGGCTCTGACGCCCGTGTAGTAGAGGGTCTCGTCGTCGGCGTCTTGCCTGTACCGGTAGCCGAGTCTGGGGTCTTTGCTGAGCGTGAGTTCTCGGTGTAGCTTCACAGGGACCTCGCTGTAATAGGCGATCAGCTTCCAGAGTTTCTCATAGTTTTCTCGAGTCATGGGACACTCAAAATCCAAGGCGACTGTGGCATTTATCTCTATCTCTTGAGGGTCTGTTTGGTTCAGGTGTAGTTGGTACACGTCCATGGGCTTCTTGATGTCACAGACCAAGTTCACGGTGTTCCCGTGTTCATCGCTCATATTCAGAGAGACGTTCCATACGGGATACTGGAAGCCCTGCAGGGAGAACGGGCTGTCACCCTCCCCCTCTAGATCCTCATCTTCCTCGCTATTCCCGCTCTTGTTCTGTCTCAGAGGAGACTCGATAGAAGGCTTCTCACAAGTGATGTCCTTCAGCTTCTGAATCTCTTGTTTGTGCAGCTTCCTGGGACTGAAGCACGTGGAGCACAGCTGACCCCCTTCCAACGCTTTGTCCTTCTTACACTTCAGAATCCCTGAAACAGGCAACCAAACAAACACGCTGTAAGTCAACGACCCAAAGAATGGCCAGAGGGTAAAGCCTCCGTTTGCATCTTTATCACCTGGACGCACTTCCACAATGATTGAAGACCTCACCCACCTTTGTGCCTCTGGGACGTCACCTCTGACCTTAAGTCAGTTTAGCACAGTGCGTGTGTGCGTGGTAACTAACCGGGCTTGTGGAACTTCTGGAGACAGGCAGGAATGAGTACCTTTTTAAAAGGTATTTTTAAGTTAAAAAAGAATGTCTGTTCCTGCATATTATACAAGTAACCTTTGATGAGGGTCCAGGAGAATCTACGTTAAGTCACTGCTGTAATATATATATTATTATATAATATTATATAATATTATATATTATATATATATATTTTATATATATATATATATATAATATTATAATATATTTCCAGGTTACAGGATCAACAGTGGGCATGAATCGTATCATGTCTACCTTTTATAATCGTGTTTTCTCTTGCTTGAATTATTCATTTCAGGCAGTGTTTACTTTTTGGATTCACATTCTACTCTTGGCTCCCCAGACATTCAATCCTCCAGAATTTTCTCCTTCTCTGGCCAACACTGACTCTTTCACTGTTTCCTCCTTCTCTGCCCAACTCATTATGGATGATGTGTTCCTTGAGTCGGTCTCGGCCCTCTCCCTTCTTGCTCCGAGGTCGTAGATGGCCTCGCCCACGTGCGTGGTTTCAGTTACCGTTCACTCGCCAGTGATGGCCTCCATCTGTGCTCCTCCAGCCCAGAGCCATTCTTAGGAGTCCCACACCCAGTGCCCTACTTGACACATCTAGTAAATGGCACCAAGGCTCCTCGAACTGACACCTATAGAACCAAATTCTGTTTTCTCCCTGCTAGACGTCTCGTGGCTTCTCCGTATGCGTAACTGGGGAGGCTAGACAACTAGGATGCCTTCTGACAGTCTTCTCGGCACGTGTCCACTTCCTTCCAGCCGCGCTGGGAATGAAACAGCCAAACTGCCATCACTTGGAGTATTACAAACCTTCCAACCAATGTCACTATGCCTACTTGTGTTTCTCTGAATGCAGTTTTCTATTCGAGTTGCAAAGTAAAAATCTCAAGATGCAGATAGGGTGGTTTCACATACCTCCCCAAACACACATGCACACCGACACAGGACATACACACAGACACACATATGGACATATACAGACATAACGCGTACATATGAGCACACAAAGGTACAGGCATGTTATCTCCAGAATGGCTGCGGTGGCTCTCTAGCCCCCAAAGCTTCACGATTCCACCACCATCGTGGAGTGTTTCTGCTGGGAAATGACGGTTTGCAGCCTGTCTTGGACCCAGTGGGGTTTGGGCACTGAAATACGAACCGGGGTGACATGTGTCTTTTCTGATTAAGAAAATTAAGAGGTCAGTATACCTGTCCTTCCTCATCCTTTGCCTGCTTTAGCAAATCTGAAGTCAGATGTAAACCGGAGGCATTGATGAAAGAACCTGAATCTTACCATCTCCACGGGGGAAAGACACCTGGCCACTGCAAGTGCTGACATTAAACTGTGACCGACCAAATCAAACCCAAACTACAATGAGGTACCAACTCACACCTGTCCGAATGGCCATCGTCAAAAAGTCTACAAACAACAAATGCTGGAGAGGGTGTGGAGAAAAGGGAGCCCTCCTGCCCTGTTGGTGGGAATGTAAATTGGTGCAGCCACTATGGAGAACAGGATGGAGGTTCCTTAAAAGACTACAAATAGAGCTACTGTATGATCCAGCAATCCCACTCCTGGGCATATATCTGGAGAAAACCATAATCCGAAAAGATACATGCACCCCAGTGTTCACTGCAGCCCTATTTACAACAGCCAAGACACGGAAGCAACCCAAATGCCCATCGACAGAAGAATGGATAAAGGAGATGTGACACATATATACGGTGGAATATTAGCCATAAAGAAGAATGAAGTAATGCCATTTGCAGCCACATGGAGGGACCCAGAGATGATCACACTAAGTGAAGTAAGTCAGAAAGAGAAATGAGAAATATCACATGATATTGCTTGTAAATGGAGTCTAAAAAAATGATACAAAAGAACTTATTTATAAAACAGAAACAGACTCACAGACATAGAAAACAAACTTACGGTTACCAAAGGGGAAAGGGGGGAGAGGGTACATTAGGAGTTTGGGATTAACAGATGCACAGGACCATACATAAAGCAGATGAACAGCAAGGACCTACTGCATAGCACAGGAAACTATGCTCAATAAATAACCTACAAAGGAAAAGAATCCAAAAAAGAATATATATACATATGTAAATATATATATATATGTGAAAACAAAATTGTGACATGTATAAATGAAAACAAAATTGTGACATAAGGTGTGTGGGCTGGAAGTTCCTCGATGGCCACGGGCTGAGAGGCTGAGCTGAAACTAAGGATAGCAAGACCTCTCAGAGGAGGAGAGCTTTCAGTGAAGAGCTGAACGCTGAAAGGAAGCCAGGCCCCTGAACGCCTAGCAGAAGAGTTTTCTTGGTAGATGACGACCAGGTCCGATGCCGCCGAGCTGCACAGAGGCTCAGACAGCGCGCGGAACAGAAAGCAGCGCGCGGTGTGGCCACAGCGGAGAGGACACGGGAACAGCGGCACCAGCCCCTTGCACGAGGGCAGGCGGTAAGTGGAAGCGCCACTGTAGGAACTACGGTAAGAAGTGTGGGCTTTATCCTAAGAGCGGCAGGAGAGCAGTGGAGACGGACGCAGCGGTGACGCACGAGCAGGCCTTTACTCTGAAAACGTGTCTGACAACCGCTCTGTGGGGAGTTGACTGAAGCGGGGTAACCGACCAAGGCTGCAGAAAGACCTACTCAGGGCTTCCCTGGTGCCGCAGCAGTTAAGAACCTGCCTGCCGACGCGGGGGACGCGGGTTCGAGCCCTGGTCCGGGAACATCCCACGTGCCGCGGAGCCACTAAGCCCGTGCACCACAACTACTGAGCCTGCGCTCTAGAGCCCATGCGCCACAACTACTGAGCCCGCAAGCCACAACTACTGAGCCTGCGCTCTAGAGCCCATGAGCCACAACTACTGAGCCCGTGAGCCACAACTACTGAGCCTGCGCTGTAGAGCCCATGCGCCACAACTACTGAGCCCGCGAGCCACAACTACTGAGCCTGCGCTCTAGAGCCCACACGCCAAAACTACTGAAGCCCGCGCGCCTAGAGCCCGTGCTCCACAACAAGAGAAGCCACCGCAATGAGAAGCCCGCGCACCGCAACGAAGAGTAGCCCCCGCTCATCTCAACTAGAGAAAGCCCGTGCGCAGCAACAAAGACCCAACGCAGCCAAACATAAATAAATAAATTTTTTTAAAAAAATAATAAGGTAAGAAATGTTTTTAAAAAAGAAAATAAAAAGACCTACTCAGAGCCCTCCATTTGCCTCCTTAGAGACAGGAGAAAGGAGCTAGACCCAGGCTGGTGGCTGTGAGCATGGAGATGAACCAAGAGACTCAGGTAGGATAAGCTCAACGGGCCCTGAGAATGGGTTCCAACGCGGGGCTCGGGGAAGGGGGTGTAAAAGAAGAAGGAAAAAAAATCTTTCTTATTTTGCTGCAAAATCTACTTTCTTGCAACTTCTACCTATCAATCCTGGGTTTTTTCCTTCCCCCTCTGGTTCAATACAGAACACCTGTATCCCCCATCACGAGACAATCATCACATAGCCAGCCCCGTGTTCTCTTTTCTGAGCATCCTTGAGTACTTCCTGTAGGACAAGGATGCCCAGAAAATGCAACCGTTAGCTGTAACCCAAGGGTGAAAAGAATACTCCGAACATCCAATGCTGCGGCAGCCCGAGTCAACTGTCTAGAGCTGATTAAATGATCATCACTCGACACTTCGATAAAGGCTACGTGCATTTGAACTATGCCATGGAGATGTCTTGACATTTCAGTTGGATCATTTCCTGCCTCACTGGTTTGAGGATGGGATGTCACCCGACCTAAGACGAAGCACTGGTGCAGAAAGTAATTCGTCCAGAAAGGTAAAGGCTGGGCAGCTAAGGGTCACGCAGCCGCTCCGCTGTCCTTACCTCTGGATTTTGCGTCCCATTCCAGAAACCACTTCATCTCACAATCACAGGACCACGGATTCCCGTGCAGGTAAAGATTCTCCAGAAGCGGCATGTTCTGAAGCATGCCGGCGGGAAGAGTTCTAAGCATGTTCTCGGCTAAGTAGAGGTGTCTTACGGTGGAGAGTCTGAAATAATCCAGAAACGTGAACGTGGAGAACGTGGCGGGGTGTAGCTGGTGAAGCAGGTTGCCCTCCAAGTGGAGCAGCCTCAGGGACGTTAAGCCGCTGAACGCTTGTGGGTGGATAAACTCGATCTTGTTGTGGTCCAGGTGGAGTCTGATCAAGCTCCAGAGCCCCCGCAGGGTCTCTCCTGTGATCACCCGAAGCTTATTGTAGCTGAACTTGAAAACCTACCAAGACAGGGAGGACGGAAGATCCTGTTTATGATAAAAAAAAAAAAAAAAAACAAAACTCCAAAATCAAACCAACCCACAGCCAGGAACAGAAACCAGAACAGAGGGCAGGAAAGTAATGACATTAGGTTCGTTTCTTATGCTACAAAAAAAGACGGCCGTTTTAATCATCGTTAGGGAGCACTCCATAGTCTCCCCTCTTCACGACTGGTCCTAGGGGCTGCTGTCCACGCTGTTCCTAAATGCCCGGGTTTACCTGCAGAGAGGCGAGGTCTCTCAAAGCCCCGTCGGGGATGCTGGTGATGTCATTGCCGTGAATCATAAGTAGCTCCAACTGGGTCAGCCCCGCAAACGAGGTTTCCGACAAAGCCTGTATGCTGTTAAACCTAGAAAACAGGTAACTGGAATGAGGAACGGTGAAGTTAAACCCCATCTGGGGAGGATTTCCCACCCCACCCAGGGGCAACTTAGCAAAATGGCGACAGCACGATTCCCTCTCTCTGTGTCCTTGTCTATTTCTAAGGTCGCCAAGGAACCGACACGTTTTTATCAGCCTTCCTTCACTGAAGGCGCGCGCCCCGGGAATGCTGACTCGGAGTGCACTTACGTGGTCACAGGCGATTTGGGGAGACACACACGATTTAGACCTTTACACGCGGCTGGTCGAAAAGGGCCCCTCATTGGAAATCGTAACAAAGACACGTGGCCAGCACGAATGGAAACCAAAAAACCAAAACGACAGCTCTGGCAGCGGCTTTGCATACAGTAAGACAAGGACGGTTTCCGAACTAAAGGACCAAATGAAACAGACACCCTTATTTCGCAAAGACAAGCTCCGATTTCTGATGGGCGATGGAAGTTACCTGGGAACATTCTGGTGCATTTGGGGGGTTGTTTTTGCATAGAGACTGGAAAAGATGCTCTGGAAATTCCTCACTGCTCCCCTGTTAGTGACACCAGGGAACCCCCAAAGTGAATGCCTGGAGAACCAATTACCAGCTGAACAGAGAATCCTGTACCTTGCTGTGCTGCAGGGCAGGAACCTGGGGTCAGGGCTTCTGCGGACATCACACACATCTATCCTGCCATTAGCTGTGTGTTTCTCCTCATCACCTCAACAGAAGGAAATGCATCTGTAGCAAAGGCCGGTAAGGAGCTCAGAGCTAACTCAGCAGATGCCAGCCAGGTCCAGTTTCCTCCCGAAACCCATACGTGCCGATCACAGCCTCTAGGGAGGTGAGCTCCACCTGGCACGGACCGGCCCCCACGACAAGGGACCACGGTATCCAATACGGTTAAGAGGGCCCCAAACGTCAAACGTGCGCAAGCGGAGGGTCCCTGCCTTAACCCAGGTCGGGATAGTATACGGGGAGCTGACGTGCTATACCTCATCTCTGTCTGTCATTATTTCGGATTCTACCAAGAAATCGGCCCGAGACGGTGAACGCCCAAGGGGGAATGAATGTCAACCTGTAAACTCGTTTCCATTCCTTGCTGCCTGAGGTGCGCCTGGAAGCGGTCAGTGGGAGGATATTATCAGGGGGAGCAGGTGAGCTTGGCGGGGACCCGGCAATCTCCGAATCGGGAAGATGCAGAAAGGAAAGTGCTTCCTTTGTTCCAAGTCCACTGGGAAGTCACTCGAGGGTTTTCAGGAGGGTGTGACACGAAGGAGGTTATGTAGTCAAACAGCAAAGCTCCGCTCTGTGCAGAACGGCTCAGAGACAAGACGAGAGGAGCGAGGAGACCAAGTGAGTCCCAGGGAGGGAGCCGTGGCGATGAACGTACACGGGAAGTGTCCAGACGTGCTTAGAGGCAGAGGCGACAGGCGTGGCCGAGGGACGGAAGTGCAAGGAAGGAAAAGCTTACAGGGGAGACACTTGCAAGTCATATTCCCCATGGGATGCTGAAGAGGTTTTTCGGCAGCCACGGTGGGGGTGGGGGTGGGACTTGGGAGACGCGTCAAGACCTGAGATGCGCACGTGCAGGAAGCACTCCCTGAGGGACGCGTGGACTTAGGACTTGGGAGGAGGTGAGACCACCCGCGAAGACCCCAGAGGTCAAGGAGAGGAGAGGGGCCAGAGGGCAGAGGCAGCTCTTGACTCGGAGGCAGCGGTGGGGCAAGTCAAAGGCTCCATGTCTCAGATGGGTCGGGAAGGCTGGGGTGTCCTGCAGCGCGTTTTCGTTCAAGGCTGTGCTGGGCTCGCCAGCGCCTCCTCTCCTGGAATTTTTTTGGCTCCCCGAGTCTCCCTTCCCGCTTGGCATCCAGCTACACCGGTGGGTGCCGCGGCGGCGGGGAGAAGGTGAAGCGTAGGACGATAAGCGTTTGGGTGCAGAGGGCCACCCTTGTTTGGATTTCCTCCCCGCCTGAGTCAATCCCCCCCAAGTCCTGGATGGGGCGCGTATCAGCTCAGACTTCCTGCTGCTTGCTTTTAAGAGAGTGACAGATGCAGGTGTTGCTGGTGTCAAGGTTACGAATGAGGCGGGGGGTGGGGTGGGGGGGGATGGATGACATTTCCAGGACAGACAAAAGACAAGGGAATCACCGGAATGGCAAGTGCAGGAAGCATCGCATTCTCTCTGCACACCCAAGGGGTGTGGGTGAATTCTCTCTGCGTCTGTCTGAAAGCCAGCGGAGAGACGGGGCAACGCACGCGTGGCAGTCAGGAAAATAATGTGACCGGCAGAGACTGAAATGCCCCGGTGTGGAGTGCGGTTCTTTAACTGATCAGCTACCCATCCTTCTCTCCAAAGTATCTCCCTCCACTGTTGACGGGCAATGACTGACTACATAACCAGCTAAGTGGAATGATTTTTATGTCAGAAACATAGGATCGTTTTGCAATATATACACATGTCAAATCATCATGTTGTACACCCGAAACTCACATAATGGGGTCCGTGATATATCGCAATAGAAAAGAAAGACAAACAGATATACGCAACATTGCTTCACGGATACCCGTGAGGATCGCAAAGCAAAATTCAAAATGAAAAAGAGCAGTATGGCATTGGAGAAATTTCAGAAAGATGTCATCAAATCTCATCTTTTAATCCAAGGGGGGAAAACCTTTAAAGGTCTATAAATCAGACATTTAACTGGATGATATTTTCTTACTCAGAAATATTTGGAAAGTAATTCCTGAAAAAGCTCTGGGGCTGTCCAGACAGGAAACAGCAGATCTTCCTTTCAGGGCTGAGTGAGAACCGTAAAAACATCTGCGTGGGAATGAAAATTTTTCATTACCGCTCTGCCAATAATCCCTCATTCCTTGAGAGTTTTAAACCCTCTCCAGACCGCTAATAGACAACTCAGACCCCGAGTTCTGTCTGTATTAGACGTTGCTATTTTTTTTTTTCCCCAACAAAAGGCACAATGCCATCCTCATTATCTGCTTTGACACTGGTTTCCAGAAATAGTGCTGTGATATTCTAAGAGTGGTTTTTAAAATGTGGTACATTGAATAATGTTACAAATTAAGCCAGATGGAAGTAATATATGTGGGTGCAGGGAAGCTATCTATTCCTTACTTTCTTTTTTTCCCTTTATCTTTATTTGTTTGTTTGTTTTGTTTTTTTTTGCGGTATGCTGGCCTCTCACTGTTGTGGCCTCTCCCATTGCGGAGCACAGGCTCCGGACGCGCAGGCCTAGCGGCCATGGCTCACGGGCCCAGCCGCTCCGCGGCACGTGGGATCCTCCTGGACCGGGGCACAAACCCGCGTCCCCTGCATCGGCAGGCGGACTCTCAACCACTGCGCCACCAGGGAAGCCCTTTCCTTTATCTTTAATATCACACAAAACCATCTCAAGATCTTATTGGAGACGGTAGGAAAAAGAATCATTGTGACATCTGTCTTTCCTTCTAGTGGCGAAGCCTTTAGGACACTGTAATTCATTGGCTTCACCATTAATTGTTTAAAATGAAACCACCCAGAACTATGTTCTCTTTGAGATGTGACATAGGTTCCACGCTTACAAAACATGTCATTTTAAAGATGGGTGGAAGAAAACCATCCTGGAAACTGTGAGTGAGATGCAGACAGCTCCACACAAAAAAAACCAGTTTACAGGTCTTGCAAGTCTCAAGCTATCACACAGCTAACTTTCGGGGGAGGATGCGTGCAGTTTCTTCCCCAAACCCCTAGCCAACCTGACAGCCCAGCCCCTCAACACACAACAGGTGAGGCATTCGGGGTCCCTACACAGGAAGCACAGCACAAAACGGTCCCCCTGCACCTTCAATCCCACACTGTCTAGGGGGCTCCTCTAAGGCCTAACAGTAGCCCCGATTCTGTGCCCTGACAAGGGGTCAGCCTTGAGGCTAGATTAGGTAGTTAACCCGGCAAGAGGGACACTGCTGAAAACGGCTCGTGAAAGGTGCGATCCCTAGACAGAGCTAGTTTGCACCCCAGGAGGTGCAAGAAAGAAGAGAAATCATAGATAAGCTCTATTTTCCTTTCTACAAACTAGCACAGCCCATCCTACCCTGACTCAAAGCAGCTCCAGTTCCTCATACGAATGAACTGTAAGACTGTGAAAAGGAAGCTGGTTTTAAACATGTAAAATGATTTAAAGATGGTAGCAAGGAAACTGTTACTATTCTCTCTCCTGGCAAAGCCAAACTGTTTTCCCCATGGAAGGATCAGCATCGTGGTTAGATTTTTCGGACCGTCAAATGGTAAAGTCTGCCAAGCTTTTCTGGAGGAAGCTATTTGATGGTCTATTGCTATGGACTCACAAAGTGTTTTTCTTATTGTCTTAACTTCCCGTTCTTTTATTCTACTGCTGGACTTTGTAATCAATCAATGCCAAGAATGGCTGAAGCTCTGTGCTCAGAGATGTCTAGGCAAGTTTACAGTTTTTTTTTTTTTTTGTGATACGCGGGCCTCTCACTGTTGTGGCCCCTCCCGTTGCGGAGCACAGGCTCCGGACGCGCAGGCGCAGAGGCCACGGCTCACGGGCCCAGCCGCTCCGCAGCACGTGGGATCCTCCCGGACCGGGGCACGAACCCGTGTCCCCTGCATCGGCAGGCGGACTCTCAGCCACTGCGCCACCAGGGAAGCCCAAGTTTACAGTTTTTTGTTCGTTGACTCGGGTCAGGCCGTTCCATCTTATTAAAATGTCCCCACAGTGGCTAGTCATCAAACCTTATACAATTTTGTTGTTTTATGGGTGGTAGAAAGTAGCTACTATGTTTTGCTGAAGAAGTCCAAGTGATTGTTTACTACTGAAGTTGTACAAAGGCAATAGTTTAATATGAAAACTGTACATGGGTACCTGTAACTCACAGCCATGTACACTAACGTATAGAAAGCACACATGGGTATAAAAGGAAACTAAAAATATAAAAATCCTACCTTGAAATGCTGCATTAAAATATCTGTTTAAAAGATATTAATATTTTAAATAGGCAAAATCATCCGAAAGAACTCTTATCTCCTCAAAGTCACAACTGCGTCATGCAGATAACTTACAAAACGTCACAGATGTCTCACTCTTTTTATTATTCGGTAACAGTTCCTGAAGTCTATTTCGGATACTATTAGTATATTTATGTGTGTTTCATCTCTGTAACATATTAAAGAACTGTTATCGAAGGAGACTTAGCAGGGAACTGAAGCTGTCCAAGATGGCTCGTTATTAAGCCTTATTAAGTGATAGACGTGATAGTTATTAAGTGATAGAAGCTTCCAGTGATGGATCAATTCAGATAACAGCCCCGAAGGACCACGTTTAGTATCGTTACAAATGCCCCCTCGATTCAGCCCATATAGGAGCACATAACGCAAGACACAGTGACACATAAAGGAGTATGTATTCGCGGTTACGTACACACGCACACACACACATAACGAAAAGCCAGATCGACACGCATGCAAGGAGGCTGAGGTCGCTCAGAGAGAACGTGGTACAAACCCCAGATTGATTCTTTCCACGTGTTTAGAAATCCCAGCGGGCACGGAAGCCAAGGAGCGAAACGTGCAGTGGACCTCGCTGGGGACGTAGCAGGTGCAAGGGTACGGACAGGCCAGCGCGGCGCGCGGGTGTCCCCACAGCAGAATCAGCACCACGGAGAGCGCTCGCCAGGGCGCCCGCGTTGGCATCTTGTCGGGCTGGGCCATCCCAGGACACCTGTCGTGGAACCACAAAACCAGGTGTCAGGCAGCGCTCCCGCATTTCCAGCAGATTTTACTGGAATGGTGCACCGCGGAGGTAAGCTTCGCAAGACATCACACAGTGTGTTTCAGCGACACAGAACATGTGCATCAGGAAACACAAAACTTATTTTAAAAAATCTTTCTCCATTCACTTTAATCGTTACTGTAGAATATAACCTTCCCTCCTGACTTTGAGATGCCTTGGAAATCTCACTGTGCTGTGAAGGAGGGTACGGAATACACATACCCACATACACGCCCATAAATACACATCCATACATATGTGTGTGTGTGTATATATGTATACACACACACACATATTTGTATAAATGTGTATATGTATTTGTGCTTACAGATACAGAGGAGAGATACATTCATGTTTCTAAAATAAAATAAATAATAAAAGTAAATGTTATGCGTCCACCTCCAATGTTATAGCCGAGCCGTTACTTATTGTATATATCTGAATAAAAAGCTTCTCAGGAAGGCCGTTATTATCAGAAGTGTTTCCTTCTTTTAATGACATTCCTTAAAGTTTTAATTTTATCTTCTTCAAGTGCTTACAGAGGCATTCACTAAAGCGAAATATGTTCCATTATATGTGGTTTTGTTTATGATCCTTAATTTTTTTCTTTTCCTTGGAAGAGTCAAAATGTTGAGAAGGTATAGAGAGCATCATAGCTTTTACCAGAGAGGAAACTGGGGGCAAACCTCTGAAAAATCTGCCATTAGAGAAAGAGGAAAGGAATTATTTCCTGATGAAGAATCTCGAGGCAAACAAAGAAGATCAGTTAAGACAAAAGGAAAAAAAAAAGGAAGAAGAGAGAAAAAGGAAGGAAGGAAGGAAGCAAGGAAGGGAGGGAAGGAAAGAGACGGTCAGATAAATATGAGGTCGCATCAGCTACGTCATTTAGAATGCCCGAGATTATTTTTTTCATGCACCGGTCACTCCTTCCTTCACCGACTCCTGTTTCTGTCAACTCTTGCATGAAGTTTACTTACGAATAAGTAACACACATGGAAAGTAAAGGGCACAGAAGAGAAACGCGCCCGTCGACTCGTCCCTGCTCTGGGCAAAGCCCTCCCTTCTGATCATAAACTCTCCTCCGCTCACCCTCGGTAGGGCCCCCCCCCCGAGGCCTCGGCTCTTCCACCCGTCAGAGGACCTCCAAAGAGACGCTGTCTAACATCCGGACGCGTCTCGCCCTTCAGCTGCCCCTCAAGAGCTGACGGTGCGGGCGGCCGTGCCATAGGCAAGCGCAGCGTCGTGCGCCGCGCCCCGCAACGAACGGGCTCCCCCGCTCCCGCCCGCGCGCTTGACCTCCGCCCTGGCTTTCTGCCCACGGCCTGCCGATGCACCCCCCCACCCCCCCCAGCCGCGCTCCCCGTCCCGCCTTCCACCCGGCTGCTCCCCGGGGGGCCCCCAGGAACGCTCCCCAGGGAACCCTCGTCCCCAAGTCTCGAGGGAAAGCGCCCTGAGCCCGCGGGACCTCCCGGCACGCCCGGAGAACCCCGCGAGGCTGGCCTCGGGACAGCAGGCGGTGGACAGCCCGGCGGGGCCCTGCGCCCCTGGCCGGCTTGCAGCGCCCGCTCTCACGCGCCGGAGGCCGAGCTTTCCCCGCGCGCGGCTCGGCTCTGCCCCGCGGGTCTCCGAGGCCTGGCGCCCGGGCAGCAAAGCACGTCTCTCCCAGACGGTGACGTTCCCGGCTGAGCGAGCGGGGGCTTTTGGCGTCTCCCCCTTTCCAGGGGAAGACGGGTGGGGGGGGGGGCGGTCAGGAGGAGAGTCTCAGCACCCGGAGCTGGAGGGTCTGCGAGGCGGCCCTGCCGCTGTGGCTTCCCCCGCCGACGCAAGAGCGCAACCGGCGACGCTGGGGACCCAGGGAGGGATGGGCGAGAGGTCGCCAGGGAGACGAGGTGGGAGGAGAAAGGCTCGGGGCTCGCTCAGACCTACTCGGCGCACCTTCCCGGGAGACTCCGTCAGCCTCGCGCCCGCACGGTGGCCGGGCCCTCGGCCCCTGCACCGCGGGGCCAGGACACAGCCCCACGCGTCGGCCCGCCCGCGCCCCCCGCTCCCCCCGGCGGACAGAGCCGGCTCCCCGCCGCGCGCCCCGGCCGCCCTCGGGCCTCACCTGTCCTTCGGAAGCCGCGGCCCGCGGGAGCGCTGCGCGCAGGGCGTATGCGCGGGGCCGGCGCGCGCGCGTCACCGCCGGGGGTCCGCCGGGGCCATGCCCTGCCCGGGGCCGGGGGCGAGGGGGCGAGGCGGCGCGGCGGCGCGGCTTCCCGGCGCCCTTTTATGCGCGTCGCCCGGAGACGTCCCCGAGTGCACGCCTCGGCCCACCCCCGCCCTGCCCCTCCCCGGGGAGCCGGGGCGCGGGCCCCGCCGCTGGGACCCTGGCCGCGCCGCTCTGCGCTCAGCCCTCTGCTCGGCCCTTCATGGCGCCGCGTCCCGCGTGGGCGCACGCCTCGGCCACGCCGCCGGGAGGAGCGCCGGGGCCCGAGCGCACGCGGCTCTGGGCGGGCGGGCTCCGGGTGCGAGACGAACTCCGGGGGCCCGAGGGAGGGGCAGACGCCCGGAGCGCGGTGCGAGCTGCAGCCCCAAGTCTGCCCCGGCGCGCCCTTCCCAGCAGCGTTGGACGGGGTCTCCTCCTCTCCGCGGAGGACAGAGAGGGAACAGGCTTTGCACCCCCCGGGCGGGCCGGAGTGTCTCTGGCCGCGCCTCCGAACCCGGGGGCTGGCAAGAGCCGGCCGCGCCCGCCGGCATATCCCCCCACCAGCCCACCCCAAGGGGCAGGCGCGGCGGCCACGTGAGCCCCGCGGCCACGCCCTCCCGCCTCCGCTCTGGCTCCTGGCCGCCCGCCTCCCACCCGCTGCCAGAATCCTCCTGCCGAAACGGTGGAATGCTCTCGTCCCGTCTGGAGAGCCCGAGCGGGGCTGGGCCGCGGCCGGCGCTCTGGGCAGCCTGGTGGTGCTTCGCTGGGGCAAGTGAGAGCCGCCCGTGGACAGGGCGAAACAACGGAGGTTGGAGAGAAGCGCGCGTGTCCGAGGCGGAAGGGGAAGGGAGAGAAGGAGGCGTCCTGGTTCCCAGGAGCCATCAGATCTGCGGCAAGGGAGCAGGGAGGGGGTCAGGGGAGGGCTGTCATCCGCACAGCCCCCCTGGGCAGAGCTAGCACCCACTGTGAAGAGAACAAAACAGGGGTGTCGCAGGGCCGGCATCCAGGAGGGGGACATTCCAGGTGTCCCGAGTGGGCCTGCTGCATGCCTCGTACGACGTGTCCGCGAGCTGCTAGGAGGTGTCCAGGAATGAACCTTAAGCTGAGCTGCTTCTGATGCACCCAGTAGGCACTGGCTTAGTTTCTCCTGAGGAGTGTGTAGCAGGGACTCCCCTGGTGGCGCAGTGGACAAGACTCTGTTGGTCCCGGTGCAGGGGGCCTAGGTTGGACTCCACACGCATCCGCAACTAAGACCCACTGCAACCAGAAACCACAACAACAAATGGCCGCTGGGCCCGCGCGTCCGGAGCCTGCGCTCCGCAACGGGAGAGGCCACGGCCGTGAGAGGCCCGCGTACCGCAAAAACAAACAGACGAACAAAAAAAGTGTCTAGGAATCCCTCACTGCCCCTTTGCCCAGGGCGGCGGGCATCCAGCAGGTAGATCAGGGGCCAGTTCATAAGTGGGTGCGTTCACTGCGTCCATAGCAATAATGTGTGTTGCCGTATTTCCAGGGACTGGTTTTAGGGATCCTCTTTCTTGAAATGCCCCAGACCCTTTAATTACATTGATTAAAAACCTGTCCCCAGAACATCTCCTTCGCTTTCTTTCGTGGCTTTGCCATTCACCTACCCAGCTAAACTGGAAACTCGAGTCACGGTCCCCGTGTGCCTCTCCTCTAGGACCCTGACGTCAACGGGTGGCCAAGTCTAGTGGATTGTGACTCCTAAGCCTTGTTGAGCCCCAAACGGCCTTGCCGGCTCGGTACCGTAGTCTGGCGCTAGGGTCTTTGCTTCTGCCTCCCTCTTTCTCCATCAATTGTTTCTTTGTCCGACCACCAGCGGGTCACCCAAAGCTGGAGGGCTGCCCCACGCTCAGAACAAGCTCTGAAGGTGTCCACGGTGCCACGTGACATGGCGGGGCCTTGCCGGCCTGCCCATGGACCTTGCAGCTGCCGACGTTCCGGCTTTGAAGAAATGGTAGCAGGTCCTCCTCGCCCTTCATTCTTCTTCTTTCTCCTTCTTCACCTCCGTTTTTTCTTCTTCTTCGCCTCCTCCTCTTCCTTGTTACGTCCACGCATGTTCTCATCTTGAGGTACGTATTTCAGTCCAGCGTTTGTCCCTTCCGTGCCACCGTTTGATGATCTCTTCCTCAACCCCCATCTGATAGCACTTTCCAACCTTCCTGCCCACCCATGTGGCCCTTTGCTTGTCTCAGGGCCAATTACTTGCCCTCGTCTAATTATATGGTGACGTTTTGAAACCTGGAAACTAGCACAGAGCTTAGCACACACTAGGTGCTCAGTCAGATGCATGAATAAGGGAGGGAGGGAATGAATGAGGTTCAATCCTACTAAGAAATGTGTAGATTGAAGAGTCATAGTACGTAACGGATACGACAAATCCGTGAAAATAGCATTATGGATTCTCAGTGATTCCATCATTTAAAAAAAAAATCAACAGTTTGGTGTATTTATTCCCTTTGTTTTGACATTCCTTCTGCCCCCTCGGTGGTTAGCTCCAGAAACCATGTTTGATGTACTGTTGGATCCCCAGAAGTGCCAACAAAATTCCTTGAATACAGAGGGTTTTAAATCCATGTTGGTTGAATTCAATTTACCTGTTTCCCCACAATTCCACAAGGTGGAGGCTGCGGAGGGTTGAGGGGATAAGGGACAGGTCGGTAAGTTAGGACAGCGTGTCATGTGCTTTCTGAGGAGAGGAGTGATTTGACCTCCACAGTGACAAGAGGTTGGAACCCTCCAGAGTAACCAAACACCGTGTGATCTGCTGGACGGCAGCTGCGTGCATGGTGCACCCAGCGAGTTTCATCGGCAATTGCTTCTCCATCTTTCTAATTTTAGCAGCATCCGTCTTCTTGACCAATTTTGTCTGCATCACCATAAGAGCCCTCCCACCCTGTCTTCTCGTTGGACCCCCTTAACAGCAGAGCCGTTGGTAAAGAGTACAGACAGCTGGGCTTACGTCCCCCTTTCCTCCTTCCCACTCTTTCTGGGCTGGGCAGAAACCTTCCCTAACATCCGCTTCCCCAAATGTAACATAAAGACAATGATGCCCATCCTTCAGGGCTGCTGTGAGCACAGGATGCCATCCTGTAGACAAAGACCTGAACACAGTACCTGTGTCGTACCTGTGGTTAATACACAGGATCTGGTGAACCTACACTCCTTTATCTTTCACTCCTTTCTTGTATCTTTCACTCCTTTCTTGTATCTTTCATCCTCTTACCTGATTTCTCCCTAAGGCAGGATCTCTGGGGGATATAGTGGCTGTTTCTCGCTTGCCCTGGAGCTCTCAAACGCTCTGAATCTCGCGTGGGAGAGAGTTTCACGTTCCAGGGGAGGCTGTGCATGACCACGGGATTATATGGTTTTTTGCTTCACAGGGATTTTGTAAAAGTAAATCCTACATCACCGGCTGCTACCCCAGCCTCCACAGTCAGAAGGACCGACCCTAAATATTCTAGGACGACTGGAGAGAAAGGAAAAAAAAAAAAAGTCTGCACAGGAAATGTCTCCTCACATAACTGGGAAATCCCAGGGGCAGACTAATAGCTAGTGGAGATGTATCTTTATTTGAGCAGAAACAGACCTTCAGTGATGTTGCATGTGAAACTTGCCCCGGGTCTGTCTCGGGTAAGCCTTAAATGAGAATACAAGCTACTGGCAACCTCTCTGAAAATGAGGGGGTATTTTTCCTTTGCTTCGTTCCTTCATCCCGCAGTCAGTGGAAGTCTCCCATTCTGTTGCATTTACTAAAATGCTTCCAGATTTTTCTCAACAGTGAGCTTTTAAACAGAACAAAAAATAAGAAGTACACATCAGAGGAACTCCCCAGATCTCCCGAGCACAGCTGCATTATATCTGCAAAATGGGCGGGGGCAACTTCTGCTCGGCGGGGAGGGTAGAAATCTACAGAAGAAGCATCAGGTACAGGCGTGAACTCAGGCCGACCCAGCATGGGGCACACGCTGAAGGGGATTGCTGGCAAACTGGAAGCTGTTTCTCCATCCCTCCCCCTTATCTGAGCCGGAAGCATCTAGAACAGGTCACAGACACGGGCTCTTCCACTCTGCGTCTCCAAATTCTGCTTGGTAGGAAACCAAGCGCAGGGGGATAAGATAATGGACTTTCAGCTCTCTCCTCCACACCACAGGATAACATGGAGACTGCGGTAAGCAGCCCACGCCAAGGCGCCCGTTCAAAGACCGCAGCTCTGGATGGCAACGTGTCAGAAACCAAGATCGCTCTTCCTTTTCGAAATAAAAGTTACCGGTGGTCTCTACCTCAGGGTGAAATTATTCATTTCAGAGAGATGTCCTGTGGCGGTGACTATTCAACATTCTTTGGAGTCCCAAGACTTGTGGTTTTTGTTTTGACAAAGCATTCTGACCTGCATTTATGCTGATTTTACGTCCTGCCTCTAGGAATCCAAACCAAGTAGCTTCTGCGGGATTTCATACGGTAGGTGCACGAAAGGCTGGGATGAGAGATCATTAAGAGCTACTTCTGGGACCTCCCTGGCGGTCCAGTGGTTACGCCTCTGCGCTTCCACTGCAGGGGGCGAGGGTTTGGTCCCTGGTCCTTCCGTGGGTCTCATAAGGATAGATCCCAGGTACTTCTCTCACCTGTGGATGCATTCAAGACACCAGGTAAGGTCCCTTATGCTTTGCGAACAGGCCTCTTCCATGAATCGGGATGCGCAGCCTCATTTATGGACAGCAGATGACATATGCAGAGAATTTAAGTCATTCTGAAAACAGACAAAGCAGGAAGACATGCTTGTGTCTGGCGACCGTCAGCTCTCCCTGCACGTGACGGAAGAGAAACACGGATTTGCCGAATTGTCGGTGGCACGGCCACCGATAACGCACAGGCCTGTGTCGTAAGCAGAATAGCTTAGACAGGCACCCAAACCCAAACTGAGTTCAGAGAAGTATCAACAGGCTTTGGGACACATGGTCTTTAAAGATATGCAAAGAGGATTTACTTAGGAATCACGTGGAAGGAGCACATGACTCAAAACAATTAGAAAGTGTGGAGCAGAAAAGGATTTTCCTGGATGTCCTGCTGATGTTTTTCCAAAGAAGAAAAAGGCAAAGAAAATACTTAGCTGAAACAGAAACCGCATGGTTGTGGTTATGACTGCTGATTAGCCTTCAAACTCGGATCGTACCTATACGAGTTTTCAGTGGCTGCTGAAATGAACTACCATACATTCTGTGGTTTAAAACAACAGAAATCTGACTGCTCTCCGCTCTGAAGACCAGACGTCCGAGGTCAAGGTGTCCCAGGGCCGCGCTCCCTCCAGGGGCTCCAGGGGAGGGTCCTTCCCGCCTCTTCCAGCTTCTGGGGGCTCCAGGCATCCCTGGGCTCGTGGCCGCCTCCCTCCCGTCTCTGCCTCTGTCTTCCCGGGGCTTCTCCTCTGTGTCTGGGTCTCTCCTCTTCTGTGTCTTAGAAGGACGCTGTCATTGGATGTAGCGCCGCCCTCCTCCAGGAGGACCTCATCTCAGACCTTTCACTGCACTACGTCTGCAGAGCGAGAACCCTCTTTCCAAATAAGGTCCCGTTCTGAGATCACAGCTGGACGTGAATTTTGAGGGGATACTGTTTGCCTAACGGCACTGTTTGCCCTGTAAGAGGGTAAAATGTGTCACGTTGACATCGACCGTAGAAGCCATAAATCAGCCCCTAACAACCTTAAAATGTCATGTTTTTAAAGTAATGATGGAAATAATTGCGATAGAGGAAATAGAACCCTGTCATGTTGCCTACCTGAAAATGTAGGTCCCTGGTGTGGGGTACGTTGATAGAGGATGGATTTTTTTTTTTTCTTGTTCCAGCATCCAGAACCTCCAGACCCAGCAAAAACGCAGTCCTTCTTGGCACAGTTCTTCTCTGAGTCCCAAACTGGGTTCAAGTGGGGTTGGCCAGGTTCATGTCATCCTACAACGCTGGGCCACGATTGGCTGGCACCAAGATGAGCACTCTCTGATGGACCTTCTGCACCAATCAGAATGCCTGGCTCCTGGATACAAATGATTGGTGCATGGGTGAGCACGTGACCCAGGCCAGGCCAGTCACGAGCCAGGCCCAGAATTTCTCAAACAGAGAGGGAGATGCAGTTTCTGGTGATGCCCAGTGGGCAGGTGTGAAGACCCACAGCCGCCATATTTCTTGTCATGGTGAGGAAGGCTGTTCAAGAAAGTGAGGTCAACATTTTGGAGAAGCAGAAATGGGAGATGGCGCAGAGAGCACTTGCCCCCCCCTTTTTTTTTTTTTCTTTCTGTTTTGGCCTCCCTGTGCAACTTGGGGGGGTCTTACTTTCCCGACCAGGGATTGAACCCGCAGCCTCGGCAGTGAGAACACAGAGTAGTAATCACGGGACCGCCAGAGAATTCCCACCTTTGCTTCCTTCTCAAGGTTCATGTGGGTTCCAGTAACCTCCCTGTCTTGCCTGAGCTGGTTCAGCTGAGTTGATAGCTTTTCCTGTTATGGATCAAAGCAGAAATGCCCACTGGATGGTGTTACACTCCAAGCCCCATAAAGACAGATGGTCTGCCCTCAGATGTGTTGGTTTATTGTAGGGAACTACAGATTAACTATCACAAAAGATGCTGCCTCAGGACCTTTGCACCGACTGTGTCTGCTACCTGGAGTGCTCTTTCCCCAGCTTCCCCCATGCCTTCCTCTGGACCTTCTCCTGGTCTTTGCTTAGGGGGGGGTCCCTTTCAACAAGTCCTCCTCTGACCACTCCCCCTATACATTTCACTTGTCTTTCCAGCTTTATTCTACCACAGGTTGGAGCTGAAAAGAGACAGGTGGACCTGAGGAGAGGCAGATAGAAGTGGGTGGCAGCTCTGAGTTTCAAGTGAATTGTAATCGCCCCGGACAGCATAGTTTCCCTTTGATTCAGGAAACTTTCCATCACCTTTCAGCACACACTTAGCCAATAGGCACCTTTATTGCTTTCCTAACTTGAGTTGGGTTTTTGTTACTTGCAATGAAAAAAGTTCTCAGTGATATAACAATCACCGTTGAAATGTTAACCCAGTTTTTTTTTTTAATTGCACCACTTAGAACAAATGATAATGTAAGATTCATCACTTTCTGAATCAACAAAACCTGTATGGTAGGGATATATAAGAAAGAAAAATGTATGTTTGCTTTGTTTTCATTATGATACTATGTTTTATTATTATTAGAACACATAGTCATTTATCCGTGAGTTTCATTTTTTTCCTGAAAAGGGTTTTCAGGATTTCCTGAAAATAATTCCTAAGGTAATGGTTTACAACTGGTCCTTCCCCATTTGTTTCTCAGGCATAATCGTTATGAATATAAGCATATGCATTCATGTTTATTCTTTCATGTTTTACAGTGTTTTTAATGGCATACACCCATGCTTGACTGTATATAAAAATTCTGAAGAAGTTAAAAGAAATTGTTAATTGTTTCTTCTGACATTTAAGACCGAAGAACAAGGCGGGTAGACAAAACGTTTAGTGTTTGGATTCTTTGTTGTTTTTTGTTTCTTTTCTTTTTGCCACATGAGTTTTTAGTTTTCTACCAAACGGGGCCTTTGTTTGGTTTAGAAATGTCTCCTGATTTTTATAAAAATACAGTGGAATGTTTTATTGCCTTGGAATTTCAATGTAAAGCTGTTAAGGAATATGATGCTAGCCCGGTCAAACCTGTAAAAGATCCAGGACACATAATGCTTTTAACTTGGGGGATTCCTTTTTCTTTTAACTTAGAATAATCTTTGAAGAAGGAATATTTCTCGTTTAAATGAAACGTGTCCAAAGTCTAGTCATTCTCTGACTTCCACTTTTATTTTATTAAGGTAAAAGTCACACAATACAAAATTTACCATCTGAGCCACTTTCAAGGGCACAATTCAGTGACTTTAGAGCATCCACAACCTTGTGCAACTGTCACCACCGCCTGTGGTTCCACAACCTTTACGTTATCCCCAAAGGAGACCCACTAAGTGGCCAACTCTTCATTTTGCACACCTCCTCCCACCCCCAGCCCCCGGCGACTGCTCAGCTGCTTTCTGTCTCTCTAGATTTACCTAGTTGAGACGTTTCATATAAGTGGAATCATAGGGTATGCGGTCTCTTGTGTGCACTTTCCTAACATGTGAGAAACGCTCATTCCTGGAAGGGACTCCGGGAAGCCCTCCAGTGAAGCATATCCGTTTAGAGTCATCGCCTGGCTTGGCTGTTCTCCCGTCGTAACCGGTCTCTACCCACAGAATCAAGTAGTCAGGTTATGATGAAAGCCTCCCAGAAGCAATGTTACCCCGGCACGTGCGGGTGTTGTCAGATTTTGTCTATTACTACTTCTTAATGCAGAGTCTGTTTTGTTTTCTGAATGGAGTAAGATAATCTATTCATCCTTTCTATCTATCTGTCTATCTGTGATACCGATCTATACTTAAGAGAAATGAATGCAACTAATTTCCATTAATTTGACCCCCAAAAATAGCCTTATCCAAAGGTTTGCTTGAAATTTTTGAGTCTGATGATTTCTTCTTAAATAAAATAATAATGAACTGCATTCCACATTAGAAAAATAAATGAGATCCTGCTTTCAATTCTTTTGACTATATATACCTAGGAGTGGAATTGTTGCATCATATGGTGGTCTGATGTCTAGTTTTTTGTGAAACTTCCATAATGTGTTGTTCTCTACCAACTGTACTATTTTACATCCCCACCGACAATTCTGATTCTTCAACATCTTCACCAACACTTGTCGTTCTCTGTTTGTGTGCTTGTATTTTTGTCTGTCTGTCTGTTTTTATCGTAGCCATCCTAAGGAGCGCGAGGTGATACCTGACTGTGGTTCTGACGTGCATTTCTCTGATGATTAGTGGCGTTGAGCAGCTTGTCGCGGGCCTGTCGGCATCTTTATGTCTTCTTTGGAGACATGTCTATTCAAGTCGTTGGCTTGTTTTTTAATTGGGTATTTTGAGTCAAAATCACCAATTTGGAGTCCTCTGCCATTGTTTTGTTGCTGTTGTTGGGTTTCAGAAGTTTGATATAAACTATGGATATGCATCCCTTATCAAGCATTTAATTTGCAAATGTTTTCTCCCATTGTGACGGTTGCCTTTTTATCTGTTGATATTGTCTTTTGATGCACAAAATTTCTTAATTTTCATGAGGTCCACTCTGTGTTTCCTTTTGTTGCCTGTGCCTTTGGCATGCTGTCCAAGAAATCATTGCTAAATCTAGTGTTGTAAAGCTCTGCCCTATACTTGCTTCTCCCCATATAATTTAATTACACCAACCTATCAACCCTGGTGATTTACCACCTGGAGACGCTTATGACCTAAGGATCACACTGTCAAGAGGACAACATAAAAGCTAATGAACCTAGTTTCCAGTTTCCCGTTTCCCCTCAAACCTTCTTTCTTTAAAAGTGCTTTACTGAGCCACTCACTGCAAATGAGGTTCGATCATTGAATCGTTAAACACGACATGAATTTGAGAACATCATTTGAGTTCCTCCTCCTGCAGGTCCTGAAAAAGACTGCTGAGCGCATGGGAATTGGAATCTTGAAACAGGAGGTCTGCGTTCTGAATGGACCACCCACCTTCTCCCCACGCGTCATGCAAGGTATCTGAGAGAAGCTGCTTTTGTTTACATAGCCAAATATCCTGTATCCTTAAGTGACACACATCGTGCAGTGATATTATATAACAGTCTTTCCAAGAGAGACTAAACATTTCATGACTGTTAAGGAAGGAAAAAGCAAGTAACATGTTCATACATAAAGTTCAACCCTGGGGCCAACACACGTACTAAACACCTGGAAAATTATATATATATATATATATATATATATATATATATACATATATATATATGTACTGTATATTTTTTGAAGGAATAGATGCAATTCACGTACTTCCCATGGAAAGTACGTGAAATGGTAGTCTGTGTATATAATCTAGGGAGCCAAGTTCTTTGCAAAGGAACGCGCCATTGCAATACCAAGTATAACCGTGACTGGGGCGGGAAATGGGTACAGATCTGGAGGAAGTCAGATGATCTAGATCCTTCTTTAATTTTAGTGGTTAGGAGACCTATAAAGAGAGGGAAATAATAGCCCATGGGCTTAACTCAGGATGGCTGTTTCAGAAAAAAGGGAGAGAACAGATAAGTGTACTTCAAAAGGAAAAACTTCAACGGAGGGCAGTTTCCTATTTGTTTATACAGTCCCCATCTGATTTTATCACCCCACGAATGGCTAAAGTAATTCCATACCATCCTTGCCAAGCTCCTAAATGAGCCGACTGCCTCCGGTGATGGGGGCTTGATTCTTTTAGAGGCATGCCAAAATCTATCCCATTCAGCCCCAAATCCATCTCTTTGTAACTTTCATGGGTCACAGGTATGCCCCAGGTGGACATGTAAGATATCTGTGGTACTTCAGCTCCACGGCAGCCCTTTAAAAGTTAAAAAAAAAAAAAAAAAAAAAAAAATCCCTGTGCTTCCCATGTTTCATTTCCTTTAGATTACATACATGTCCGTGCACGTCCTGGTTAAAAGCCCTCGTACCAGGCCTCGCTTTTCTATATCCTTTCAAAATAAGAGGACTCTTCGCTCATGGGTATCCAGGTGGGGCTAGGTAGGGACGAGGGTTGTATCTACACTTCAGCTGATGGAGCTGAGCGTCATAGTCTCGTGTTGGCCAAAAAGTTCACTCGGGCTTTTCTGTAACATCTTATGGAAAAACCCAAACTTTTTGGCCAACCCCAAATACATCATCTGATCTGGGAAGGTACTTCTTATGACCAATTCTCCTTGAATCAGTTGTAGATTTTTGTATAAGCTTTCAGAGGCATTTAGAAATCTTGATACCGAGCAGGGCCCTGGGCACAAAAGCCTTCCTGTGTCCCCCCGTTTCTTTTTTCTTTTTTTTTAAACGGGCCCGCCCCTCCGCGGCATGTGGGATCTTCCCGGACCGGGGTACGAACCCGTGTCCCCTGCATCGGCAGGCGGACTCTCAACCACTGCGCCACCAGGGAAGCCCCCCCCCCCCCCCGTTTCTTGATTACAGGAAGTAGGCTTCGTTCAGCCTTCCCTGAGTTCCAAAGGGCAGGTTCGGACAGGTGCTAATCAGGGAAGGGAGGGGATGCAGAGACAAGGGAGGGGCAGCCAAGAAACAACAGTGCAGCCGTGGGGCAGGGTCCTGGTTCCCCCTTGAGGGATACACATGACAACATCTTTGAGCTGTTTTGCAGATGGGAGCCGTTAACCACATGCGGCCCACCAGCACACAGACCCAGACCAGCTGGAACCGGAAGGTCGATGATGCCGACTCCTTATGACATCACCACCAACCAATCAGAAGAAGGCCCACGAGCTGATCACGGCCCCTTTGAACCATGACAACCAATCAGAAGAAGGTCCACGAGCTGATCACGCCCCCTTTGAACCATGACAGTAAAACTCCTCACTACCCCCCTCCAGGTCAGGACACAAAGTTTCGAGGGTATGAGGCCACTGTGGCCCCCTTTGCCTGGCAAAGCAAGAAAGCTGTTGTCTTCTACTTGATCCCAGAGCTCTGTCTCCGCGAATTAATTCAGTGTCGGGGTTAACAGAGGCTGGATTCAGCTTCAGTCTCTGCCCATCGGGTGTGGAGATAACAAGTGCTGCTGTGCAGAGTGGAGCATATGTCTTCTCCAGGTGGGCCCTATGTCATCTCAGGGGTCCTTGCAAAAGGGAGGCCAGAGGCTCAAAGCTTGAAAAGGACATGTGATCTGAGAGACAGGTTGGATTGGTGTGACGAAGGGGCCGTGAGCCAAGGAATTCAGACAGAGTGTTTTTGGTTTTTTTTTTTTTTTGGCCGTGCGGCATATGGGATCTCAGTTCCCCGACCAGATATCTACCCTGTGTCCCCTGCACTGGAAGCGCGGTCTTAACGGCCGGACCAGCAGGGAAGTCCTTGGACAGAATTTACAAGCTGGAAAGATTAGAAACAGGTTCTCTCTTGGTGCCTCCAAAATGAACCAACCCTGCCCACACTTTGATTTTAGAACTTTGGTGTCCAGAACGGTAAGAGAATACATTTGTGTTGTTTTGAGCTGCTAAGTGGGTGGCAGTTTGTTACAGCAGCCCTAGGAGACAATAAATCCTTAAATCCTGCTGTTCAGCCTACAGCACAAGACAGATCCCTGTCAGGCCCTTTAAACCTACTGGAAACCTCTTTCTCCCAATGCTGCATGGTTTATTAAGATGCCGTCTCTTCAGAGTGGCTCTCCTGCTTTCCTTCGTTCCAGAATAAGCTTCCCCCCTCCCTGTGGCCTGATGGACTTTTGGAAAGAGTCGTAAATACTTGGATTTGGTATTTATCGCATCGTCTCTAACCACTCCCCCCGGAACATGAGGTCAAAGGGATCGTCAGCATTCTCACTGCCTTCTTCTAAGAAAGTGCCTGGAACCATCAGTATACACTGGAGGAAGAGATGGGCGTGCCCAGGTTTGGGGGGTCGTGTGCTGAATGAGTACACAGTGTCTCTCAGGAAGGAGGGAAAAGAAATGAGGTTTGGTCACGGACTGAGAGAGCCATGGGGTTCCTTACAAAGGCAACAGAAGCACATCTCTTGGAAACCAGATTCAGAGGACACCCACGTACCAGACGTGTCTCCTCGGTTCTGAGACCCTGGTTGTAGGGTGAAGCTCCTTCAAGGCACGGTTCTCAGACTCAGCTGCACAGGGAAATCACCATGAGCTTCAGAAAATACCCATGTCTGTGGTCCTTCCCAGAGATTCTGACTCAGTTGGTCGTGACTGTGGGATGGTAGATGTATCCGGGTGATTGCAACATCCCATGTATGGATGGGGTGACACCCAGATCCCAAGAGATAAACAAAATCAAGGGGGATGTTAGCTTGGCTCAGGATGTAGGAGGGGGGACCACAAGGAATCAGGGAAGAAGAGAAATCCTGAAAAAGGAGATCTTTAATATCAAGATGGGCGGGACCTCCAAGTGGCACAGTGGTTAAGAATCCGCCTGCCAATGCAGGGGACACGGGTTCGAGCCCTGGTCTGGGAAGATCCCACACGCCGTGGAGCCGCTAAGCCCGTGCGCCACAACTACTGAGCCTGCGCTCTAGAGCCCGCGAGCCACAACTTCTGAAGCCTGCACGCCTACAGCCCGTGCTCTGCAACAAGAGAAGCCACTGCAATGAGAAGCCCATGCACTGCAGCAAAGAGTAGCCCCCGCTCGCCGCAACTAGAGAAAGCCCGTGTGCAGCAACGAAGACCCAATGCAGCCAATAAATTAATTATTTTTTTAAAAAAAATCAAGGTGGTCATATTTTCCTTCTACGGGGTAAGAAGAACTCAATTTTTAACCTGAGTTAGAGTGTGTGTGCGTGTGTGTACATGTGTGTGTGTTTATCCCTTAAGGACTTGAGTCATTATACTATCAATTTATATTTCTGAAATTGTTGTATTTCACAGTGTTTTATACACAGTGCCCTAGAGGGAAAAATGTAATTTTCTCTGATTTGAAGGCAATCCCATTTTTTGGCTCTGGTTCAGACATAAGGGGGACTGACAGAATTTTAATTGTCTGAGATTGTGGGAATGCACGTAAATTGAAACTTATAAAGGGAAACAGTGTGTACGCAGTGTTTGTCTATTAGCTCCCAAAGAGACAGTAAGTATTTTTTTCCCATGTAACTCCATCCTAAGGAATGCCTTGTTTAATTCCCAGAAGCCACCTGGAAAATCAGGGTATACCCAAAGAGATGCCAGCAAGAGTTTTGACCCTAAACAGAGGAAGCTAGTGTCTCCACCCAATGACCTACACCATTCAAGGACAGAGAAGTAATACTGTATGAAGGAAGAGTTACCACACGACCCAGCAATCCCACTACTGGGCACACATCTGGAGAAAAGCATGGTTTGAAAGGATACGTGCACCCCAAAGTTCATAGCAGCACTGTTTACAATAGCCAGGACATGGAAGCAACCTAAGTGTCCATCAATAGATGAATGGATAAAGAAGATGTGATATAAATATACAATGGAATATTAATCAGCCATGAAAAGAATGAAAAAATGCCATTTGCAGCAACATGAATGGACCTAAAGATTATCAATACTAAATGAAGTAAGTCAGACAGACTTAACCATAGACAAATACCATATGATATCACTCATATGTGGAATCTAAAATATGACACAAATGAACCTATCTACAAAACAGAAACAGACTCACAGACACAGAGAACAGAGCAGTGATCGCCAAGGGGGAGGAGGGCAGGGTAGGGGAGGACTGGGAGTTTGGGATGGACATATACACACTATTATATTTAAAACAGATAATAAGGACCTGCTATATAACACAGGGGACTCTGCTCAGTATTCTCTAAGAACCTAAATGGGAATAGAATCTGAAAAAGAAGTATCTGTATAACCAAATATGTATATTTGGTTATATATAAATAAGTATATGTATAACCAAATCTTTTTGCTGTGCACTTGAAAAGGAACACAAAATTGTAAATTGACTCGACTCCAACAGAAAATAAAAATTAAAAAAAATCATCCATTGTTAATCTGAAACTCACCTTTCATGGAATCCTCTAAACCTGGCAACCCTACCTCTGGCCATTTGGAGTTTGAGAAGTCAAAGATAAGTGGCTTTGATAGTAGACCAAGTATTGGACCCTTTGGCCTCAATAGAGTAGTAATAATTATTATTACTATTCTAGTGCATCAGTATTATTTACAGAACAATTACTATAAGTATAGGGGAATCATTCTATAAAAATTGTTCTGTTGATTGCTTATAGTATATAATACAATATATTAATAACAATAATAATATTACTATTTTATTGTCATCTTCCGGTGGAAGAATTTCTCCGTTTGCCTCAAATCCCGCTGTGTTAGGAATCGTCCTAATGCCTATCCAATCCAAAGTCAAACCTGCTTGCTGACTCGTCTGCCTTGTCTCCTCACATCTCCGGGTCAGGATACTTACTAAGAGGCAGAGACAAGTCATTAAGCCCACAGGAAACAGAGGCTTTTCTTTGAAAGTAGAAACGCGGACCGAATGTATTTCATTTTATTTTTTATTTTTTTAAACCTTTTATTTATTTATTTATTTTAACTAACCCGAATGTGTTTTAAAAATTCATCTCCATATGTGATACTAACATATTCATCCTATCCTTCTTTGATCATTTTCAGCCACCTGCCTTCTGGGTGTTTTTAAAGGGTGTCCTTTGCCTTTGCAAATGGTTACAGGACTAGCATTTGGAAATAAACGTGAAATCAGTTCAAAACACTGGAACTTCTTCGTTTTGACCCTGGAGTCAGAGGTAACCTTTGATGATCTATAAACCCTTGGAAACTTTAATTCACCTACATGCAAAAGGGGGAAAATGGGCATTTTTAGACATTTTTATTTGAACAGTTCTTAAAGAGACCTCAGCACAGAAAAGAAAAAATCTGCCATGATTGTACTATACGAGAATATGTCACAAATGCAGAACATAACACATCTTCACTGAATAATGCATATGGAGAATATTCATTATAAGCAAAAGACAGATGAATAGAATAAACCATGATCTACAGCACGTCAGTGTCTAAAGAAAAAAAATTTAAACTTAATAAAGAGAAGCAACTGAATCTCCTTTTATGATTTTGGCAAAGACCTTGAAAATTGCAGCTTTTTAGAGCAAAAGCACATTTTCACGGTCACTAAGCAGGTAGATGAAAAGAAAGGAAAAGCGGTGGTCAGAAAAAACCAATAATATGATCAGAGGAGTGTTATATTGAATAAAGCAGATGGCAAGTGGCCATTCGATAAGTCGCTCCACATCTTGGAAGATAAATTCAAAAAGGTAGCCAATTTCCAAATTAAAAAATAAAGCCAATGCTGAAAGAACGGTTCCTTTTTTTCAAGTTTTTCTTTACTCTCTGAAGCTGTGCCTACCTTCCCGGTTACTGGTCATCTGGGACTTTGTGGTCGCAAATTGTTAACATATAATTTGTTTCTAAGAGTCCACACGGTGCCCTGGAATTGGAGTCGATGCTCTTTGGGGGTTTAGCTTTGGTTTAGAAAACAAGCAATGAGCCATCAGAAGATTCTTTCTCGATATTGTTTACTTGGAAAGAGATTTAAGGCTCCTTTCTGGCTCTTAATTTATCCCGCTTTAAATTAAAGGGTTGTGAGGGCAAGCAGCTATTAAAGCAATCTAAAAATAAAAATGCATATGTAATATCTATAAAGCATGTGAAGAGGGTGCTGGGGGAATGTGTTTCATGGGTGGACTGCCTGTTAAGAGCTTCTGAAAATACAATCGGTGCTTCCTAAGTTTAGGAGATACGGTAGCATGTGTAACGCTCTGCAAGAAGAAAACCCCATAACGTACGGATCTGAGAAATCTTCCTAGACCCGTGCTTCTGAAGTTTTCATGTGCTTTTGAATCCCCCAGGGGTCTTGTTACAATGCAGATTCTGGTTCGGCCCCAAATTCTTCACTTCAGACTCTCCCAGGTGGTGCTGACGCTAGGGGCATGGACCACACCTTGAGTAGCAGATCCATTAGAGCAGAATCTCTTGGACCAGAACCGAGCACTGGATTTGTTCTTCAAATCCCCAGGTCACGTTAGTATGTGGGCAGGATCGAAAAACCCAGATTGACCCCGACTCCTTGGTTTTCCAGAAGAGGAGACGTGAGGCCTAGTGTTCTTAGCACTTGGCCATGTTCCCGTGACAACGAGGAGGGATCATGGCCACCACAGCCCACCTCCCCGATTCCCCAGGTGTTGGCATCCACTCTGTGCCCCCGTAGCATCCCTGGCCTGAAGCACTTGGATGGATGAGAGGACAAAGCATGTACTCGTGTCTCAAAGGCTACAGCGAAGAGACTGGAGGGAAAAATTCAGTCACAAACACCTTCCTTCCTTCTCTGGTGGTGTTTTCACTTGCCAGTTGGGACGGGGTCAATCCCCACCCTTGATGAAAGTAGCTGGACGAGACAGGACGGGGAGACGGGGTGATAGGGACGATGAGGGAGAGGAAAAGCGAGACATACAGATGTGGTGGCAACAGAAGCCTTTGCTCAGGGCTGCCCCGGGCTCACGCCTACGTAAGAGACGCCTCTGCAGAGTCGTAGTTTCCGCGGGGATGGTCCTCCCATTCCTGGTCCCCCCCATCCGCTTTCCCTGACGGACCCACTTGCACCATCTGCAACACATTATTACCACGAGTGCCAGGTGTTGTGTTTTCAAAAGAAATTTCCTGAAGAGCTGCTAGAACCAGCCATGCCTGAAGTCCAGCTGTCACCAACCGCGCAATGAGATCGGCCTAAACACGTCTTGCTGGCGAGGGTGATTTCAAGAGGCAGACGGTTTCTCACAGCTCAGAGTGAATGGAAATGTGAAACAAGCCGGGGTCAAGAGCAGGGAATACAGAGCTTCAGCCGGTCTTATCCGTTTGCGGCTAAACGGAGCAGGGAAAAAGGCAGGGCCGTCCACAAGTCCGTACTTCTTGAAAGAGATGATTTCTTTTTCACAGCTGCGAGGGCTTCGGGGGGACATAAGAAACAGATTTGCACAGATCCTCTTGTTGAGAGAGTTCACATTGAGAAATATCCTTTGGCACCTCATAGAAACCACCAGGGAAGCATACCTCCAGATGCAAAATCAAGGCGGGTGGTTAGGCCTGGGTTCTCCTATGGCCTCACTCCTGGTTTATGCTGGAACAAAAATACAAGTCTTGTCCGTACCTTCTCCCCCATCAGAAGTTGTTCGTACCTGAATCACCGTTTTTTTTTTTCAGTTACAGTCTTCTGCTTGGAGGGGGATGAAATAGAAAAAGCAGAGGAAAAAAAAAAAGAATTTCTAGCAAAAAGTTTCTGTTTCACAGACACACAAAATCCACATTTATTTGTGCGTTGAAAGAACTCCAAGATCCTGATGTGAAAAGAGAAAAAAAAAACCCCACATATAATGATTATGCTGAGCTCTGAAATGCTCTGTTGTGTAGACTAGTGGTTAAGAACTGACAGACAGAAGCCAAACCCTGAGTTCAGATTCCAGCTCCCACTTGGATAATTAAGTGTCCTGACTCACAAAGACAATGTCTGTGAGGCCATTAGCCCAGGACCAAGCACACACCGGGGCCATTCAGTTGACAGTATCGTGATGACTTTATAACACTTTCAGAAGTCGGTTCATCGCCGTCTTCGTTTATCACCAATCCTACAATTAGCTCTTTCTTTTGCTTCTTCCTCTTCCAGACATGCTATGTACTGAAAAGATGCTGAGATAATATAAGATTTGTGTGCTGAGGAGATGGGCCATTAGGATGCGAAAACATCCCTGGAGAATTACAGAATAACACATGCAAAAAAAAAAAAACAAAAAAAACCCAGCAATAGGAAGAGTAGAAAATAATGACTGATTAGCATCCATGACTCTGGCCAAAAATGATCTCAGTGAGCAACGCTTTAGGTAAATAATGCGTGGGAGGTTCTTAATCACGTATATCCAGTGTTATCTATTGCGTTCCAGAAGGCAGATTCGTGGCATGGATTCCTCTTAAGACAACAGAGCTGTCCCTGGGCTTTGTGGTCGAAGAGCTCTGGTCGACAGGACCAGCCTACTCTGCGTGCACGAGGAGAGAGGCACTCAGCGTCTAGGCATGAAGGTAATCTTCTGATTAGCCCCAAGCGTGGCGTCTTTGTAGGGATGCCAGCTGCAGACCTCAGCCACCAGATGCCGTCTGTCGTAGCTCACCTCCAGGAGACACAGGGAAAATAACTTAGAATGGCTTCTTTAGAAGCCAGGAACATTATTGCATTGCAGGGATATTTCACATGCCTCCTCAGTCCTTGCGGAGCGTGTGTGTGTGTGTGTGTGTGTGTGTGTGTGTGTGTGTGTGTGTGTGTGTGTGTGTGTGTGTGTGTGTGTGTGTGCGCGCGTGTGCGTGTTCCATCCTATGTGCCTGCTCTGTTGTTCTAGCCCTATTAAACACTTCACCATCTATTGGTGTTGGGTGTATTGGACAGAAATGCAAACCTACTCAGGGCTTGACCTCAGTTGATTTTGTCCTTTATTACCATGCTCTAAAAATACGAATTCATCCACGTGCAGTTTTCCTTGGGTTCCAAAACATGTTGGTGACCTATGAACTTCCTCAACCCTAATCGGGGGAGTCAACTTTCCTGTTGAAACTCTCTGAGTTACTCTTGCATCCTTGAACGGACTGGACATTTGCTATGACTAAGAATTGCTTCGATCAATATTTCTCACACATTACTAATGAATGGCAGCCTTTATTGTTAATGGGAAGAGAGATGAGCAAAACATATTAATCCCTAAAAGTTGAAACTCATTGCCACAAAGACGTTGTGTGAAACTCTCAAAACTCTATCACCCATATTGTTTTAAAATAAGCCTTGAAATGATTTAAAGGTAATGAATCTAAGTTGAAAATGGAAAAAAAAAAAAAACAACAACAACCATGAACCAAATACCTTGAGGTAAACAGCCATGGTTCTCATCCGCATTGTAAACACCGGGGGAGAGAGAAACAGTATCCAGCTCAGCTATGCAGACTACCTGGACAGGTATGGCCAGTGCATGGCTGCATTCGTGTCTTGTGGATGCCACAGCACAGTGCCATGGGTGGAGTGGATTAAACAACAGACATTTATTGTCTCCCGTCCTGGAGGCTGCAAATTCAAAATCAAGGTGTCTGCAGGGCTGGTCCCTCCCGAGGCCTCTCTCCCGGGCGTGTAGACGGCTGTCTCCTCCCTGTGTCCTCACGGGGTCGCCCCTCTGTGTGCGTCTGGGTCCTGATCTCCTCCTCTTAGAAGGACACCAGTCCTATGGGATCGGGACCCCCCTAATGACCTCATTTTACTTTCATCTCCTGTTTAAAGACTCCATCTCCAAATCCAACCACATTCTGAAGTCCTGGGGGCTAGGACTTCAACATATGAATTGGGGGTAGGGGGGAGGATACAATTCAGCCCATAACAGAACTGCTGGGTCATATACTAATTCTTTGATTAACATTTTAAAACATTTATTTATTTTATTTATTATTTTTGGCTGCGTCGGGTCTTCATTGCTGTGCGCGTGGGCTTTCTGTAGTTGTGGCGAACGGGGGCTACTCTTCGTTGCGGCGCACGAGCTTCTCTTTGCAGTGGCTTCTCTTGTTGCGGAGCACGGGCTCTAGGCACGCAGGCTTCAGTAGTTGTGGCACGTGGGCTCAGTAGTTGTGGCTCAGGGGCTCTACAGCGCAGGCTCAGTAGTTGTGGCGCACAGGCTTCATTGCTGCACGGCATGTGGGATCTTTGAGGACCAGGGCTTGAACCCGCGTCCTCTGCATCAGCAGGCGGACTCTCAACCACTGCACCACCAGGGAAGCCCCCCCACCCCGTGAGGCTTTGACTGTAGCGTTTTTGTTCCTGCTGCCGGACTTCTTGAGTTTCCTCAGCCCATCCCAGGAGCTTCTGATTTGCTCCCTTCCGTGCTTTATCCACTGCGTGGGAGACCCGTTTCCTCCCCAGAAACATACACCCTCTGGGAGCCACCAGATTCCCGCCCGAAACGTTCCCTGGGGCCTCCAAGAGACCACAAGGTAAAAATCGCATCCGCTCTTTCTTTCAGGGAAGAAGAATCTACCATCTCCTTCTTGGGATTTCCCTGGCTGGTGATGAATGCACACGCCTCGTCCTCCACAGCCCCCTGCACCCCACGACCCGCCAGGCCATGGCATCTGTCTGTTTTCCTCCCCAGGAGGACTGGCTGCTGACCACGCAAGAGGACGGCCTGAACCATCCGGACAAGAGGTCCTTCCAAGCGGTCCAGCCTCATCACCAGGCTCGTAGTGGAAACCACACGTGCAGCTCAGCTCCCGTGCAAAGCATTGCTGACCCAAGCAGTTTCATCTGGGGAAGCAGAACCGCTTCCCACTGCACGGATTTTGGGGGCAGCAAGGACCTTCCTCCTGACTTCTTCTGGAATGTACGATACTTTACTGAAGTTGTGAACACATTTCCAGGAATGGTCTCCTCCTTTTCATAGACTTGGTGACTTTTGGAACGTTCACCCCCAAAAACCACGCTGCCTTTTGGCAACTGGCCATGCTATTAAATGGAGGACATGTACTTTTGCATATTCATGATTTCAGTTCTGGGCTTTAAAATATATTATTTTCCAGGGGACATAAGAGACATACAGATTGCACTTCCTTCAGTGAAACAGCATCTACAGTCTCTTGCTGAATTGAAACCCTATGCACTGGTAAGAGAAATAGCAGGAGACCTAGTTTCTAATGAGATAAGATGATTAATGTATTGTACGTTACACGTAGGTGATATAAGAAGTGGAAAGGACTTCCCTGGTGGCGCAGTGGTCGGGAGTCCGCTTTCCAATGCCGGGGACGCGGGTTCGAGCCCTGGCCCGGGAAGATCCCACGTGCCGCGGAGCAACTAAGCCCATGTGCCACAACTACTGAGCCCACGCGCCACAACTACTGAAGCCTGTGTGCCTAGAGCCCGTGCTCTGCAACGAGAAGCTCCTGCAGTGAGAAGCCCACGCACCACAATGAAGAGTAGCCCCCGCTCGCCGCAACTAGAGAAAGCCCGTGCGCAGCAACAAAGACCCAACGCAGCCAAACATAAATAAGTAAATAAATTTATCAAGAAAAGACGTGGAAGCATCACTAAATGAGTATAGTGATATATATAGTGATATATATTCTTTGAGTTGTTGATAGTGAAAAGTCCTATTTCTTCATCCTCAGATAGAATGTGAAATTTACCCTTAGCGCTCAGTGAGTACATGATAACGAACTTCACTGACCCCAAAGCATGCATTTGACCTTCTCCATTCTTCCTCAAGGGTCTCTCTCCTGGACTACTTTCTCTTATTCGACCCACTTTTGCTCCGTTTTATCATCAGACGCCCTTGGTGTCCGTCACCCACTCTAGACTTTCCAACATTCCAAATGCGTGGTGTAGCCTAGATTCTGCCTACACCCTCCAGACCCCTATATTTCATCTCCAACACCTCAAAGGTCGTTAAAGTCCTCAAGACCAAACATCAAACTTGCCTCGCAGCGTCGGAGGTCCAGGCCCACAAGCCAGGAACCTAGGAGCCTTCATTCCTCCTTGTTTTATCCATCAGCGGCCCTCAAGGACAGCTCTCCTTGACCTGCGTCTCTCTGTGCCCGTCGGCACCACTAGGAAACCATCATCTGTCACCTGGACACTTTGCTTCCTCAATGGCCACCCTATGGACCGGCTCTGTTCCATATTCTCCACCCTCCAGGCAGTGACTTTTCCAAAACTCCCTTGTGCTTCGAGGCAGCTTTCCTTCCTTAAAGCTTTCACAGCTGGCCATGGCTCTTACAGTGAATGATACAGTTGGCTTGACGTCCAAGATCCTAAATTCTGGTCCTTCCTTCCCTCCCCAGTTCCATTTCTCACCTCTCTCCCCTTTCCACTTGCCCTCCCGTCACACTGCTTTCCTTCGCTCTCAGCTCCGTTGGCTGGAGACCTTTGGACATACTGCGTTTCCTGTGGAAGATCCATCTCTGAGCTGCTGGCCCAGCCCACTCTGTCTGTTAGGCATTCTCCTAGCATCCTGTTTATTTCCATCGTGGCACCGACCGCAGTCTATAAATTGTCCACTCATCTGATTTTTAAATTACCGTTCGCTTCCAGTTTCCCGGTTGTGCCCGCTTCTTAACCCCCATAACCTAGCAGGCATGCAACAAAAACGCACGAATCAGTGGATACAAGTGATGCACTGCAGAGGTATTTAAAGAGTTCGCTACCAGGAAGCCTGTCTTGGACGAGAAAGTTAAACAGGAAACTCTGTCCCTCGGGAGTTGTTCTCTGGCTCCTTTGCAATGATTCTGAAAAGCAAAGAATGTACTCGGGTAGCTCAGACCGCACAGTTCATGACCACGTCTGCAGCTGTGCCTTATTCCCGTTCACGGGAACATATTGTATTTAATACCTTCTATGATGGTAGGTTTGTTGCTCGTCTAAACACTGGAATTCTGAGCATAAGGAACTCTTCTTGATGCTGTTCTTGTCTCAGATCTCATTAATCCTAACAACTGCTTGATTCAGTTTATGCCTCTGACTGAGAAGCACGCCGGGACCCATCTTCTGAAGCTTTCAGAAGTCAGGCTCAAGATGTCAAGGAGGACGGGAGGTCGCTAATGAACACTGAACATTCTTTCTCACCTTGGATGGAATAACTAATTTGTTGTTGTTTTATTTTTTTTCGATTTTTTAAATTGGGTATACTTGATTTACAATGTTGTATTAGTTTCAGGTGTACAGCAAAGTGATTCACGTGTATATATATATATATATTCTTTTTCAGATTCTTTGAAAAGGAAAATAACTTTGATCCACCATGGCCTTCTGGTTATATCCCAAAGTCACGGGTTCCTATTATTCTATTTTCCCCATGGCTTCAACGGCAGTATTTTAGAGACTCTGGTGAGACGTAACAGATGAAGAAGGAGGTGGTGTGTATATGTATACCTGCATATGGAACTCCATCAACATTAGGGGAAATGTGTGTTTCTGTATTTGGTTTGGATCCAACACCATGATGTGAGAATGGATTCATTTCATGCAGCAAGAGGCACCATCTCAAACCCCAGGGGACAGAAATAGGAAGATAAGTCGTACACAACCTTTGAGCCGAGTCCTTGCCATACAGCGTCTTATTGGATCCCGTCCATAACCCAACAAGGCCCAAAGATGCTGAATAAAAATACTTGTTCGAGAATTGAAGTCAAGCAGACTGCGAACCTTTGCTTTACCTTGTAGACACTGATCCCGTAATCTGTGGTCCCAAGGAGCTCACTGGTAAGCAGAGAAGAAGTAGGGAGAAGGTAGAACAATTCACCCAGAGAAGTACATAGTAAGTTGATAACCTAGAGCTTGGGATCTAAGTCAGCTGAGTTTGCGATGAAAAAACACACACGACTATATAAAAAATAGATAAACAACAAGGACCTACTGTGTACCACAGGGAACTATATTCAATGCCTTTTTAAAAAATTGAAGTAGGGCTTCCCTGGTGGCGCAGTGGTTGAGAGTCCGCCTGCCGATGCAGGGGACGCGGGTTCGTGCCCCGGTCCGGGAAGATCCCACGTGCCGCGGAGCGGCTGGGCCCGTGAGCCGTGGCCGCTGAGCCTGCGCATCCGGAGCCTGTGCTCCGCAACAGGAGAGGCCACAACAGTGAGAGGCCCGCCTAGCACACACAAAAAAAAAAAAAAAAAATTGAAGTATAGTTGATTTACAGTGTTGTCTTTAATTACTGCTATACAGCAGTGATTCAGTTTTTATATATATATATATATACATATATTCTTTTTTAGTATTCTTTTCCATTACAGTTTATCACAGGATATTGGATACAGTTCTCTGTGCTATACAGTAGGACCTTACTGTCTAACCTTCAATGTCTTGTAATAACCTGTAATGGAAGAGAATCTGAAAAATCTGAAAGATGTAAAACAGAACCACTTTGCTGTACATCTGAATCTAACACAACGCTGTAAATCAACCATAGTTCAATTAAAATGGAAAAAGTTAAAAATAATTAAAACACAAACAAAGAAACCCCCAAAGAGTCAAACTTGAAAAAAAGCAACTGAAAAGCTCAACTCTTTCTTCAGCTATTATTTCTGAGGTCATTACAAATGGAGAAAAATATTGAATTTGCATGAGGCTACTTAGCTCTTTTTTTTCAAGACTTTTTTTTTTTTTCTTTCTAGAGCAGTTTTAGATTCACAGCAAAATTGAGGGGAAGGTACCGAGATTTCCTACAGCCCCTGCTCCCCGACCCCTGCCCACTGCCCATATCCGCCACCAGACAGAACGTCCGTTATCACTGATGGACCTACACTGACACGCCATCATCACCCAAAGCCCACAGTTTACATGAGGGATCCCTTCTGGTGTGGTACAGTCTACGGGTTTTGGCAAATGTAGAATGACATGTCATCTACCGTGAATTAACTTCTTAATTTAAAAAATAATTTTAAAAAATGAATTTCCATGAAGCTAGTATATGAATTGATATGAAACCCTAGATTTAATTTTGTTCCCTAACTATACAAGCACGCCTATCATAAACAATATTATGCTGGGTTGCTTTCCTGATGATGCTTCTGGGGGCATGGGGGAACCACCCTGCACAAAGATCTCAGGGTAAGGGCCTCAAGGGTAACCCTCAAAACCCAGTCACTTCCAAGTAGGCAACAAAGCAGGCATCGTCAAAATGGTTTAATTAATTGATTGATCAGTGGCTTAATACCTGGAGCAGAGGATTCGAAACCTTATCAAACCTTGGAATCATCAGGGGATCTTTAAAGATGCCGGTACCCAGGACACAATGCAGATATTCCACTTAACTGTTCAGGAATTCATACTGGGCATTAGGATTTTTTTAATTGAAGTATAGTTGATTTACAATACTATATTAGTCTCGGGAGTACAACATAGTGAATTGATGTTTTACAGATGATACCCCATTTAAAGTAATTATGAAGTATTGGCTCTATCCCCTGTGCTGTATAATATATCCTTGTAGCTTATTTATTTTATACCTAGTAGTTTGTACCGCTTAATCCCCTCCCCCCATTTTGCCCCTCCCCCCTTCCCTCTCCCCACTGGGAACCAATAGTTTGTCCTCTGCATCTGTGAGTCTGCTTTTTTGGTTACATTTGTTCCTTTGTTGTATTTTTTAGATTCCACATATAAGTGCAATCACATAGTATTTGTCTTTCTCTGTCTTATTTCACTGAGCATAAAACCCTCCAAGTCCATCTCTGTTGCTGCCAATGGCATTATTTCACTCTTTTTCGTGGCTGAGTAATATTCCATTGTATACACGGACCACATCTTCTTTATCCATTCCTCTGTCGATGGACACTTAGGTTGCTTCCGTGTCTTGGCTACTGTGAGTAGAGCTGCTACGAACATTGAGGTGCGTGTATCTTTTGAAATCAGTGTTTTTGTTTTTCTGAAACACACCCAGGAGTAGAATTGCCGGATCATATGGTAATTCTATTTTTAAGTTCTCGAGGAAGCTCCATACTGTTTCTCACGGTGGCCGCACCAATTTACAATCCAACCAATACCGTGCGAGGGTTCTCTTTTCTCCAGACCCTCGGGCGTTAGGATTTTTGAGAGCTCCTCAGGAAATGTGCGGCCAAGTTTGGGTCCCTCTAATCTGTAGAATAACAGACCAGACAGACCATAGAAGCTCTGCTTGCAGGTTCCAAGTCACCGACGCCTTGCAGTCGGCCGTGGTGAATGTCTGCACTACAGGAATTGGCAACTATTAAACATATTGAGTTTTGCTCTCATGCCCAGGACTAAGATCATCAGAAACTCAGGAGCATGGAGTCACTTGGATCCCTCCAAGCAGATGGAGTGAAGGTGAAAAAGTCACCCTGGGAAGTAGTTGACGGCCCTAGGCCGGCTGGGTGGCCTGTGGGAGAGGTCAGAGGGCAAGGGCCAGTTTTAATTTGCACCGGGCGCTCCCATCCCTTGAGGCTGACACCAAACACCCCAGTCACCCAAAGCTCATCACAAAGCTTCTGCGAACTGGTGGTTCCAGTTAGCAGACATAAGAGTCAGTTTGTAAGAAGGTGAAGATGAGAGGGTTAGCACAAGGCTGTACCCCTTTTATTGATTTTACCCTAAAAACCCAAATGACCCAAGTGTGCTGCTACACCTAGACGGGCCTCACCAAGCGTGTAATTAATTCTACACCAAAACAGAGCCAAGAAGTGACTGATGATATATAACAACCAAGAAGCAATGTATGATACATGTATGTGTATGTCTGTGTGTATTTGTTTACTGGATATCCATTTCCTGCCTCTGATATATCTGTGTGTATGCTCGATACGGTTTTCTCATGAGAAGAAAAGGCGAAGCTTGTACATGTATGAAGAGAAGCGGACTGCTTAACTCTACTGCACCATTTTTCAACAAAAAGGTCCACCAACAGTAACATCAGAGCTGCAAGCCTTCTCTTGCAAAAGTATCTATTCCAACCTTTTGGGGAGGAGCCAAGAGGTTTCATCTTTGTCAACGAGGGATTTTCTTTTTCACGGAGACATCCAACCATTAAAATCAATCATTTGGGAACACAGAACGTCCTTTTAAGGCAAGACAAGCTTTGTTTGTGTTTGGTTTCCAGTGTTGTGACTGTGACTTTTTCTTGACAGTCCCTTTGGGCAAAGTACAATTTGGCATATGGTGCCAATAAACGAATTAAATGAATTAATGAGCTCGATCAATGTAAATACATAAATAAATTCTTCCAGAAACAGGAAGGTTTCCCAGTGTTTGGTCTTCGGGTTTTAACAACTGTATGTACATTGGCACCAACCCGGAATTCTTTTTTCTAGGGAAAATTCTGTCTCAATCAGAGGCATCTTCCAGTGTCTTTCCATGCAAGATTGAGGTGACTTCTACTAAATACACAACAGAGGTCTCTGTTTTTACGAAAAGACAGTCTTGACTTTGTTTTCAATAGCTAGACTCGGGGTTCTCCCAGGAGATGTCAATTTTTTTTTTTTTTTTTTTTTTTTTTTTTTTTTTGCAGTACGCGGGCCTCTCACTGCTGTGGCCTCTCGCGCTGCGGAGCACAGGCTCCGGACGCGCAGGCGCAGCGGCCACGGCTCACGGGCCCAGCCGCTCCGCGGCACGTGGGATCCTCCCGGACCGGGGCACGAACCCGCGTCCCCTGCATCGGCAGGCGGACTCCCAACCCCTGCACCACCAGGGAAGCCCTGGTTTCTTTTTCTGTCTTATATTTTACGATCTTGAAGTAAAAGTCACTTTAGTACTCCATAAATTGTAAGAAAATTAAGAACAGCAGTAAAAGATAGGCAATTGATGAAAAACATATAATATTAGATACACCTGTTTTCCAGAAGAGAGTAATTCTGCTTCCTCCACATTTCGGTAATATTTCCAAAAGGATAATATCCCTTAAGAATGAAAATGCATATGGACTGTCTCTATTTCTTGGAGTCCTGTCTAGCAGGTTAAGAAATCTGGAAAACGAATTCTCTGCCTGTTCAACTGATTATTGTGAGGGATCTATAAACAGAGTCGTGCATATGTGCCTCTCACTCCATCCACATTTCAGAAGACAATCCGTTTTTCTGAACATAAATTTAACCCAAGTGTTGCCACTAATTCAACATTCAAGTTTTAAAAGAAACTGTAACTATGTTTTGAGCGCACACCGTGGCTAACGATTTCCATTTTCAATATGATGATAAAGGTGCAGTGCTTAGGTGGCTGGCCGGTTTGAACAGTTCCTCGGGATCCCGCTAAGTCTTTAATTTAGGATCAATGACTGTATCAGGGCGCTTTTGCCAAGATTGTTCTGATTCCCCATTACAATTCCCAGATAGCTTGCGTAAGAACCATTAGCCGTGAGTGCTTGTGTCTGGAACACCCTTTATTTTGCGTTTGAGCTGTGTCCTAGCCATGAGCTAATATGAGGTCATTTGCAGATTATTGCAATTTTCATTTTTAAAACCAATGCTTTCAAGAAAAATGAGATAACCTTACATAACGCAATAGAAAACAAAACACATGATCTGATTAAAGATGTGGACAGAGGAACTGATGAGACACTTTTGCAAAAAGGACAAACTGACGGCCAATAGGTACATGAATAGATGCTCAACATCACTAATTATTAGAGAAATGCAAACGAAACACAATGAGGTATCACCTCACACCAGTCAGAATGGCCATCACCAAAGAGTCTGTAAATAGGGGCTTCCCTGGTGGCGCAGCGGTTGGGAGTCCGCCTGCCGATGCAGGGGACGCGGGTTCGTGCCCCGGTCCGGGAGGATCCCACGTGCCACGGAGCGGCTGGGCCCCTGAGCCGTGGCCCCTGAGCCTGCGCGTCCGGAGCCTGTGCTCCGCGACGGGAGAGGCCACAGCAGTGAGAGGCCCGCGTACTGCAAAAAAAAAAAAAAAAAAGTCTATAAATAATAAATGCTGGAGAGGGTGTGGAGAAGAGAGAACCCTCCTACACAGTTGGTGGGAATGTCAATTGGTGCAGCCACTGTGGAAAACAGGATGGAGGTTCCTCAAAATGTTAAAAAGAGAGTTACCATATGATCCAGCAATCCCACTCCTGGGCATATATCGGGACAAAACACTAATTCCAACAAGTACATGCACCTCTATGTTCACTGCAGCTCTATTTACAATAGCCAAGACATGGAAGCAGCCTAAATGTCCATCGACACATGAATGGATACAGAAGATGTGGTATGTGTAGATATATGGTAGGTATGTATATATGTGTGTGTGTGTATATATATATATGTGCAATGGAATATTATTCAGTCATAAGAAGAATATCCTGCCATTTGGGACGATATGGAGGAACGTTGAGAGCAATGTGGTTAGTGAGATAAAGTCAAATAGAGAAAGACAAGCACTGTATGCTTTCACTTACACGTGGAATCCAAATAAACATCAAACCCAAAGAAACAGAGAGTAGAAAAGTGGCTGTCAGGGGCTAGGGGGGTTGGGGGAGGGGGGAAAGATCGACAGGCACCCCGCTCCTAGCTCTATGCCTCAAGAAAAGACTTTCCCAGCCATTCTGTGTTGAGGTGGACCTTTTCTTCCTCTCAGAGGAATAATGAGGGTTTTTGTCCTCCGTGATGGAAAAGGAGGCATCCCCTGTTGAGGTGGATGTCTTCGGTTGGGGTTCCATCAGAAACAGAGTCTGAGCCAGGGACCTGGGTGAGGTCGTTTATTTGGGATGTTGCCCTAAGAAGCTGGTGTTAAGTGAGCCAGGAAGAAAGGAAAAGGAACAAAGGTGACTTTAGTCCCACTGGCAACTCTCTCAGCATCCTTGGAGAATGAGTCATCATTTGGGATTAACATATACACACTACTGTATATGAAATAGGTGACAAGGACCTACTGTAGAGCATAGGGAACTCTACTCAGTATTCTGTAACCTTGGGAAAAGAATCTGAAATATTATAATAAGGGAGAAGAATAATAGCGTATATGGGAAAAGAATCCAACAAAGAATAGATGTATGTATAACTGATTCACTTTGCTGTACGCCTGAAATTAACGTTATAAATCAACTCTACTCCAATAAAAATTTTCTAAAAAAGAGTGAGTTATCAGGACTGTGTCCCCCTCAAGGATGGGACATCTATGCCCCAAACCCATCCTTGTTTGTTGTGGATAATACGGGGGGGCATTCACGATCACCCCCCAACCCTCAAAAGTTTGAGTTTGCCCAAGTCCTGAGACAGAACATCCAGGGCAGCAGGCAATGAAGATGGACAATGACCCAGGAGAGGGTCCGTGGACGGGACACCAGCCCTTTGTGACTCTGGGTGTCACCTCGGGTTGCCGAGAGCGGGGAAGGAAAATACAGGCGTTTCCACATTCATACGCTCACATACTTCTTGCCCGTGAGTTGCAGGCAACAGAGAAAAGGCAGGTGGGTTTGATGCAAGGGAGGTGAGGTCGATCGCAGCTGAGAGAATTTCTGTTCCTCTGTAAGACTGAAGTCAAGATCATTCGCTGAGGCTGGGCAAGGCATATTGAGGTTTTAAGAAAACGGGGAGACATGGGAAACAATGATTTTAAAAAGTGGGGAGAGAATTGGACTGCGAGGAAAAGGACACAGCAGACAGATAGGCACGCCGGTGTGATTTTTCTCCAGCCCACAACTGTTACTGAGCAGAGCTCTTGGCCTCCAGAGACGAGACCAGAAACTCAGGCAAGGCTTTACTGGGACCCCTGCTGCGGCAGGGGGGAGCGAGAACAAGTAACAGGTCTCCTCGCCCGCTTCCCAAGGGGGGATGAGCTGATTCCTCCTATGGGCTGAGGGTACGCGTGGGTCCGGGGGTCCGGCTGGAGGGGAGGCTTAGGGGGTCTGCCCACCCCTTGGTGGTCTTGTGTGCAGCGGGGCCTCCGCAGTGCCCTGCTTTTGCTCCAGGCTCTTCAGAAGCGGCAGCTGGGTTTTTTTGGTCTTTTTGTATCTTTTTGTCTCTCATTTGCCCCAACTGCGCATGCACGCAGTTATTTTTAGTCCCTTAATAGTTTCTTTGTATCTTGTTGCTTGAGGAGAGGCTGTCCAGGTGCAAGCCCTGCAGCAAAGGGTCCCGGGTCCCAGTCTGTCTCACACCCAGCTCATGGGGAACTGGCAGTCTGGATTTTAGCACGCTTGGGGGTGAATTCTGTTGTCCAAGAGCTCTGGGTGTTTGCAAGGCAGTGATTGTGGACCGTAAGTTGTGGAAACAGCAACCAGGCGGGTCCATGTATCGGCGCACTAGAGACGTGGGAGGACCCTGGAGGTGGTGACCCCAGAGTCGGGGTTAGAAAGTGGAGTTCTGGGAACCAGTATTTCAGACATGGCGCTGGTGATCACCATCCTATGTGTGACCCAGAAAAGAAGCACTGGGAGAGGCCAAGGGGAAGACGGCTTGGGGCTCATGAGATCAAAGGCAACATAGGGGTAGCAGGCATGAGTTTTACAAACTTCGCAAACATTAGAACTCCAACGACCCAACTTGAATACCACTTGCATTTTAAGTTGGCTCAAAGAAGCCGTAAAAATAACTGAGCGCATTTCTAAGGTTACCGGAGAGAGAAGAATCTGTTTTCTTCACTCCTCTGGCATGTGGAGTAGATGTACTTTATTATAATGATGACTGTTAAGGATATCTTCGTGTGCCAGTAAGAGCATATATTTTTTCTTTGTGGAAATATATAAACTTAAAGGAAGGCACTGACGCTTTAGGTTATGAAAATACTTTAGGAAGAGAAAACGTTAACTTATTTTCTGTGTGTGCTTTTTGGATGTGCCTTCGGAACTAAAAAGGAAAAAAAAGAAAAAGGTGACGCGAAGCCAAAAGCTGAAAAAAATAGGAGGGAATGCTGAAAATTCAATGTTTGGATTCCGTTTGCAATAAACGAATGCACATGCATTTCGACAAATTTAATTCTCAGAGAAAGACTTTATTTTTTTAGAGTATCTTTTGTGATCCAGGAAGAGAAAACAGCAAGGGGAACCGCAGCCTGGTTTAATTCTTCTTCCTCTGTAAATAGACCCCAAGGTTATGGTAACAGCTAGGTCTTTGGCAGCCAAGTGGCTTCAGATTGGTATAATCTTAGTGAAGTGTTATTAAAAGTTTAATCGCGATAAATGCTTCCTCCTGGTACATAGTAGCTAAAGCTCATCGGGACCAGAGAGTCCCTCTGTGTAGCCGAGACGGGTCCCTCACAGACAAAGCCTTGGGGTGCTCAGGGAGGTTGAATGGGGAATCCAGCCCATCTGAGGAACTCCATGTAGACCCCACCAGAATCTTTCTCTTCTGCCTACCCTCCATCTGCCCACCCATACACGGACGGATGCACACCTACAACCAGCCCAGTAAAAACAGCATCCTGGGTCATTACCCAAATCTGACTCGTGTCTCCAGAGATTTACCACCTGTGGGACTGAGACATGGACCCAGTGAGTCCAGTGGGAGACTGAGGCTCTCATCCACATCCAAGTATAGAACTTGTTCTCTCTTGTTCTACACAAGCAACGCCATCAGGTGGAACCCCTGCTGGACCACACACAATGGACCGACGGACAGCGTCTACTCAAACTGCCATGACAAAGCCGCACCCCCCGCAGATGGGGGTGATAACAAAAGTACTTCCTGGAGTAGTGATAAATGGCAAGCGTTTAATGGAGCTTTCAGAACGTAGTGAACGCTCATTTCAGCTTTGATGACACCTGGTAAAACAATAACATTATTTTCTGTACATAATCTCAAAAAAGACCCGGTCAGATTGCTACACTGAAGCTGGGATAAGGGATTTTTTTTGTTTCCAATACACAGTTTAGTGTGGGGTTTCTGCGATGCTAAGTTTTGCCACTGTCTGTGGGTGGGTGTGACCTGGAGCCGAGAAGCCAAGCGGTGGCAGGTAAGAAAAAAAGAGCCATTGTGTTCATGGAATCTTTTTTTTTTTTTGCGGTACGCGGGCCTCTCACTGCTGTGGCCTCTCCCGTTGCGGAGCACAGGCTCTGGATGCGCAGGCCCAGCGGCCACGGCTCACGGGCCCAGCTGCTCCGCGGCACGTGGGATCCTCCCGGACCGGGGCACGAACCCGCGTCCCCTGCATCGGCAGGCGGACTCTTAACCACTGCGCCACCAGGGAAGCCCATGTTCATGAAATCTTAAAGCACGCTTTTCATTGGGTGAGCAGAGAGAACGACGACGGCATCCGACCCAACCTGCTAAGTGACACTGAGTCTTATAGAGTCTCCAGTTTGCACAGGTCCCATGTGGGGAGGATACGAAATACAGGGCATCCATTAGCTCTGCATCACGTCGGCAGCAATTCGTGCTAATGAAGGGAAATCGATGAAAATATCCCTTGTTAAACTCCGCTTGTCAGGGACATGTTGGGACGGGCCCCCTCAGGGCATCTGAATGGAAACAGATTTTCCTCCAGTTTTAACGAATGTCTTTAAGAGCACGAAAGATATCTAGATACAGCTACAACGATAATCGTTGCTTGGTAAGAAAGAAATTTGCCATACGCTTTTTACTTTATTTTGTTAAAAGTATTTTTTATCGTGGGAAAATATACGTAACACGAAATTTACCCGTTTAACCGCTTTTTTTTTTTTTTTTTTCCTGCGGTACGCGGGCCTCTCACTGTTGTGGCCTCTCCCGTTGCGAAGCACAGGCTCCGGACGCGCAGGCGCAGCGGCCACGGCTCACGGGCTTAGTTGCTCCGCGGCACGTGGGATCTTCCCGGACCGGGGCACGAACCCGTATCCCCTGCATCGGCAGGCGGATTCTCAACCACTGCACCACCAGGGAAGCCCTAACCGCTTTTTAAATACACAGCTGAGCGGCATCGGGGCGTTCACAATGCTGTGGAAACACCCCCACCATCCATCTCCAGAAATTTTCATCTTCCCGAACTAAAACCCTGTCCCCGTTAAACACTAACTTCCCATCGCGCACCCCACGCCCTGTCACCCACCTTTCTACTTTCTGTCTCTGTGGATTTGACTTGTCAAGGTGCCTCGGACGGTGGGATCCGATAGTAATTCGTCCTTGTGTGTCTGGCTTGTTTACTGAGCATAATGTCCTCCGGGCTCATCCACGGTGAAGGCCGGGTCAGCATTTCCTGCCTTTTTAAGACTGAGCGATACTCCCTGGGGTGCACAAACCGCATCTCCTTTAGTCACCGGCCGTCCTCGGGGGGGCTTTGGTTGTTGCCACCTTTCGGCCACTGTGAATCATGTTGCTACGAACGTGCGTGTCCGAATGTCTCTCTGACTCCCTGCTTTTACTCCTTTTCGGTATATACCCTGAATTGGAATTGCTGGATCACAGAATAATGCTACGGCACAAAGAATTCGGACATAAACCTGCACCAATAAGCTGCTTTACAAAATATATTTTCTAATATCTTATAGTTTAGGATTATATAATTCTCAACATATCGGGGATCTAAGAAGTTGGTTTTTTTTCATTTATAGCTGAGCCAAAGAACATAGTAATAGTATCTTTCACTTCTCTCCTTAGGAAATTGAGCGTCTCTCAACTCCACAGTGGTTAGCAGTTTACATTTATGGACCAGAAGTCAAAGTTGGATTTTACCAAGGACGGCACTCTGTTCACTTATCAGGGGTCATATAGACTTAGGAAAAGCGAATGTTTAAAGGTGGTAATAGCTTAACGTTTTGGATATTTCAGTTCTTCTAGTTATACCTGTCATCCTGTTGTCCTTATTTCCAGAGTGACTTTTCCATTCTGTACTAGTTTTGATTCTCTGCCAGTTAGAGTAATTCTGTCATCACTAAAAACTCAATCCACAAACATTTCCTGAGGCTGAAATTTTGAGACAGGGTACCATGTAAGATTCAAAGAGTTTTATTTTATTTTTTTGCGGTACGCGGGCCTCTCACTGTTGTGGCCTCTCCCGTTGCGGAGCACAGGCTCCGGACGCGCAGGCTCGGCGGCCACGGCTCACGGGCCCAGCCGCTCCGCGGCACGTGGGATCTTCCCGGACCGGGGCACGAACCCGCGTGCCCTGCATCGGCAGGCGGACTCTCAACCACTGCGCCACCAGGGAAGCCCTCAAAGAGTTTTGATGCTCTTTTTGGCTTCCTCTTATATTTGTAATGGCTCTTTTCTTATTTTGACAAGATAAGCCAAGATCCCCTTAAAATCACAAGGAGAGAATGTTGATGAGGAGATCATTGTAGACCAAACTCAACATCACTATCCCACTCATTCGCACCCTCCTCGGTTTCTGACACCATTTACACGTGATCTGGTAACTGAAAGGTTCATCTTTTAAGGACAGAGATCCTGACAGATTGTAAGTTAATGAAGGTGTTATATGACACTTCAGCTCAGAGGGATTAAGAATTGCCCTAATGAGCCTTCTGAAACCATGTCTGCATTTTCCCACTATCTTCAAGTCAGCTCTCTTCTGGCTAAAAAGGAAAAGGATTAAGAATGTAAAATGTAAGGAGAATAACAATTCATGATGTGATATGTGGAAAAAGTCATTTTTCTGAAATGGTGGAGAGCTACCTTCTAATCCCAGGGCCAGGACTCAATTTTGAAATAGTCTTAAGCAAGCTTCACTTTTCTCATCCCTGTCATTGCCTTATCTGTCTCCCAGACTGATTGTAAAAACATTAAATAATAAAATGAAGAGGTGTTCAGAGATTTTAGAAGGGTAATAAAATATATCGCACCTGATTTTGTTCATTTTACCTCTTGATCTTTAAAACATACTCAACAACAGAGGTTGTCATACCTCGTGCACTGACTACTAAGTTTACAATAAAATCCTATTTTGTAATTCCCATTGAAATATTTTCCAGATAGTCTGAATAAATATGTTATGGTAGACAATCCACAGCTGGAAAAAATGTTATTTTAAAAAATGTCTTCAGGTATAAACAGAAATAGTTTTGCCTATTCAAAACTATTTTTAAGCATCAGAACAAATGTATACTTGGGTTATGGTCATAAAATGAGTCATTTCTTGGAGAAAAAAACCATAATTCCTAGGTATGCAGTACATGGATTTTTATAAACGGTGGGATTCTGTTGCTGGACGTAAGACCCAAGACGTGCTGTCTTGCATTACCATTGCTTCTTAGGTGATGCTCCAGATGAATCTGGTAAGATGAATATGGCAATTCTGTTAGTTTCCTCTTCCTGTCTTTCCTATTCTCGCATGTGTTTGTGCTGTCTTTCTCACCTTATTGTATTCTGTATAAAAATATATGGGAAGGGATAGCTAGATGAAAGACTTCTTTAGAAAGTCAAAGCCAAGATGCCAGAGGTTATGAATCCAATGAGGATACCAGTGAACCAAACAAAAACTAAAGTACTAAGGGCCGCCAAATTTTTAGTTGGCCGCCATATTGTTAGTTGGCTTTGTTTCTTTAAGACATCTACAGCACACTTTTATGATAGGTAACTCTTATTTTTCTAAGTATATACTTCTAGCACAGGCAATAGAATTTCACAGTTTTTGTACTGTGAACAACAGAAACACACTTTTACATATTATCAGCATGTAAAAATAATTGTAACTCTCCCTGAGGTAGAATGTGAATGTACGGTAATCTCTATTAGCTTATGGTCAAGTACAGACTTACAATCCACCCATTTCATGATGCTAAGTGGAAATGTTACACGTGGGCTTATTTTCGAGTAACACCTGGATCCTGTTTTATGAGAAAAAAGGGGATTCAAAGATACCGTATCAAAAACTTGAAGCATAATTGTAATTTCCCTAGATGACTGGAGGGATATATTGCTGAACAAATGAGTTCAAGCAGATATGGGCATATCTAGTTAACATCAAGAATCCACAAAAGGGCTTCCCTGGTGGCGCGGTGGCTGAGAGTCCGCCTGCCGATGCAGGGGACGCGGGTTCGTGCCCCGGTCCGGGAGGATCACACGTGCCGCGGAGCGGCTGGGCCCGTGAGCCGTGGCCGCTGCGCCTGCGCGTCCGGAGCCGCAACGGGAGAGGCCACAACAGTGAGAGGCCCGCGTACCGCAAAAAAAGAAAAAAAAAAAAAATATATATATATATATAAAGGGTAAAATGAGTAGAACTTTGAAAAAAAATCTGCTCTTAGCAGAAGACAGGAACAACATAAAATGATAATTAGAATGCATTTTTCCCCCTTACCTTGGCACTGACATTGGACTTCATGAAAGACATCTATGGGCATCAACAACCACCCGCAGAATCATGTGGGTTATATATTTCCACTCAAACGTCAGTGCTCATCGGTAATCTAATTGGGTTGGGATATTATATCATAAACACTATATCCCGTGGTTCTGGAAAACCACAAAGCAACTCCAGACTCTGCATGCATAACACTCAAGGAATCCAGATAGAAAACCGGGTTTGCGTTCCTTTGTGAAAAGTCGATCTTCAAACTTTCATTCACAAGCGTTGGTGCGACGTGAAAACTCCGTATCAGAACTGCTTTCATCTTGACTCAGCAGAGATTTAAAGGAGCCCTGTAACTCCTTGGGGCCGAGTGTTTCTGGGAAGTAGAAAGCCGAAGTCTTTAGGAGGGGAGATGGGTTTCCCCGCGTTCGTGGTGAACAGCTGCAGGGCCCAAGTTCACCGGAAGGACCATCGCCTCTTCAAGGTGCCCCAAATCAGACAGACTTGGACGGGGAGAGGCTGCCCTGGTTCTATCCAGGGCAGAGTGCCAGGTAGAACAATGGAAGGCATTTTCAGGAGGAGGAGAAAAAAAACAGAAACAAAAAACTCAACCCAGGTGGCTTTTGTGTTTCAACATAAATGGAAAACAAATTTGACCCGGATGACAGGCAACCGCCCCAGTGAGGGTTGTGTGCTTTTCCTGCAATCTGAGTTTCCTCTGCCTGTACAAGTGTGGGGGGGTTGCTCCAGCCCCGCTGGGGTGAAGCCAACGGGAGGACACAGGAAAAAAGGGAACCCAGAGTCTTGGGAAGTCAAGACAGCCTGGCTCTGAAAAAGAGTACTTCTAGTTGTCTTTAAGACCACAAGCGGGCTTCCCTGGTGGCGCAGTGGTTGAGAGTCCGCCTGCCGATGCAGGGCACGCGGGTTCGTGCCCCGGTCCGGGAGGATCCCACATCCGGGAACCCGTGAGCCGTGGCCGCTGCGCCTGCGCGTCCGGAGCCTGTGCTCCGCAACGGGAGAGGCTGCGACAGTGAGAGGCCTGCGTACCGCGCAAAAAAAAAAAAAAAAGACCACAAGCAACTGATAAGGTCAGACTTAGGGAAGACCATCATTAAGATTTCTAGCATTGAATCCTACAGAATCAAAGTGGGTGGTGTTTTTAGTTTGAATTTTAACTTTTTAATTAGAGACAGACAAAAGTTAACATGCCTAAAATATGACAGATATAAGAACAAATGTGAACGCATTTAAATGACATCTTGCTTTATAAGGATTACACTGATTTCAGGTTTACTGTAACTTAAACCAGTATTTTCAATTTCAAATGGCAAGCTTTAAAAGGTTTCAACTGTATAATTAAAGCATTGGAAGTATACTCATAGAGCGGTGAGGATAAAAAAGCAGGTTGGGGGCTTCCCTGGTGGTGCAGTGGTTAGGAATCCGCCTGCCAATGCGGGGGACATGGGTTCGAGCCCCGGTACGGGAAGATGCCACATGCCGCGGAGCAGCTAGGCCCGTGCGCCACGACTCCTGAGCCTGCGCTCTAGAGCCCGCGAGCCACAGCTACTGAGCCCGCGAGCCACAATTACTGAAGCCCGTGTGCCTAGAGCCCGTGCTCCGCAACAAGAGAAGCCACCGCAACGAGAAGCCCGCGCACCGCAACGGAGAGCAGCCCCCGCTCGCCGCAACTAGAGAAAGCCCGCGCGCAGCAACGAAGACCCGACGCGGCCAAAAATAAAAATAAAATTAAAAAAAGCAGGTTGTATTAAACACTTTAAAATGCAATTAATTAAATCACAGACTTTACTTTTCAAATCTAATCACGATTTTATCCTATTATTTTCTTGCTTTAGCAGGTTTTTGGTTTAGATAAGTGAAATGATGAGTTGAATAAATTACTATGCTCATATGTTTGTATAGAAGCACAGAAAATGTTTGCAATAATACGATGAAGGCACATTATTGTTATTTTAGTGGTTGCTTTATGGTAAAATACACTTTATAGTGTGTTTTGTTTGTTCGATCATCTTTTCATTATCTGTCATCTATCGTTTATCATTTATTTATCTATCATCTATCCATCTAGCTATAATCTATCAGTCATACATCTATTCACACCTACTATGGAAATTGCTTCAGTATGTAGTCAGTTAGAGCTTCCACATGCACAGATTTCATTTGCGTTAAGCACTCTGAAGTGTGAGTTATGGATGATTTCAAAGAATGGGGGGGGTCAACCCCAAAGCATCTCCCAGGTGTACAGGAAGAGGGCTGGACACTCCAGCCCACAGCCCTACTTTTCTGAAGCGGGCCACTAAATGGCTATGCCCCCCAGTCCTACGAGCTTTCCGAAAGTGCAGTAACTGATGTTCAAGGTAATGCCCCGTTGAACCCTCTGGTCATCGGTATGCATCAAGATGATTATGACCCAACATATCGGAGGGTCAGATACCTCCCTGAATCTCCAACTGTTTTCTCTATGACATTGGCTCTGTCCCTGACACGCACCTGGAGTTCCATTCAGGACTGAGTGCTAGGAAAAGGCTGACCTTCTCTGTGTGAGCAGGAGACGACTGCTTCCCATGCCGGATGTAGCAAGTCTGTGATGTAGCTTCCAGCTACCACCAACTTTAGAGCAAACAACTATATTTAAACCAACACATGGAGGGAAAAAAAAAATACGTGTTAAAATATACGTCTAACGGTTCCAGAGAAACAAAGCCTGAATTGTCATGACTTCCAGTTTACACCCACCAAATATAATTTCTCTAACAATCAGAGGAAGGAAACTCAGCTTCAGAATTTCCCTGGGACCAGAGGAGTGACTTTCAAATAAAAGTGCTTTAAACTCCACCGACTGGGGTGAGTTAAAAACCATGCCTTTGGGGGCTTCCCTGGTGGCGCAGCGGTTGAGGGTCCGCCTGCCGATGCAGGGGACGCGGGTTCGTGCCCCGGTCCGGGAGGATCCCACGTGCTGTGGGGCGGCTGGGCCCGTGAGCCATGGCTGCTGAGCCAGCACGTCCGGAGCCTGTGCTCTGCAACAGGAGAGGCCACGACAGCAGTGAGAGGCCCATGTACCACACAAAAATAAAACAAAAAACCATGCCTTTTACTTTCTAGGAAAAGCATGGGGCATGCTTCTGACTGAGGATCCACAAAAGGACTTAGTTTGACGCTGATGAATCGACATCTGGCTGCCCTCCTGATAGACACACTTCCAGGGAAATCCATCTCCTCCAATGTGCATTTTCTTTCCCCACTGGAAACTTTTCTTGGAAGCTCCTCATCTGACACTTGAAAATCTTTGCATTTACATTGAGCTGTTGGGGTTGGTGTGGGGATCTTGGCCTCCCAATGCATAGGAATCTCCAGGTTTTCAGGAGAAAAACCTCTCTGCCAGACCTTAACTCTAGATCTGCTCCCAATTTTGTCCCTATCATGTCATTTTGGGTAATTTGAGTAACCTCTGAATGTGAGATCATCACAGCAATCTGTTTCCTAATTTCTCTCTGTCCAATTGCATCCAAAGAGTTATTATGATGCACTTGGCTGCAACTGGTCTGCAAAAATGAATCACTATCTCACCTTAAAGCTATCTCCTTTCTCGAAGTAGGAAGTAGGAAGCTTCTCACACTCTCAATATGAGTTAAGCATCCATGGAACCCTTCCCGTTCCTACAGGTCACATTTCCATTTTTACTAAACTTCTGCCCACACTGACTTACATGCACTAGGTGGTCAAACCGTATTTGTGCAATAGATGTGTTGAATTCCAAGCCCTGTCTTCATCTGATGAATAAATGCATTTCACAGTCACCCAAAGACCTGGCATCATAACTGATAAGAGTTCTTGGTTTGATTTTATTTTTGCATCTTTTCTTTCAGCCCTCCAAGAAAATTACCTTTGAAGTATTTTCCTTGGACAACTTCTCTCTTATTTTCTTCGTTGTCAATGACCAGCATATTCTGTTCTCTTAAATAGTCACCCCTCCTTTCCCCTTTGGGGGTGGAGGGGTGTAATCATAGCTACGTTCCCAGGTTCATTGGTTTTCCTGTTTCAGCATCTTCTTTGGTTAATGAACACAGCTTAGGAACACTTATAAGTTTGGTTCAACATTCCAATCTGTCTCAATAATCCTTTCTGACTTCTCTCAAGTAAGCAAGGGATGGTTAAGTGTTTCCAGGCTTGTGGATGCTCTCCCGGGAATATCCTAAGAGAAATGTGGGCTCTTCTGGGCTTTTCCTGAAATCCAGCTCATGGTCTCTCCATGCAGGCTGAGTCTGCTTATCTGAAAATAACATGAGACACACTCAAGCAGACTGGTTCGCTCCCTGAGCTGTTTCAATCCTCACCTTTGGCAAGAGGACACGTGATTCACACCAAGGTGGCTTCTAACCAGCCACTGGCAAGATGCAATCTCTCTAGTCCATGATGGGACTCCCCCAATTTTCTTGCCTTACACCCTTGTAAATCAAGTGAATTTTTTCTTCCGCCTTTTTTCTCCTCTCTGTCTCTTCTGTTCCGTAACCCGGCCCCTTCTTGGGGAAGCAATAATTTTTTCAGCTCTAATTAATTAGTCTTAGACATAATAATAAAATTAAACCATATCCATTTTCTGCTAAGTTTAGTAAAACAAGGTTCTCTTCTTTTACTATTCTGCTAAATCGTCTCACAGTTACACACATAATGTATGTACAATTTAAAACACAACTGTAGTTGCATAGGATATGAGAGCGCTCAGAAGCTCCTTCTTTTAGCTAAAAACAAAAATCGCTCTTAGGTAAAATACGTGCTGTTAAATTAGGACCAGGTTTCATATTATTTTGGTTGATTCTAAATCAGTGGTCTTAAGTAAATTTTGAAAACTTATATCCCTTTTCAGAAATTTTTGTTGACCTCTAAAATTCCTCATCATAAGTCTCAATGGTTGTAAAATAGTTTACAGAAAATTGTGAACACTGACATGAAAGTTTCATCAGTCTTTGAAATGGATCCATTTGGATTCCCACCATAATCCATATGAAAATACTTGAACAAACTCACTTTAACAGGTCAGAAGTTCTTCATTCATTTTTTCCTGTCTCTGAAATTCTATTTTCATATCACTTTTCTTGGGGAAGCAGTTTAATGATTTACACGTCCTTGTAGGAAAAATCTACTCCAATTAGCATTTTTTTCCTTCTTCCTCTTTTATCGAGATATAATCGACACGCAGCACTGTACAAGTGTAAGGTGTACGGCACAATGATTTCACTTACATACGTCATGGAATAATTATCACAAGTTTAGTGAACGCCCATCATCTCATATAGATACAAAAGGAAAGATAGAGAAAAAAATTCTGCCTTGTCATGAGAGCTCGTGGGCTCGACTATCTTTACAACTTTCACACAGAAGACCCGGCAGGTGTTCATTCTATCTTCATGTTGTACGTCACAACCACAGTACTTATTTATCTTACCTTATACCTTATTCGTCTTATGACGGTACCTTTTGACTGCCTTCATCCGATATTTTTCCGTGGGTTTTTGCGTTTGTTTTTGAAGTATAATTGACTTATAACACTACGTTATTCCTGGTACACAACATGCTGATTCAATATTTCTAAACGTTTCAAAACGGTCACCGTGGTAGGTCCTGTTACGATGTCACCATACAAAGTTATTACATAGTTATTGACTGTATTCGCCACACCACACTTTTCATACTCTTGACTCGTTGATTTTGTAACTGAAATGTCTTTCAGGCACAGGGTTTTGCACACATTTGCCACTGGTTAAATATCGAGGCGACATCATACTCATGACCACGAACCACAGACTATCCCAATTTTGTTCGCTATGTGAGAGTGCAGTGTATTAGTGTAGGAGGACTAACACATTTTGACAAGTCCTGATATGAATGTGAGCTCACTGCCAGAATTATTCTAATATGTACGAGCCAATATGTTTATATACATGTACACCTTCTAACATATATCATATTAAATCCATGAATACAGTTTAGGACAAAACCAAAAAAGGAGCCTGCGTTTCCTGTATCGTGTAACACTGTGGCATCTGGTAAGAGTTTCAGCCAAGCCAGGTCACGTCCCTGACCACATCTGTTATTTAAATAAGACTTCCCCTCTCTCCACTGCTCTGTGAGGTAAAGCTGCTGATACCACTTTGACATTGATCTTCTGATTGCAACAAGAAAATTATAGAAGATTCGGTCCTAGGGAATTCCTGGTGGTCCAGTGGTTAGGACTCAGCACCTTCACTGCCGCGGGCCCAGGTCTGGTCAGGGAATTAAGATCCTGCGAGCCACACGGCGCCCTCCGCCCTCCACCCCAGCCCCCCAATAAGAGATCTGGTTCTGAAAATAAAGTCTTTGGGGAGGAAATATTGCCCGAATGTCATGGGAGGGTTTCTGTCTTTCGCACAAACATCTGTGTTTTCTGCGGACGCCCAGATTCACAGCTAACTGAAGGGAATTCTGTCTCTCCCTCTTCCAAAGGGAGACAAAGGCATCCCCGTGAAATACGCAAAACACACAGGAGGGCTGGCATCCCAGAAATGCCCAAGCAGCCCAATCAAAGATTCTTTCTACTGCAGCCTTTCCGTTAGCTTGACTGCAGTGGCTGATTTCCTGGAAGAGAATTGAGCGACCTCTTCTTTAGCCAGCGGCATGGAGCTGAAAATCTACAAAGCTGTGATTGCCTCAAAGACGGATCTCTACCTCTGATAAAATGACACACACACCCATCTTATGGTGGAAAGATTGAGTTGCACCTTTTTGCTCCTAAGATCTCTCAGCTGATCCTTGTGGTCCACAGAGGTGGTGAGAGAGAAAACATCCGGCTTCCAATAGCCAGTATTTCATTTCCCACTGGTTGGTGCTAGTGGACAGCACTGCTGGTGGATGTGATGTTTCCTACTGAAGCCAAATCTGGCCTCCGTGCCCTGACACCAAATTAATTCTTGGAGACCGAGTTTTAGGTGAGGCAGAAGAGAATAGCTTTATTGCTTTGCCAGGAAAAGGGGGCCACAGGAGGCTAATGCTCTCACAACTGTGTGTCCCAGGGACTTCCCTGGGGGCGCAGTGGTTAAGAATCTGCCCGCCAATCCAGGGGACACGGGTTTGAGCCCTGGTCCGGGAACATCCCACGTGCCGCGGAACAACTAAGCCCATGCGCCACAACTACTGAGCCTGTGCTGTAGAGCCTGTGAGCCGCAACTACTGAGCCCACGTGCCACCAACTACTGAGCCTGTGCTCTAGAGCCCAAAAGACACAACTACTGAGCCTATGCACCACAACTACTGAGCCTGCACTCTAGAAGCCGCGAGCCACAACTACTGAGCCCGTGAGCCACACCTCCTGAAGCCCACACGCCTAGAGCCCATGCTCCGCAACAAGAGAAGCCGCCACAATGAGAAGCCCATGCACTGAAACCAAGAGTAGCCACAGCTCGCCACAACTAGAGAAAGCCCGAGCGCAGCAACAAAGACCCAACGCAGCCAGAAATAAATAAATAAATATTAAACAAAAAACTCTGTGTCCTGACCTGGAGGAGGTAGTGAAGGGTTTTCTAGCGATGGTTCAAAGAGGGTGTGATCAGTTCATGGACTTTCTTCTGATTGGTTGGTGGTGAGGTCATCAGAAGTCAGCATCATTGACCTTCTGGTTCCAACTGGTCTGGGTCTGCGTGCTGGTGGGCGGCATGCAGTTAACTTCTCCCACCTGCTGGAGTTTCAGTATCTGCAGAAAAAAAATCAAAGACGTTGTCATGTGTATCCCTTGAGGGGGAACCAGGACCCTGCCCCCAGGCTGCACTGCTGTTTCCTCACTCCTCCTCCCTTGTCTCTGCATCCCCTCCTTCCCTGATTAGCAACTGTTTGAACCTGCCCCCTTGGAACTCAGGGAAGGTCATGGGGGCTGAAGGTAGCCTACTTCCTGTAACCAAGAAGTGTGGGACACAGAAAAGCTTTTGTGCCCAGGAACCCCACAGGGTCCTTCTCGGTATCACTACCAGGGATTCTATGGAAATTTTACATTTTTGGGGTCAACATCAGGACTTCCTCATTTCAGTTCAATTCGAGTGAGCACATGTGTCTCGAACCCCTGCTGTGTAAGACCCCCCTGGGCTGGCAGCTCTAAAGAGCTTGAGCCCGACAGGGTGGGTGGAAAGGAAGGAACAGGTGTTCGGGATGGGGCTGGGGTCTCCTTGAGCTGCAGCAGTTACAGAGGGATGGGTGTTTCTGCTGGGTTATGGTGATGGGTGCCATGTTGCCAGCAGAGGTGAAATGAGGCAAAAATCACTTCCGGGTGCACACAGATCCCCTCGGGAGACATAGTGGGAGAAAAGGAACCGTGCTGATGATGTGTGCAATGATTATCACCTTAAACTCTTCCTGATGACCCAGTAGAATAAGGGTTGCGGGGATACGTTAAAGTGACATTGCATTTATTTATGATATTGCATTTTTAATTAATTAATTAAGGATGTTGCATTTTTATTTATTTATTTATGATATTGCATTTGATTTATTTATTTATGATATTGCATTTTAATTAATGAATTAATTAATTAACTCATGATATTGCATTTTTGAACTCCTGATGGCGGCCAAGAGAATCTCACCATGGCTTCATTTCCTTTTTATTTTCATGGAGGTGGAATTCACGTAACCCCAAATCACTCAATCAAAGGGAACAATTCGACGGCATTTGGAACATTCACCGTGTTGTGCAACCATCACCGTGATCTTGTTCCAGAACATTCTCATCACCCCAAAAGGAAACCCTACACCCGTCCCCAGTGCGTCCTCGTTCTCCCCAGCCCTAGCCAGCCAGGTATCTTTCTGTTTCTCTGGATTGAACTATTCAGGGCATTTCCTACAAATGGAATTCTATGACGTGTGGTCTTTTGTGACTGGCTTCTTCCACGTAACGTCTTGGTTTTGAGGTTCATCCACATCGTAGATGTGGATGAGAATTTCTTTCCACGTTATGGCTGAACGATATTCCAATGTATATGTGTGTGTGTAGGTATATGTGCCTGTATTTCCTTTCCTTTTCGACTCTTGGTGAGGTGGCCTATGCCCTGGCTCGCCTGGTGTGGCCCCAGTTTATGCGTGTGCCCGTGAACTTATGACAAGCTCCCCTGTTTCCAGCTCAGCTTGGATGATATACTGCATGATTACTCCAGCTCCACGAATATTCATGGAAAAAAAATCACAAAACTGGAGGGGTTTTTGTTTGTTTTGTTTTGTTTTGATTTTCTTGCCACACTTCTGATAACCATGGCCAGGAAGATCTTGTGACCTTCTACGAGAGCGGGATCTTAGCTGCCCAACCAGAGATCGAACCTGTGCCCCCTGCAGTGGAAGCGCAGGGTCCTAACCACCGGGCCAGACCGCCGGGGAATCCAAACTCATCCTAATTCACAGGCGCGAGGGTGAGAACCACGGAACGCCAGACCTGGAAGGGTTAGAGAAACAGGACCAGCCCGAGACGTGCACAGATGCCAGGAGAGATTTGGACACATTCCCGTCTATACCGTAAGCAACTTACTTGCATCACAGGCTGACTGAAGGGTGCCGTGAGACTCTTAAGAAAAGATGTGATTAGAATACAAAGGTGGGCTATTGGGGGCTGCATTTGTAGGTATCGTGTGGTTCCGGGGTCCCCGGAAGGATAAAAGGTTTTGATTCTCACGTGCCAAGTTTCCACCTCTGGAAGGAATGTGAGGGAGCTATTGATCAAATTCGGGTGATAGCTCTCACACCTTACCTTTGTAGTCATGCAAAGGTGGGGTCTTATCTTCGCTGAAACCTTCATCGTTCTCTTAGGCACATGCATGTCATGTTCTGGTTTATGTAGTACCCGAGTTCACTCTCCTGCATGATTACAACATTTCTCCCCGGCTGTTCCGGTCCTGTTTCCATCTCCCTGGGCTGAAGGACGGCTGTCACATCAGCCTCAAAGGTGGTTCAGCATCGAAGAACTCTTCCTGCAAGGAGCCGGTATCGTGTCACCGTAGGGCTCTGGAGAAACTTGGCAAAAATGATTTTCTGTTGTGTGTTATCTTTGTCCTGATTACTGAATCTCTGTGGCTCTTTGCCCTAGACCCCACTGGGTTTCTAATTCCTGTGGATTTACGAAAATTTCTTTGTGACGTATTATTATATCCACTCTTCCATTGGGCACCTTGCCCTTAAAAAAAACCCCAAACACTAAAATTGAATGTTGCTAGAAATTATTCCATGGAAATCTCAGACAGTGTGTTTGGTAGACACAACTGGGCATACGTAAAGTCCTTGATTTTCCGTATCAAGGGAAAAAACACTTGATTGTTTTTATAAACCTGGCTAGGATGCCACATGATGGAAGGCTTAAATATTTCATTTCTAGGTCTGTCGGAAAATGGGCGTTTAATGAATTAATGCTGGTACGGTTGAATCTGTCACCTTCTCAACGCCTTACTCAGGAATGTATGGGCATAAAGTCTTCTTCATATTACGTGAGATTTGAAACAGCCCAGGGGCTTATCGTGTGTGCCGCCATCTCCATCATAAATGACAGAAAGCATATAATAGACAACCAACAAGGACCTACCGTGTAACACAGGCAACTCTGCTGAATATTCTGTAATAACCCAAATGGGAAAAGAATCTGAAAAAGAAGAGATACATGTACATGTATAACTGAATCACACTGCTGTACACCTGAAACTAACACAACATTATTAATCAACTATACTCCAATATAAAAAGAAATTTAAGAAAAAAAAAAGAATGCATGTAAAACAGTCATTAGAGTTTCTGGAAACATCAAGGACTTCAGGGTAATGTTCCTGGGTGTACATTAAAATGAGAATCTAAAATTTCATTTTTAGATTGCACACATGTTGACTTCTGTCTCCATGCAGCTTGAAAAACAGAGGCTAATTAAGTTATGCCAAGTGCATGGAAGGTTTTTATCCCCGTTGTTTTTGAAGTTCACTGAAGCAGTGTTTGTTCTCCAGCTGAATAAACATCTAAAGTGGATCCGACATTTCAAGTTTGTTTCTGCGTTGGGAGCCCCATGGGGGAGTGGGGGTGGGGGGAGATCTTTCAAAAAGCCAAGTCCACGACTCAACACATTTTAAATTTCTTGCGAGACATTATAAAAGAAGAGGCTAGATTTGCTTAGAAGGCAGGCCGAGCTGGTTCTCAGAACAGAGGGGCGGCCAGGGTTTGGGGTCGCGTGCACCCATCTTTGTAATGTGATCTTTCCTCCCCTCCCCCCCCCTCTCCCCAGCTGTCCAGTGTCCTGGAGGCTCTTATTTTCAGGACAGAAGCTGGCAACAGACACTGACCTCCCACTCAGAAAGCTGGGTTCTATGTCAGCTCCACCATCAGCGATGATCGTTGTTTTTCTTTCAAGAAACATGTATTATGTCTCTTCCAGGAGGTGGATAGACTCTAAGTGGTTCCAGTGATGACCACTGGATATTCGTGTCCTTGTATAATCTGCTCCACACCAAAACACAGTGTGGGTGCGATCTGTGTTTTGTTTCTAACCAAGAGAAGATGACAAAGGTGAGGAGATGTCACTTCTGTGATCATGTTACATAAGACTGTGACTTACGTCTTGTAAGCAGGTGCTCTGTATGGACGCCCACCATTGCTGGGTTTGATGAAATATGCCGTGAGCCGCCCTATGAAGAGGTCTGCAGGACAGAGAACTGAGGGCAGCCTGATGGCCAGCTAGGAACGCCGCTGCTTAGGCCAACAACCCCCGAGGAACTGAATTCTACCAACAACCCCGTGAATGAGCTCGGAAGTGCATCCTTCCCCCGTGGAGCCTTCAGACGAGACACCAGCCCTGGGTACACCTTGATTGCAGTTTTGTGAGACCCTAATCAGAGGACCCAGTTAAACTGACCCACAGAAGCTGGAGACGGTAAACATGTGTTCTTGTAAACTTGTGAGTTTGTGATGATTTGTTACACAGCCATAGCTAACTAATACACGTCATAAGCCAACCATTCTGCTAGAACCCGAGAACAGAGGAACAAATAAGAGACTGGCCCATTCTTCAGTACATGGTTGGATCCCCTGGAAATCAGCCCCCATCCTTAGGTGATTTGCAAATGTCAACTCATGAATACAACAAAAGACACCTTTATGGCTCTTAACACAAGAAATGCCGAGGGTTTTGGGAACTCTGTGCCGGGAACAGATGAAGAGCAAATATATAAATCACTATACCATGTAAACTATTATTATGTTTAGAATGGATAAACAACAAGGTCCTACTGTACAGCACAGGGAACTGTATCCAATTGCCTAGGATTAACCGTAATGGAAAAGAATATTTAAAAAAGAACCTCTATATGCATATAACTGAGTCACCTTGCTGTACATCAGAAATTGGAACACATTGTAAATCAACTATACTTCAATTAAATTAATTAATTAAAAAATAAATCACTACATCACAAGCATCCTACTACTGAAGACTCTCAGGCTCCTTTCTTTTTTTTTTTTTTTTTTTTTTTTTTTTTGCAGTACACGGGCCTCTTACTGCTGTGGCCTCTCCTGTTGCAGAGCACAGGCTCTGGACGCGCAGGCTCAGCGGCCACGGCTCACGGGCCCAGCCGCTCCGTGGCACGTGGGATCTTCCCGGACCGGGGCACAAACCCGTGTTCCCTGCATCGGCAGGCGGACTCCCGACCACTGCACCACCAGGGAAGCCCCAGGCTCCTTTCTTGAGCCACCTTTCCTACCTTTTTGATTCCTTGGGTGACCAATGAAGCCTTCTATCTTAAAACACCGTCATCTGCCGACAACCCCCAAATTTATCTCAGTACCTTTGCTCCAGACTCACATTATCCAACTGGCTACTGGGATACTTAATGGATACGTGATTAATACCCATGTTCATGAGATTTCCAATTCAGCAAGTCCAATGCTGGACATTTGACCTTCCTTTGAAACCTTCTCCCTGCCAGCCAGCCTTCTCCATCTCTGCCCAAATGTTTCGAGTCCATACGTACTGTTCTCTTGTGTGTCCCATGTCCATCCATGAAGAAATCTCATTCGCTGTCCTGTCTGTATGACTTTCCTAAGACTGTCGAAATGTATACTCTCACATTTCTAAAGGCCAGACATCCGAGATCAAGGTGTGAGCAGGACCAGGTTCCCTTCAGAAGCTCTGTATGAGGGTCCCTCCATCCGTCTTCCAGCTTCTCGCAGCTCCAGGTGTTCCTGGATTTGTAACACGTCACTCCAATCTCCTTATCCTCGGGGGATACATTCCAAGACCCCTGGAACCACGAATAATACCAAACCTTAGGAAATAAAAACAAAAATAAACAAATGGGACCTAATGAAACTTAAAAGCTTTCGCACAGCAAAGGAGACCATAAACAAGACCAAAAGACAACCCTCAGAATGGGAGAAAATATTTGCAAATGAAGCAACTGACGAAGGATTAATATCCAATATTTATAAGCAACCCATGCAGCTCAATAACAAAAAAACAAACAACCCAATCCAAAAATGGGCAGAAGAACTAAATAGACATTTCTCCAAAGAAGATATACAGATAGCCAACAAACACATGAAAGAATGCTCAACCTCATTAATCATTAGAGAAATGCAAATCAAAACTACAATGAGATATCATCTCACACCGGTCAGAATGGCCATCATCAAAAACTCTAGAAACAATAAATGCTGGAGAGGGTGTGGAGAAAAGGGAACACTCTTACACTGCTCGTGGGAATGTAAATTGATACAGCCACTGTGGAGAACAGTATGGAGGTTCCTTAAAAAACTACAAATAGAACTACCATACGACCCAGCAATCCCACTACTGGGCATATACCCTGAGAAAACCATAATTCAGAAAGACTCATGTACCAAAATGTTCATTGCAGCTCTATTTACATTAGCCGGGACATGGAAGCAACCTAAGTGTCCAACGACAGATGAATGAATGGGTAAAGAAGATGTGGCACATATATACAATGGAATATTACTCAGCCATAAAAAGAAATGAAACTGAGTTACTTGTAGTGAGGTGGACAGACCTGGAGTCTGTCATACAGAGTGAAGTAAGTCAGAAGGAGAAAAACAAATACCGTATGCTAACACATATATATGGAATCTAAGAAAAAAAAATGTCATGAAGAGCCTAGGGGTAGGATGGGAATAAAACACAGACCTACTAGAGCATGGACTTGAGGATATGGGGAGGGGGAAGGGTAAGCGGTGATGAAGTGAGAGAGTGGCATGGACATATATACACTAGCAAATGTAAAATAGATAGCTAGTGGGAAGCAGCCGCATAGCACAGGGAGATCAGCTCGGTGCTCTGTGACCACCTAGACGGGTGGGATAGGGAGGCTGGGAGGGAGACGCAGGAGGAAGGGGATATGGGGACATGTGTATGTGTATCTATAGCTGACTCACTTTGTTGTAAAGGAGAAACTAACACACCATTGTAGAGCAATCATACTCCAATACAGATGTTAAAAAAATACCAAACCTTATATACACTCTGTATTTTTCTATACATATATAGCTAGGATAAAGCTTAATTTATAAATTAGGCACAGTAAAACGATGCCCCAATTGCCAGCATCACTACTTTTGTGCTTTGGGGTCATTATTAAGTAAAATGAGGGTTCTTCGAACTCAAGCACTGAGATACCAGACAGAGTGGATCTGATAACCAAGACGGCTGTTAAGTGAGGAGAGGGTGAAATTTGCTGGACAAAGGGAGGGTTCACTTCATGGGCAGGACAGAGCTGTGACCGCGTCAGATTTTCTCACACAAGTCAGGATGCTGTGCAATGTAAAACGTAGGGATTGTTTATTTCTTCAATTTTCCGTTTAATATTTTCTGACTGAGGTGGACCCTGGGTAACTGAAGCCACGGAAAGTGAAACCACAGATAAGGGGGGCAGTGTTGTATCTGCCTTTGATCTCACATGGCCTTCTCCTGCTGTGTCTATCTGTGTCCAAATTTCCCTGTTCTTTTTTTTGTGTTTGGATTTAAAAAATATTTTTAAATTAAAATAATTTGTAAATATTTATTTTTTTATTGAAGTGTAGTTGATTTACAATGTTGTGTTGGTTTCAGGTGTGCGGCAAAGTGATTCAGTTACACACATGTATTCTTTTTCAGATTCTTTCCCCTATAGGTTATTACAAAATATTGAGTCTAGTTCTCTGAGGAGGTCCTTGGTGGTTATCTATTTTATAGATAGTAGTGTATATACGTTAATCCCAAGCTGCTAATTAAGGACACCAGTCACGTTTTGTGAGGGCCCACCCAAATGACCTCACGTTAATTTGATCGTGTCTGCAAAGAACTTATTTCCAAATGAGGTCACATTCACAGGTACTGGCAGTTGAGATGTCAAACATCATCTTTTTTTTGGTGGGGGACACGATTCAACCCATAGCACCGTTCAAGTATATCGGATCTGTGAGCACTTCTCACCATCTTCACTGCAATCACCCTGATCCAAAATACCACCAACTCTTTTCCAGCAAACAACCAGAGGGCCGCAGATTATTAGGGATATTCCCAAAGGCACACGTGATTTCATTATTCTATGGGACTCACTTCACCCCTTAGCATCTTGTCTGTATAACCTGTTCCTCACTCACTCTTCCCCACCCATGCTGTTCCATGAACATACTAGGTGACCCTTACCACAGGGCCTTTGCACAACCTGTTCCCACTACCTGGAAAACTCTCCCTCCGGCCGTCTGCTTGAGATCAGCCCTCATGGCCCCCCAGGCCTTAGCTGAAATGCCACCTTCTCCATGAAAGCAAGCTTGACACTCCTGCACAGAAAATTTCAACTTCTCTTCTGCTCTCAGGTGAGGGCTCCAATTCCCCATATCCTCTTCTGCTTTTTAAACTTTCCATAGCGTTTATCGCCTGATTCACAGATGCCTGATAGAGGCTTCAGCAGGATGCAATACATGTTTTTTCCCTGACGTAGCCCAGTAGCTGCATGAGTCCCTCTGAACAAAGGTGAGACTCAGTAGATGTCTACTGAATGAATGAATGAATTCACGATGGATGAGTCCCTCTGAAAAAAGGCAGGACTCGGTAGATGTCTACGGAACGAATGAATGAACGAATGAAATTTAAATGCCTCTCCTGAGATGTCGCTAATAAGATCAGAAACAGGGCTCAAACTCACATTTCCATGTGGAACCCAACCTTCTTGCCACAGCAGCAAAATCTAGTAGAAATACATTCACTGATGGTTACTAGCCCATTTTCAAGAGGTAACCGTAAGGAAAAACCATTAAGACTCATGTTAAAATAATCTATATAATGATATTTGGAAGATAAAAGGGAAACAAAACATGACCCTCAAGTACCCCTAAACATTTCATTAGCTGCTTACAGAATACAAATTTCCATCAGGACAATTTTAAATGAATCAGCTGAAACTGACCCTATGGAAATTCCTGGAGCTGTAATATTTTTAAATGGCCCTGATCACGTTTTTAGTATAAATACAGCCTCATTTTCTTTCTTACAGTACAAGGGAAAACCAAACAATGTCAACAAACCTCAGGGGAAACAGACAAATTATACCATCAATGCAAAAACAAGTTACGGAAGGAACAAAAAGTTGGACTCAATTCCACAGCAAAGCAGTTGCATGCTCTCCAATACTATCCAGCAGTAGCATACATTCGGTTTTTTAAAAACACTTAATTCCCCTCAGTTGCCATTCCAGTTCTTGCTTTGCTCTTTGTAGTGGTTTGTTTGTTGTTCTAGTGTCCCAAATTGCTTCAGAGAACTAGAATGTAGTCTCGATGCTTAATTCAGTTCAGCCATATTCATTTTCTTATTATTTTCTCAATAAGTAAATAGTTTCATTCTGGAGCACGGTTCCAAAACACAATTATACCTCCCAGCAAGGGTTGTCATGCAAATTAGCAAGTCACTACTTACTTTACTTTTATGTTTTTAAATTGAGGGAACATTGGTTTATGACATTATTTAAGTTACATGTGTACAGCATTATATTTCTACTTCTGTATACACCACGGGATGCTCTCCACCGAAACCTTAACGTTTCCACCAATCACCATATATTCGATCCCCTTTTTACCCATTTTGCTGTCCGCCTCTGGCCCCTTCCTCTCGGATAACCGATACTCAGTTCTCCGAATCTACCTGTTTGCTTTTGTTCGGTTTGGTCTGTTCACTTATTTTGGCTGTCTGTCTGTCTGTTTGCTTCGTTATTAGTTTGTCACACAGGACTGAAACCATGTGTGTTTGTCTTTCTCCATCTGCCTGATGTCACTATAAGCATAAAATGCCCCCAAGGCCCATCCACGTTGTTACCAACGGCAAGATCTCATTCTTTTTCATGGCCGAGTAACAGTCCACTATATATGAATGTACGTATGTACGCACACACACACACACACGCACACACACCACCACCTCTTCTTTATCCATTCGTCTGTTGATGGACACTTAGGTTGTTTCTGTGTCTTGGTTATTGTAAATAATGCTGCAATGAACACTGGGGTGTAGTTTTTTTTTTTTTAATTAGTATTTTTGCTTTCTTTGGATAAATATCCAGAAGTGCAGCTGCTGGATCACACGGCAGCCCTATTTTTATGTAAGCAATCTCCATATTATTCCGCATAGTGGCTGCACCAATTTCCATTCCCAGCAACAACGCACGAGACTTTCCTTTCCTCCACACCCTTACCAACACTTGTGTCTTGCCTCTTGGCGTCACTCCTATTTTAAGCATAAATGGTTTGGGGCGTAACATCCTTAAAGGAAAATGTAGGGGGGAAAATGTCATGTCATCTTCAGGGATTCAATCGCTTAGCAAACATTTGTTGGATGCTTCTTAACTCTAGGGCACTGGGTGAGTTGTTTTTGTTTCTGTTTTTGTTTTGACAGAACGTAAAGCCTTAAAAATGTTTATTTTTTAACTTTTTCGTTTATATTGGAGTACAGTTGATTAACAGTGTTGTGATAGTTTCAGGTGTACAGCAGAGTGACTCAGTTATCCAGAGACATGTTATCTGTTCTTTTTCAGATTCTTTTCCCATTTAGGCTGTTACAGAATACTGAGCAGAGTCCCCTGTGCTCTACAGGAGGTCCTTGCTGGCTGTGCATTTTAAATAGAGCCGTGGGGACATGTCAACCCAAACCTCCCGAACTATCCCTCCCCACTCCTCCCCCCCCCCCCCCCGTAACCATAAAAGTTTATTCACTCATTCATTTGCTTAACTATTCAAGAATTTTCGTTGGGTGCTGATTTCACCTAGTCTCTGTCTTAATACCTAGAGGACGAATGGGGACAAAACAGATGTGGCTCCTACTTTTTGGGAAGCGTTGATCTTTTAGAGGAAGTTGTTGGGGTAATTAGGAGCTGACGTGAATATCTAAGAAGGAAAAACAGGGGTGCTGAGAGAGAAGCACAATGCCAGGGATTGTGAGGTCTGTCCATTCGAAGTCCAGGCCTTCTCTTTCTCTTGATCATTTTCGGGTCCAGGTTTCTGCAGTTTGCCTACCGCCACGTCCTCCCTCCGTCCTCCAAGAGGGCGCCTGCTCCTCACCTCCACGCTTGCCCGAAACCCTCCTGGAGGGCAGAATTCTGCTCTGCCCAGCTGGTTTTCTTGGCATCAGAGGAGACGCTGACAGGTAGACGGAGCATCCTTGGTCAGGTGGAAAGGCATCCACCGGGAAGGACCCTCCCCAGGGAGCTCACCTTGAGCTCTTCATAGATGTGGAGAGCACCCCTGGGACTTCCCTGGGGGAGACAAGAAACCCTTCCTGATGCAAGAACCAGGCAACGTCCATGAACTCTGGGGCCAAAGGGATCTTTCTGCTGTACCTGCTAGAGGGTTTGGGACAGTTCAGTACATCGCTCGTCACAAGAGCCTGAGTCCTTGGAAATTCACCTGCATATGTGAATTTTCTTCTTTTTACTTTATGTCTCTGTGCTTTTAGGTCAACTGCTTTTCAAGCATGTCATTCTGAGGTACACCTTACATCCTGATAACCTGTTCTTCTTATTGCGGTTAGAACACCCCTAACATACATTGCACCACCTGTATTAATTTCCTAGGGCTGCCATAACAAAGTGCCACCCCCTGGGGGGCTCGAAACGACAGAAAACTCACTCTTTGAAAAGCAGAAGCCTGAGGTCCAGGTGTAGGCACGACTGATTTCTTCTGGAGGCTCTGGGGGAAATGCACGCCCCTCCGCCAGCTCCTGGCGGCCGCTGACAATCCTGTATTCCTTGGTTTGCAGAGGCGTCACCCTAATTCCTGTCTTCGTGTTCATGCGCCGTTCTCCCCGCCTGTGTGGATCTGTGTCCCGATTTCCAGTCCTGTTGGATTAGGATCCCTGCCTCCTCCGGTACGACTTCATCACATCACAACGACCCTAATTCCAAATGAGGTCACATTGTGAGGGACACAGAGTCGGGACTTTAACGTAGGCATCTGAGGGGCACAGAGCTCAACTCCTAAGGCCGTTGTAACCATTTTAAAACACCCGACAGGGAAGCATTGCGCACATTTACAAGGCTGTGCTATCAGCCCCTTTACGTAACCCCAAGCGTTTTTCGTCACCCCACGTGGAAACTCTGTGCCCGCTGAAGCAGTCACTCCGCAGTTTTCCCTCCCCGTGGCCCCTGGCGGACACCAATCTGCTTTCTGTCTCGTGTTTAAACGCTGGCTAACGCGGGCATTTGCAGACACGTGGACGGGAAGTCCACGTGCAAACGGACGCCCGATCTTACCTAGCGAGTTCAGGTGCCTCGTGGCATTTGGAGCGGCGTGGGCTCCCTCTGCTTCTGCCCGCGGACGGGGCACAGGAGAACCTCCACGACCTCACTCTCGGATCGGGGTACATGTTGCACCAATGATTCGGATGTAACCCCGTCCCGAGAGCGGCCTTTTGAAGCTCGCACAATTAAAACCAGCTGAAGAAAAGCTAACTGATTCCCTTGCAAAGAACAAGATTACCGTATGTAGAAACAAACAGAGATGAGGTTCGGGCGTGGAGAAACTAGAATAAAAAGCCCCAGGGCGATCAGGTCAGGGGGTAAAAAAATAAGAAATAAAAAAAGATATGGCCGGAGGGTGGGTGAAAGTCAGGCTTGGTCTGAGTGTCCGTGAAACTGAAACGGCTCACGAGATTGTCCTTTGTAAGCGTCTGCCCTGCTCCTGCGGGCAGACGAAGTGGCGAGACGGCTGGTGTGTCACTCCTGTTTTGCATCCCGAGTCCTAGAGAGACTGGGGCTCTGGGGTAGCGCGCCCAGTGGGCTCCCGAAGCCTTTTCTTGTCCCCTGTTTCTTGTAGGCAAGAGTCCAGCCTCCGTGACCTTCCCTGGGTTCCCAAAGGGCAGACGCCAATAGTTGCTAATCAAGGGAGGGGCGACCCCGAAACCACCACCGGAGACCCTGCACAAACCCTCCTCTTATCAGCCACCCCACCCTTGAACTATTGCTACAAACTCCTCATCAAATCCTCCCAAGCTGGGATACATAGTTTTTTGAGGGCGGGAGCCCGCTGTGACCCCCTCTGCCTGGCAAAGCAACAAAGCTCTCCTGTTCCGCTTCACCCAAAATTGCGTCTCTGAGATTCGATCTGGCACCGGTGCAGAGAAGTTCAGTTTCTCACGTCACTAGCAGGCCCTGACACTTGTGTCCAGTGAGCACATAAACTCAACAACACATGGCAGACTAGATAAGACTGGCCATTTCCCCCAAACCTTTAGATTCCAAAACGTTTCCTCACGAGCTCCATGCTAACCGAACAAAAGCACTGGATTTCCCTGAGCGCCAGAGGAAAACTGACAAGTTGCAAAGGAGGACTTCATATTTCTATGACTTTCTTCTCTTCTGTCGCTGCGGTTCGTGGCAATGACACTGGTGCTTGGTTTCGCTTTGGTTTTCTCAGCATCGGAGCCGCTGATGGAATCGGATGGACGTGCAAAAGGTCAACGAGTTCTGAGAGGCGATCGCGGAATTTATTTTGCGGTTCGGTTTATCTCGATGGGTTTCAGAGCATGAGAATGGAAATCGCGTTTATGGAGGAACTGCTAGATGGCAGAGGCCCAGGGAAGGTCGGGCGGCTCCATTAATAACTAGGATCAAAAGAACCTCGTCCAGATTATGACAACCCCTTGGCCGTGTTTTGGGGAAGCTCGGCATTGCTCGGCATGGGTGTCAGGCTGCTGCAGTCGCGCAGCTCAAGGGATCATCTAAGCTTCTATAAACAAAACAGAGTGAAACAACACACCGCAGATGTTAAAATACAATAGGGAAAGAAATGGATGACAATAAAGTCATCTCAGATCCCTTTCAAGAACAAGTCCTTGCAAAAGAGACTTCTACTCATTACAAAAGCAGCCACAGAATTATCCGAATAGATGTTCCCCTTTACGATTTGCTTTCACACATAGCGGGATTTAAAAATAGATGTATATTTGGACGGCGTCCTGTAAAATTAAACTCCATTTCTGTAAACCTAGTGTCCTTTCCATCCAGTGAATGGAAATCACTGGAAAACATCCAGGGTCTGAAACGCCCTGAACAGCCACAGAGTAATCCGTCATTTGGGACCATTAACTGACCTCTTTCTACCTTAGGCTGGTTCACTGGCAAAGTCTGGTCAGGCTGTTGAAACCAATTGTTTGGCTTCAAGTTTACTAAGTCTGTGCTTCACCGTTGTTTTCTTTCAACGTGGTTTCTTTTTTTCCTTCATAAATGGAAGAACAACTGGTGAGGTCACACGGGGTAAAATAAATATGGGGGTCAGAGTCTTCTAGCGCAACCAACCAAGAAATGTTTCTTATTTACAAGGGCTGTGGCTACAGGAACTCTCTCTCCGGAGACAGGCAAAACCACCTCTACCGTGCATTCACTTAGCATCCGTACTTTCGCTTCATCACTTTATAATACAGTTAAAATATTTTTCATTGTCCTGAAAAGAGGACCACCCCGGACAATAGATTTTGACCAAGAGTAAAAAAGAAAAATTCCAAGAAATGCCATTAAAACACGTCCTGTTCTCCTCACAGCTGCCTTTTCTGTGAAGCAATGCTAAAACACAGTAGCTGTGTGAATGCATCATTTGATGGACTTTGTTTTTTAACAGAAAATGTCTTACAAATCACATGTCAGGCTTTTCTTCTTCGAGCTAAGAAAATTTGAGAGCATAAGGCATATAGTAATATGCAGAGTGTGTGAAGGGACTTCCCTGGTGGCGCAGCGGTTAAGAATCCGCCTGCCAATGCTGGGGACACGGGTTTGAGCCCTGGTCAGGGAAGATCCCACATGCCGTGGAGCAGCTAAGCCCGTGTGCCACAACTACTGAGCCTGTGCTCTAGAGCCCACAAGCCACAACCTCTGAGCCCATTTGCCACAACTACTGAGGCCTGCACGCTCTAAGGCCCACATGTTGCCACTACTGAGCCCACGTGCCGCAACTACTGAGCCCACGAGCCACAACTACTGAAGCCTGCGCACCTAGAGCCCGTGCTCCGCAACAAAGAGCAGCCCCCGCTCGCCGCAACTAGAGAAAGCCCGCGCGCAGCAACGAAGACCCAACGCAGCCAAAAATAAGATAAATAAATAAATTTATATTTTAAAAAAGAGTGTGTGAATAGACCACATTGAGCAAAACCAAGTTTGTTTTTTTATTTTATTTGAGAAAATAACTTTTTTCTTCATTGAAGAAAATCTGGAAAATACATGAAAATAAGTATCTTTGTAAAAAGCAACAAAAAAATTATGAAGTCTATTAGTGGATGAGTACCTAGGTTCCTTTTGGCACCGATGGAAGAAGCAAATGCTTCTTTAGACCAAAGCTGGGAGGTACTGTGGCATTCATTTTATTTATTTAAATTAAAAAAAATTATACAGCTTTTAAAGGTTACTTTCCATTTACAGCTATGACAAAATATTGGCACAAAACAAAGTTATGGTTACCAATGGGGAAAAGGGGGGGAGGGATAAATTGGGAGACTGGGATTGACAGATACACACTGCTATATATAAACCAGGTAACAAATAAGGACCTACTGTAGAGCACAGGGAACTCTACTCAGTACTCTGTAATGACCTACATGGGCAAAAAATCTGAAAAAGAGTGGCTATATGTGTATGTATAACTGACTCACTTTGCTGTACAGCAGAAACTAACACTACATTGTACATCAACTCTACCCCAATAAAAATTAATTTAAAAAATACTGGCTATATTCCGCGTGTTGTACCAAACTGGCGGATTTATAACTTACGCTTTCTCGCGTGCGGTGACCTCACAGCGTTTTCTTCTGTGCGTTCTTTCTCGCTTTTGCTCTTACAGGTGAGAAAGCTCAAATTCCGACAGCTCAGTGCGAAAGCCCAGAGCTGAATCTGATGTGCCTGGTTATAACGTCAGGATTTGCCCACTTACTGCCTCCAGGCACTGTGGAATGACATTATTCGACTTGGTTTTCAAAAAAATGTCATACGTGTAGCCATAGCCCGAAGCATGTGTCAAAACCAAGTGAGCGTGAAAAGCCCCTTATACATTTCCAGTCCTACTCGTGCATTTCACAGAGTGAAAGTATTCTTTTTTGTCCAGTAAGCCATCTTTTTTAGAAAAGCAGAAAGACAAGATGTACGGTACATCAAAAAAAGTGTCAGATGCATAAAAGTCAAGGTCTTGTCGACAGGATGAAAACCTTGCACTGGGTGTGGCCTTCCTAAACAGGAGGATTGGGGGGAGAGGGGATATATATAAATTACTTTTAAGCTACTGTCTGGATTGGTATTTAGAAACAAGTAAATGGGCCTGATTTGTTCCAGATGTGTCCTCGGATGTACAATAGACTTCTACCTCCCTTAGCTGAGTCAGAACTGAGGAATCTCTCTATTTGTCTATGTAAAGATGTTGCCCCAAACAAATGGGAGATCTCACTGTGCAAAGTAATTTCCAGAAGTCGCGTCCATTTTAGAAGGAATGTAACATAAGATGGAGAGGAAACCAAACACAGAGAGATCCTCAAAGCTGCACGCATCTGGTTTTCATTGGAGCTGTATGTTTATTTTCGTCGTGTAACTTTCATTTTCCAAGTCGCTGGCGGGTAAAAGGTTTTAACTGATGCAACTCTTTTTCCAACTGGCAACTTTCTGGCTGTCATTCCGAGACTGTGTCCCATGGTTCCATGAAAATACATTGACGACAGAAAACCTCCGCCTCCAAGTTTACTCAGACCCTTGCAAAAATCCTTCTTAATGGATCACACATGTTCTAGGGTGGCTAAGGTATCAGGCTCTCCCAGGAGTGAGAATGAGCTTGGAGGATTCCCATCTCCTCCTCCACCACCTACTCAGTATATCAAGTCCCCTGGATTCCATGGTGTGGTCAAAAGGCCAGTTAAGTAGAAATAAAGGCGAACTTTATTCAGTTTATACTGTATCTCTAATCATTAATTTTTACACGAACGAGACTTGGTATGTATGTCTCTCTTTCCTTTGAAAGCAGGATTCTCTCTAAGCGAAGGCTTGTAGATGCCTGGGCTGTAGGTTGGACAGCTTATTCTTCTTATAATTCCCCCAAATCTTGCTTTGTGTATTTAAGTGCTTGGCTACCAGGTCCAAAGAACTTTAGCAGGTTTATAACTTTTGGGCAAAAATTTATCGCTTCATACTAGCCTTCTTTATCCATGGCTTTTTTTGTTTGTTTTTAACTTCCTAAAGTCTTTTTTACTTGATTTGAACAGGGCTCCAGAGAGTTCTTCTTCATAGTTACTCACCATTTTAGTGTTTTCATATCTTTATCTTAGCCCTTCTTGGTTATTGGTTTCAGACCCTTTCAAACTAGCAAGAACCTAGATTTTTTTTTTTTTAAACCCGATCCGAGAGTTCTTATCTATCAAGAGATATTTTCATCCATTTATATGTATTGCAGTTGCTAATATTTCTAAATTTCATTTTGTGTGCTTATTTTACAATTTCTATGAACCGTTACCTTTCTTTGTTTCTATTATTTCTCTTCTATGATACCTAAATTAAAAAAAAATATTTCTCCCATGTTTTTAAGAGGAAGCTGTGTTTTCAGTCTTCATTATTTAGTGATTAAATTTAACATGCCTAATAACTTCAGCAGAAAAATAATAAAGCTCACGTTTACTGTCTCCTCGAAGAAATGACTTGCTTTAACTCTGTTCCGTTTTTATTCTGCAAGCTATATCACTGCTAACTTTGGCTCCACCTTTGCTTGTATGCCCTCATGTAGTTGTAATTTTATTATTGGTGCTGGCTTTGATGCGGTCAGTGTTAGACTGGGTTTACTCTCTGGTCCTTTTCTCCTTTTGCTCACAATGTTTCTTGCATCCTCTTCCTTCATCTGACTTTAACATTGTTCTTCCTGTGAGTTTCCTTTTGAAATCCCAACAATGAGGGTCCGTGAAAGGGAAACACTCTGGCTTTGCACTATGTCTTTATTTCCTCTGTACTCAGAATAGACTCGACTCAGCGTAGAATTTTAGACATCCAGAAATTTCTCTTTCATGCTTAAAAGACATTCTTCTAGCTTCCAGCCCTTCTGATGGTGTAGAGATGTCTTCTCTGGGTCTTACCGGATACCTTGAGGTCACCTGGCTATTTTAAGTTTTCCTCTCTGTTTCTGAACGTCCACCACGTTCCTGCTATGTGTTTGATGGTGTGTTTATTTTTCCATACCATGATTTTTGAACTGGGGAATTAAAGTCGTTCACACATGTACACACTGCTATATTTATTATTTATTTATTTATTTGTTTTTAAATTATGGTCATATCTCATTAAATTTTTTTTTTTTAATTTATTTTTATTTTTGGCTGCGTTGCGTCTTTGTTGCCGCGCGTGGGCTTTCTCTAGTTGCGGCGAGCGGGGGCTACTCTTGGGTGCGGTGCGCGGGCTTCTCATTGCGGTGGATTCTCTTGATGCAGATCACGGGCTCTAGGCACGCGAGCTTCAGTAGTTGTGGCGCACGGGCTCAGTTGCTCCGCGGCATGTGGGATCTTCCCGGACCAGGGTTTGAACCCGTGTCCCCTGCACTGGCGGGTGGATTCTTAACCACTGTGCCACCAGGGAAGTCCCAACACGGCTATATTTAAAATGGAAAACCAATAACATCCCAATACGTAGGCGTCTTTAGTTTTTTTTCAGTTACCTTAACCATCGGCTTCCTATTTTTCAAAATTGTGTTGCAAACTGTTTTCTGCTGTTTCCCTTTCTCTTTGTGCGTGATTATGCAGTTCAATCATGTACTCTCATTTCTGTAGCGTTTGCCTCCATATTTATTACAAATGCGTCTCTTCAGGAACGGCCTCAGACTGACACCTGGCAAATAATGAGTTCTGATCCATCAGAACAGTCTGTCTGAGAAGAACATTTTTGTATGCTTGACATTTTGGGCCAAGTGGTACAAACCTGATTAAATAGTTTATTCTTAAATTGTGCTATTTGATGAATGCATGTCTTTGCTCTAGGGGTCTGGAATCTGAAGAGCTGAAATTGTGATGTAGGTACTTTAGCCTTCATGACAGATCCGCAGTAAAATTCCCGGACACCAAGGCTTGGGTGGGCTAATTTCACTGGCCAGAGTTCAGACGTGTTGTCACATACCACTGCCGGGGCAATCAGCCATATCCACGTAATTCCACCGGAAGAGGACACCTGGAAGTATGTGCCTTGTTTCTCCTGGACTTTGTCCCACAGACCTTCAGCCTTTGCTAATTTAAAGGAAGGAGGATGAGAGGATGTTCTGGCCTAATGTTAACGTCTACCTCGATAGGGTTGGTTGCATAGACATATTTATTTGTAAAAACTTATCATATGGTACACTTAATATTTATGCATTTCATTGTATGTAAACTTTACCTAGAAATAATTTTAAACAAATAGTAAAACCTAGTTAATGATATGTATACTGAAATATTCAGGGTGGCCTGTGTGGATGTCTGTACATATTTTAAAATGTCTCAAAAAGAAACATAGAATAATGGATGGAAACTGGGATAGATAAATGGTTAGGCCTACAAAGCAAGTCTAGTAAAATGTCAACGCTTCACTCTAGGTGATGAGTACATGAGTGTTCAGTGTAAAATCTTTTCAAATTATATGTTTAAAAATTTTCCTAATAAAATATTTGAAAAAATCAAAATTGGAACGTTACAACAAACTCTCCATTTTTACTGTGATTTTGAAACTGAAGTACTGATCTCAATAAAGCTTCCTCAAGAAAAAATAAATTTAAAAAATGGATAACCAACAAGGACCTACTGTATAGCACAGGGAACTCTACTCAATATTCTGTAATAACTTAATGGGAAAAGAATCTGAAAAAGAAGAGGTACATGTATACGTATAACTGAATCACTTTACTGTACACTGGAAACTAACACAACATTGTTAATCACCTATACTCCAATTAAAAAAAAAAGTTAAAAAAAAAGTCATTCACAGATCTGCTAAAATGAGCAACCACTGTTTCTTCAAGTATGACTCAGCCCCTTCTTTCTTTCTTTTTTTTAAAAAAAATTTTCTTACCAATTGTGTGACCTTAAAATTAAAAAAAAAAAAAAAGTCCACAACTATTCTGGTTCTTAATTTCGTCCTCTGGGTCAGATAATCTCCAAAGATCCTTCCAACTTTAGAGACACAAGACTACAATTCTATCACTTAAGAGGAGAACATGAGAGAAACTCTAAATGGACACATTTTCTTTGTCTCCTTGTTTTTCTCCCCTTTTAAAAATTTTAAACTTTTAATGCTTATGTGATTATAGATTCAAAAGGTGTTGCAACAATAGGACAGGGAGGCCTCTCTCTTTTATGTTTTAAATATTTTAATATTTACAAGGGAAACATTTACTAATACACAAATTATTCAGATTAGCTGACTTTGCAGTTTAAATGTCCTTGGAATCATTTCATTGTTTCTTTTATATTTTTTTCTCCTAAATTCCTATAACTGTTTTCTTTTAAATTAAAGTATAGTTGATTTATAATATTATATTAGTTTCAGGTATAAACAAAGTGATTCAAAACTTTTATAGTCTGTACTCCATTTCCAGTTATTACAAAATACTGGCTATATTCCCTGTGCTGTACAATGTAGCCTTTGTTTTATACACAGTAGTTTATATCTCTTACTCCCCTCTCCCTATGTTGCCCCTCCCCGCTTCCCTCTCCCCACTGGGAACCACTAGTTTGTTCTCCATATGTGTGAGTCTATTTCTTTTTTGTTGTATTCACAAAAGCACCAAAGAGTGCTTCTGTATTATTCATCTATCTTCCTTATTCCTGCTACATTAAAACCAATTTTTAAAAAATTGAGGTATAGTTGATTTACAATATTATATTGGTTTAAAGTGTACAAAGTAGTGATTCCAAATTCTTACAGATTATACTCCATTTATAGTTATTGCAAAATACAGGCAATACTCCCTGTGTTGTACAATATATCCTCATAGCTTATTTATTTTATACCTAGTAGTTTGTTCCTCTTAATCTCCTCCCCCTATCTTGCCCCTCCCTGCCTCCCTCTCCCCACTGGGAACCACTTGTTTCTCCTCTGTATCTGTGAGTCTGCTTCTGTTTTGTTATATTCACTAGTTTGTTGTACTTTTGTTTAGATTCCACATATAAGTGATATCATACAGTTTTTGTCTTTTTCCATCTGACTGACTTCCCTTAGTATGACAACCTCTAGGTCCATCCATGTTGCTGCAAATGACATTATTTCATCTTTTTTTATGGCTGAGTAGTGTTCCATTGTGTATATGTACCACATCTTCTTTATCCATTCATCTGTTGATGGACACTTAGGTTGCTTCCATGTCCTGGCTACTGTAGATAGCGCTGCTGTGAACATTGGGGTGCATGCATCTTTTCTAATTAGAGTCTCGTCTGGATCCATGCCCAGGAGTGGGATTGCTGGATCAGGTATCCCTCACTCTTAGCTTAACACGAGTCCTGCCTTCGTTCTGCTCTGGGGTTGTCTTCCTGCATCCTGTGGTTCCCTTTCCACCCACTATTACAGCGTATGAATCCTTTCCATTCAGCCCCCTGCATTCTGCTCTAATGATATTTTCTTTTTCAGCTTCTCAGCAGCAGCAGAGTGTGTTCCCCTCTCTCCTCTAGGGCAGCACCTTCCCATGGTCTCTCTGGACAGCAGTTTCTCATTCACGTCGTCTCCATCAATCGCGAGGCCAGCGCAGGCGGCTGAGCCTTGCAGATTTTGTACTTCACCGGAGATTTGCATCTCGCGATCACGTCTACTTTCCGCGGCCCCGTTGCTGGCTGAGCAGCCTCCCGAACTTCTCACCAGGCGCCAACTCTCGGAGGATCATTCCATCCACAGGGGTGGTGGCGGCTTTTGCGGGTGTTTCCCTTTTTCTTGAGCAATGAACTCTGCGTCCTGAGCTGTGTGCACACCTGGATCTCAGGAGAGCCTTCTCCAAAGCGACTACATCTCAATAAAAAGGAAAACTGGGACAGCACCCCTCGGTTCGTGTGTGAGTGGAAAGCTGGAAACCCGTCGACGTTTCCGATCAGAATACTCTTGGCTCAGTTCCTGGGGGCTGGCTTTTCGCGCAGAGCCAGAGGTTGACGGCAGAACATTCTTTTTGCTTTCCACCTTCTCTGCAGCAGATTCCGGAAGTGGTTTCCCATGGAGTAAAGAAATAATTTACCAAATAAATGAGAAACTCACCAAACAGATAAATCAGCAATTTTATTGCTTCAAGATTTATCACGCAAACACACTTTAGTGTTTTGTCACTGTAATGCAGTCTAGCGGATAAACAGAAGCGTTGCTTAGGGGGCAAAAGAGTCGAGGGAGCTGGAAAAATATCCAGAAATAATGTCTTGCGTAAAATCTCACAGAAGCTGGGTTTAAATGCTTCCTATCACCTCATTAGCATTTGTAGCAGCCGTCCTCAAGCCAATTCCTGAAGAAATCTAAGAAATATGATCTGAAGATTGCACTGAAAAGTTTGTGCCCAGAAAGCAACGTGGAATTTAAAATGCTGTCTGTATTTCTAGTAGCAAATTTACTAACACACCAACCCAAATATTTAACTTCATGTAATACATCACTTGCTGTATAAATGCTCGTCTGCAGCAGCAGGAGGGAAAAAGGTTATTTTGTGGAGAAATGATGATAAAGGAATCTCCTGTTTGTTTTTTTTGCATTTGCCCTTAATTCTCATGTATCAGAATGTCTGCTAGCAAACCCAGCAATGGCGTTATCAGTCTTACTTATCTTCCCTGTTGCAGGTAATGTGGGTTATGAAACTTCGTATTTTCTGAAGCAATCGCTCCTCTGCACTTTTTTATGACGGAAATTTCTAAATGCTACGCAAAGGGGCAAAGACACGGAACACGCAGTGTTTATCTAAATGCTATAGTCATGCCTTATTTTTCCATAAGTCATACATTCCTGAAACTGTAAATTCATACGCCCGACCAACCTGAAACAGTTCTCCAGAATTCAGCGTCATCTAAATGATCAGATGAGTCAGGGAATGTGAATCTGAATTTTGAAATACAGGCTACAGTTCTTAAAAACAGGAAATTTATGCTGACTATTCTAGCAATACACTGACCCTGATTACAAATATTACAAATATGTCTGATTACAAAGCAGACACAGACTATCTGGGTACAGCACGGACTTTGAATCCCAGTCTAATGTAATATTTAGAACCGCTGTGATTTTTTTATTAAGAAGGAATACGATTATGTACGTAATTTAAAAATAGAGCTTGTTGACCAAAACACGAAATCTTGCAGGGCTATGAAGGTAGAGGTGACCAGGAATTTGGGGGAAGCCTGCAGAAATGATCCTTTATCCCCCAGGGAACACAGCAAGATCGCGCCCCACCTGCACCCCACCCCAGTACTGATACGTCGGACAATGTTAACTGCTTCTGACCAATGGCAAGCGGGCAGGAGACCGGTCCCATTAAAAACAAAAATCTCCCAACCAGTAGCGTCCCAAGGGATCCATCTATTCTACATACCAGAAAGAAGAGAACACGTATCTGTAGGAAACTTAAACGTAACAGTAAAACTAATCTCTTTTCTAATGTAGAAGTGACATGGCCATCGCCTTTGTCATACGGGGTGCAACGAACCAAGCTGGTCCGTGGCGGAAAAGGTCTGCACAACAGTGTGAGTGGTAGGAGGGGAGGGCCACGGGGATCCCTTCTAGGGGCTGCCCACCCCAAAGAATGGCCCGAGAGAATCTCCCAGTGGGGGACAGCCCCGTTGGACTCTGCAGGAACGAGACATAAACATGTTTGTCCTAACCCCCTGAGATTTGGAGATGATTTTCACTACTCTTAGCACAAACTGCCCTGCACCAGATGCCTTTCTGAAACTTTCAAGCGCGAGTTTCAAGGTGAAAAATGTGAGCCTTCGGAAAGAAAAGGGGTCCTATGATGTGTGTCCTTCCTGGATGTCAGGTTACAGCTTTACCGAGCTGGTCCTTGCCTTTGCTCCACAAAAATAACCAAGGGGACAGGTCTGCAGCCAAGCCTTGCAGTTTGGCTGTCACAAAAGTCAAAAGAAGTTTCATGAGAGCAAAAACACAGTCACATTCTATGAAAGGTTAATTTCTTTCTTTCTTTCTTTCTTTTTTTTTTTACTGCATTAATACAGATACTGTTATTTCAATGGTCTTCCTACTTCCCCTTACATCTGTAAAAGTGAAAATGAAGGCAGGTTGTGGTTTCTGAGTTTACACTTCACGGGACGTTCTGAACAGTCTAATCCAGGACATGAAGACAGTCTTAGGCTCCTTGTCTCTTTAAAAATTCGATTTCCTTATCCTCCTACTCTGCTGGTGGGAATGTAAACTGGTGCAGCCACTATGAGAACAGTACGGAGGTTCCTTTACAAAATCAGTATAGAACTACCATATGATCCCGCAATCCCACTCCTGGACATATGTCCAGACAAAAGTATAATTCAAAAAGATACACCCCAATGTTCACAGCAGCACTATTCACAACAGCCAAGACATGGAAGCAACCTAAGTGTCCATCAACGGACAAATGGCTAAAGATGGGGTACATATATACAATGGAATATTACTCAGCCATAAAAAAGAACAAAACCATGCCATTTGCAGCAACATGGATGGACCTAGAGATGATCATACTAAGTGAAGTAGGTCAAAGACAAATACTGTATGATGTTGCTTATATGTGGAATCGAAGAAAATGAAACAAATGAATTTATTTACAAAACAGAAACAGACTGACAGACAGAAAAAAAAAAACAACAAAAACTTATGGTTACCACAGGGGAAGGGAGGGATAAATTAGGAGTTTGGGATTAACAGATACACCCGACTATATATATAAAACAGATAAATAACAAGGACCTACTGTGTAACACAGGGAACTCTATTCAATATCTTATAATAACCTAAAATTGAAAAGAATCTGAAAAAAAAAAATGAAACTGAATCACTTTTGCTGTACACCTGGAACGCTGCAAATCAACTGTACTTCAGTTAAAAACAAAAAACCAATAAAACACCAAGGTGATCTCTTTCTGTAGAAAGCGCATTAATCTAAACTTTGAAATCCCTCCCGGCCACGTCCCAAAGAATGCCCTGTTCCAGCAGACCTCCTCCGCCTCCGCACCGAAAGCATGAAAGTGGTATCCCCTGCTTTCGGTCTGGAAAGCGTTCTTGAAGGCCCCTCCCGAGAACGCTCACTGGGGGAATGCATCTTTAATCGCTCCCCAAAAACCCCCCAAAACCACAAAAAGTATTTGGCAACGGAAGATGTGAAAGATAAAGTTTAATTTGCTGATGATTGCATGTGGGCTCTGAAGACAGATGATTCATCTCTGACAGTTGGCAGCAGATTTTAGGAGGCTGAGCCTCTTGTTTACATGCTTTGGAGCTTGTGCAGTTGTACGGCACGGAGAGGCTCTGGAGGGATGTTCAGCTTCCTTTCTGAGCTTATGACTCTACCATGGACGTGGAAATATGGGGGCTCAGAGGAAAGTGAAGTGATCGTTTAGAGAAAGCAATTCCACACTTGTCCCACGGATGGCAATCCTGGAGCACCTGTGATTTGGGGGTGCTTCTCACACCCTGTGTGACACCTACGAACTCCTCTTGGGGGGCTCCAGTGCAAAACGTGTCGGAAAGGCTGTAAGGCGTCTAAAGCTCACGCTCTCTCCAGAACCCAGGTTGTCAACAAAGCCAGGCGTATTCGTTTCCTGTGGCTGCCGTAACAAAATACCATAGACTGGCCTGGCAAGATAATGAAAAGCTACTCTCTTCCAGCTCTGGAGGCCACAAGTCCGAGACCAAGGTGTCAGCAGCCTTGGTTTCTTCTAGAGGCTCCGGGGGAGAATCTGCTCCACCCACCATCCCTCAGCAGCTGACGGAGGCTGTGTGGCTAAATCCCTGGTGTCCTTCGGTTTCTAGACGCGTCCCTCCCATCTCCGTTTCCATAGCTACACGCCGTTCTCCGAGCCTTCCTCACTTTTAAGGACACCCTCACGGGATTGCGTGTTCAGCCTGCTGCCGGATGACCTCATGGTAACTGTAGTTCCACCTGCAAAGACCCTCTTTCCAGAGACAGTCACGTTCACAGGTTCAACATGAACGCAAATCGGGGGAGAAGCTACTCAACATATTCAAGAGGCTCCTTCTCGTTCCTTAGAAGGTGACGTGGTCCTCGAGTTTCCCTTTCTGTTCACCGTTCCACAGAAAAATACATGTTCCTTGTGCGTTGGAAAACCTGTGTGCCAAACCCCAGCCCAGACGGACTGGCGGGGAGCGTCAGTCCTCAGCTGCAGGTTTCAAGGAAAGCTCTCCCAGAACGTTCTCCTGCGCCTTCGAACGAGATCTGTGCAAACATCACAACGGTGCTGACGGGTCTCGGTCCACGTCTGTACACACATTCACTCGGAAGGAAGTCTAAGAAATTCCTGCCCCATACGCAGAAAAGGTCGCCTGAACTGCAACCATCTTTGCATTATGCATATTCATACCCTGTCAGTTGCTCACTAATCCTGCAATTTAAGGCTATCCAAAGAGCGATTTATGTCTCTGGGCTTTATAGCTGTTTCCCTTCTCCCTGGAGCCAGGGGGGCCCCAAGACAAGCTCCACGTCAAACAGGTTAAATCCTTCGGTGTTTATTGACTGCAGTGAAAGGAGATCTCCGCACGGGCAACATTTGCGTAAACTCCCGATTAACAATGGCTCAGTGATATTCCCAGATACACACACACACACACACACCCCACATCTTCTTTTCCCACTCTGCTATTGATGGACACTTAGGTTGCTTCTCAGCCGTAAAAAAGAACAAAACATTGCCACTTGCAGTAAGATGGATGGACCCAGAGATGATCATACCGAGTGAAGTAAGTCAGACAGACACAACTCTCATAGCATATCACTTATATGTGGAATCTAAAAAATAATACAACTGAATTTATTTACAAAACAGAAACAGACTCACAGACACAGGAAGTAAATTTATGGTTACCAAAAGGGAAAGGGAGGGGAAGGGTAAACTAGGAGTTTGGGATTAGCAGATAACACACTCCCCCACCGTAGAGCACAAGAAACTCTGTTCAATATCTTGTCGTAACCTATGATGGAAAAGAATCTGGGAAAGAATATCTATCCATCTATCTATAACTGAATCACCTTGCTGTATACCTGAAACGATTCCAATATTATCAATCAACTCTAGTTCAGGAAAAATAATAGAAAAATGGCAACGAACTGGCATTTATCAACGGTCCATAGGTTACTGACGACGTAGCTTGTGCACAGACTTACGAGGTAGCTGTGCTGATCACACTGTAAGGTGCCTGCCTTTTCAGTGACCTAGTTCCCCCCAGACAAGGGAAGAGGGGGGGGGTGTGGGGAAGAGAGATGGGAAAACACGTTGGAGAGACAGATGGGTCCAAAAGAGGCGCATGGCCAGGTGCCGTATGTGAAGGAGCGGGAAGGCCAGCCCCAGTGCGATGGGAGGTCAGCGGACACTTCTAGGTAACGAGACGGTGGAGGGTCTTCGCTTCCGAACCTCCTTGGGCAGGAGGGCGGAGGAGGCCGTGCGGGCTGATGGTGGAGGCAGATGTTCAGCCGGGGGGCTGTCGCCGGCACGCAGGTGAGAGAGGGGGATGGATTTCGTGAGCAGCTCTCTTCGAGAGGAAGGAAAGGGACAGGCTCAGGAGAGGCTCTGGAGGCAGAAGCACCGTCGTAGGCACTGGATGCTGTTCTAGGGGAGACGGAGGGGAGGCGTCAGGAAGGGACCTTGGGTTTTGCTCTTGACCGTGGAGCCAAGACTGACGGAGGAGGTATAACGGGAAGTGGCCGAGAGTTCCCTTGCCGACATAGCTTCTGAGATGTGTAGTCGATAATCCAAACATGAAGAGGCGGGGGGTCATCCTGGGGGGCTCTTGGCTTCCGTGACAAATATATGAGGATCCAAGCGGTGGCAATTATGCCCAGCGACGAGAATGGATTCCAACTTCTGAGTCGTGCGAGGAGTGCGCCTGCATTAGAAGACCCTAAGAATCCGGTGCTTCTGTTCCCGCGATAGTCACAGATGGCCCTTCCAAGAGATTTCATTCTGCACACGCGTGTTTGCAAAGGCCTCTTTGGAGCTATGCTCCTCTTTGTCCTCCATACAAATACTTCTCTGTCTGTTAAGTCCTCATCTTTGCTGGAAGGGTCACTGTCTCCCTGCCTCTGGGTTTTGGAAGCAGTAGCGCCCCGCTGTTCCTTGAGAGCCTCCTGAGCCGCACGGAACGCAAATCGAACCATCCACTGACGCCTTGGGTAGGCAGGCTGCGAGGACAGGCTACATGTTCGGATCGAGATCTGCAAGGATCTTACTGTCTTCTCCCCTTTTTCTTACTTGTGGGAAGCCAGGGTGCAGCTGCCATGGCTGAAACTGGGGAAAATGCAGGTACTGCAGAACCCCTTTATGTTTCAGAATCTACGACAGTAGATGTCCAAAACCTGTATCCCCTGTGACTCACGTGCCCGCGTTTCCTAGGAATGCCACGGCTTTGTATTAGACAAACGTGCACTGAGCGTGGGATGCATGACCAGTACTGCATGAGGCTTTATCCACACCAGATAAATAGGCTTCCTTCTTATCTTGAAGAAGAGCTTTCCCACGTAGTTTGGAGGAAAGAAACCCTTTTTTAGCTCAGGGCACCTCTCTTCAAAAAAGAACCACGACACATACAATGCAGTACAAGGGGACAGGGGGAATCCATATAAAAAGGACTAGGAGGAACGAAAACCAGAAACGCTCGCTGCCTTTCCCTGCGTCACTTGGCAACACTTCTTTCCATCCGAGGGACTGGAAGATGAAGCAGAAAGTACAGAAATGATCCGACAGACGCTCAGACCCTTACCCACAAATGCCTGTTAAATTGCTCATAACCCCCTGGGCCCAGCCCTGTCCCTCCCACCTGCCAGGATGTTCTGCTACTTTGGCAACGCCGATATGCACTGAGATTCCTCACGGAAAATGTGAGTTTAGAAAAGGCAGAGTGTCGTCAAGTTCAAGAAGTGATCTCTCCGTTAGGAAAGATCTTGCCCACGAAGACTAACAATGCATGAACACGCATCAGGATGAATGGATTCATGAGTTACCATCTTCTGAAACACTGGGGCCAATTCTTCCTCAGAACTGGACTGGCTATCAAAAGGTCTTGTAGGATGAGAGAATCCAGGTCGTTATCCCGAAGTCTAGTATTCCAGAGAAAAAGCCCAAATGTTTAACATTTCACTCCGCTCCTGACTCCTCACTGCCAAGTTTTAAGTACGAACTGCCACAGAGAGACAGGAGAGAGGAGACATCTGCGGTGATTCATCCGATGGTCTATCTTACGACAGAACTGCTGACAAGGTTAACATCACATTAGCTCTGGTTCGGTGTTTATCAGGGGCAAATATGCATCCATAGGGTTTCCAGACAATGAGGCAGTCCCTGTATGCCTGCTGCGTGGAATTCTGGCTGATAAGATAGATGCCTGGGTGACCCCACCAGACACAGCGTCTGCCGTGGTTTGAAAGACGTGTCACGGCGAAGCTAGCTTCTCATACATAGACACAGTCCTAAGGCACATCTTAAGAGACTGTCACAACATTTGCATTCTCTTACATGCTGCTTAAAGATTCCTGGGCCTGTGCGCCTTTTGTCTGAACCGACTGTGATGACGATTTCTGGCATCTTCTGCAAAAACAGCTTATCGGGTCGTTTTCATTACTTTATACACAACCACAAACCGTCCGCCTTGCAGAGCGAAAAGGACTTCTGGGTAAAGCGTAATCAGCCTGGGATGCGAGGGACGGTTAGCAACAGCGGCTTTGTGAAACGAACGAGACCACATCCTTCTCCATGTTTCCTTGGTGGCACCAAACTGTGAGGCCGGCAGTTTCGTTTCTGATGCTGAGTAAAGAAGTGAGGAATTCACTTGCGTCCCAGGGTGGCTGCCTTTGTCATTTTAAAATTAAACCGAGTTTGAATCTGCCCTGTAATGGTTTTTCTTATTTTACTTTTTAATTGAGTGGAGCTGATTTACAATGTCGTGTTAGTTTCGGGTGTACAGCAAAGTGATTCATTTATATATACATAATATATATATATTCCTATATATAATATATATTCGTCCATAGAATATATATTCCTCCATACAACGTATATCTACTCTTTTTCATACTCTCTTCCATTATAGATGATTACAGGATAGTGAGTGGAGTTCCCCGTGCTCTACAGTAGGTCCCCGTTGTTTATCTATTTTTTTTTTTTTTTTGCTGTACGCGGGCCTCGCACTGTCGTGGCCTCTCCCGTTGCGGAGCACAGGCTCTGGACGCGCAGGCGCAGCGGCCACGGCTCACGGGCCCAGCCGCTCCGCGGCACGTGGGATCCTCCCGGACCGGGGCACGAACCCGCGTCCCCTGCATCGGCAGGCGGACTCCCAACCACTGCGCCACCAGGGAAGCCCCGTTTATCTATTTTATATCTAGCAGGGTGTATCCGCTAATCCCAACCTCCTAATATATCTGTCTCCCCACCCTTTCCCCTTTGGTAACCATAAGTTTCTTTTCTATGTCTGTGAGTCTGTTTCTGCTTTGTAAGGAAGTTGCTTTGTATTTTTTTTTTAGATTCCACACGTAAGTGATATCATATGATATTTGTCTTTCTCTGTCTGACTTACTTCCCTGAGTGTGATCATCTCTAGGTCCATCCATGTTGCTGCAAAGGGCAATATTTCATTCTTTTTCATGGCTGAGAAGCAACCTAAGTGTCCATCCATACGTGAATGGATAAAGAAGATGCGGTCTATATATACAATGGGATACCACACCTCCATAACAAAGAATGAAATAACGCCCTGCATTCTTTAAATGAACTGGGAACACAGATTTTCTAGAGAGGAATGTAAGGGAGAAAGAGACACCCTGCAGACCTCATAGCTGCAGGGCTGCCGGCAGCCAGTTCCTTCAAATGCCATGACTGTTTACAGGGTGACCGGATGGGTGTCTTTTCCTCAGCAGTGAGGAGTGCAGAAAACATGGAAACTTTCTGGAGTTCCTGGAATTTTTATGTGGCATCACAGCTGTCTGAATGCTGTATGCCTGGCCGACTGGCTACCTTCTCTCTTTTATTTTTTCAGATCCTTCCCTTAATTTGTATTTGGACGTTGCAAACGATGTTTCAGAAGGACTTTAGAATACTGTTACAGCGCCCGTATGTTCTAGCAAAAATTCTATCTTTTATTCGGCTCAGTGCTTAATGTATCCTAAGATGTATACACGCGCGCACACACACACACACACACACACACACACACACATAGACATTATGAGGGTTAATTTTATGTGTCTTGATTGAGCCACAAAGTGCCCAAGATATCTGGTCAGACACGATTCTGGGTGTGTCTGGGAGGGCGTTTCTGGATGAGATTGACATTTTTAAACAATTGAAGTAGAGTTGATTTTCCATGTTGCGCTAGTTTTAGGTGTAAAGCGAAGTGATTCAGTTACACATGTATGTCTGTTCTTTGTCATATTCCTTTCCGTTATGGTTTAGTACAAGATAGTGAATATAGTTCCCAGGCTATATACAGTAGGACCCTGGTGGATGAGGTTCACGTTTGAATCAGGAGACCGAATAAAGCAGACTGCTCTTCACCAGCTGGGTGGGCCTCACCCAGGCGACTGAGTAGAACAAAAGGGTCTCCTCCCCCACAGAACACAGACAGTCTAACTGTCTTCATGCAGGGACGTTGGTCTTCTGCCTTCAGACTCAGAGCGGAGCTGACCCTATCAGCTCTTCTGAGCCTGCAGCTTGCTGACTACAGATCTTGTGGCTCTTCTCAGTTTCCGTAACTGCATGAGCCACTTACCCACAGCAAATCTCCTTATATACATACATCACTACGCTCTGCGTGTCTATGTTCTCCAAGATCCGTAGGTTGGAGCCTGAACCCCCAAGGTGATGGTGTGAAGAGGTGATGAGGTTAGGACAGCAGTGCCCCCATGGATGGGATCAGTGTCCTTATAAAAGGGACCCCGGAGAGCTCTCTCAGCCCTTCCTCTGTGTGAGGACACAGCAAGACGACGTCCGTCTGTGAGCCAGGAATCAGGCTCTCAGGAGACACCGGATCTGCCAGCAGATCTTGAAATCTCACCCTCCAGAACTGGAAAAATAAATGTCTGTTGTTTCTAAACCACCCAGTCTGTGGTATTGTGTTATCACAGCCCAAATGGGCTACACATATATGTACCAAATATGCAATAATAATACATAATATCATATACTATTATTTTATGTATGATAATGTATATACTTATATATAGACATATATATGTTATATATATTACATATCTATGCCTTATATATTATCATATATAATATGTCCATCTTAAATCTAATATTGAATATAATATATGTTCTCCGGGGAATATATATATATATTCACAAACTCACACACATAGATCTATATGCATATACAGATACAAACACATATTCATGCCCATTTCCAGCTGATATATTACAACCCCAAAGCACGGGCAGGTTAAGAGCCCACGTGGAAGGATGGGGTCTGTGAACAACGGCAGACGGGCATCTGCCCGCAGGTACTTTCTTCCCCCGGAGACGCAGCGCAGCCAGCCTTGCTCACACCCAGAAGTGGTAACCCCGCCTCGCCCCGTCTCTCCCTCCTTCCCTGCCTCGGCCCCTGTTCCCTCTCTTCCACTTCCTTGGACCGGCACAGCCTCACTGCTCTCTCCCCGCTTTCGGGGGGGGTCCCACCTAAGACATGGACCCTTGAGCTCCCTGAGGCACCAGCATCCACAGTCCGTCCCTGAGCTGCACCTCTCACGCCTGGTATTTCTCGAAAATGCTCAGGGGTAACTGGCGGAGGGCAGGCGCGGTGCTGGGGCGGGACTCGTAAAGACGAGAAGCTGCAAACCCGTACCTTCACGCGGCTCAGAGACCACAGCGCACACGGGGATGCGTAGGGAAGTGGGACCAGGGCTATCGTGAAATGACAGACGGTGCAGAGAGACCATCTAGGGAGCGTGCCGGGCTCTGCTGGGGGGGGTGCCGGGGAAGCGGCGGGGAGGGGGTGAATCTCCGGGGCTGATTCCCAAAGCAGAGGCATGTGTGTCTCAGGGGGAGATGCCAGGGGAGCACTTCTCGGGGCAGAAAGCCGCGGGGGGATGCCGTAGATGAGATTCAGGGCAGGGTAACATCCACGGTGCTGATGTGGCGGGGTGGGTCCTGCGGTGCGGGGCAGAGACACGTAGCTGCCGATTCGGGGCCACGGACGGAGACAGAGGTGACACGGGGCGCCGGGGACTTTCAGGCTCCCTGGGCAACTCTCTCAGTAAGGGACTGATCTTTAGGAACCGAACAAGCCTCTGAGGCACCCTGCGTCAGCATCTTCCCAAAGTTACCTAGTGGAACACCCTCAGTCTCCTCGAGAGAGAGGCAAGGAGACTCGGGGTGGCGGCACGTAGCCACGGGAAGCAGAGGAATGGAGTTCAGGCTCCACACGGCCCAGCCGGGGGCCAAGCGGCGAAGACGGTGGATCGGAAAAGTCCCGAGCTCACCTCGTCTCACGGACGCAGCGAAATCGCAACTCTGCGCAACAGCCCTTGACGGAGAAGACTGGAAGCTACCGGGAAAGATCTTCTACAAACTAAAGACAAAACGGCCAAGTCTGTTTGTTTCCTGCCCTGAATGCGAAAGGGTTGCAGGAGCTTCCTCCCCGCCCCCCCCCCCGGGATCAATCGTATGGACCTAGTAAGGGTTGGGTCACCACCTCTCGATCAAGAAGCCCCACAAACGATGGTGACAGCAGAAGACGGTCGTAGAGAAGCTACTCGTGAATCAAAAAGATCCTTTCAAGGATGGGGAATTGCCAGGGGGTGGGAAGCCACCCAGGACTGGCTGAAACTAGTTCACTGCGCCTCAAACTGACTTATTTTTTGGGTGAACTGTCGGCGATCTTCAAAAGCAGATATGCAGTGATATGAAGGTGACGAATAGACAAAGGAATGAGCAAAACAAGCACGGATCCGCCAGCCGCTTCAAACACCGAGAACACTTCCCAATCACTATTACTCTCTGGGATCCCCTCTCCTTTCAATGCTGCTCGAGAACCACTCCCACCAGAGTTAAGTACTTTCCCAAATTTTATGTGCCATAAGAAAATAGGGGGCTTCCCTGGTGGCGCAGTGGTTGCGAGTCCGCCTGCCAATGCAGGGGACACGGGTTCATGCCCCGGTCCGGGAGGATCCCACGTGCCGCGGAGCGGCTGGGCCCGTGAGCCGTGGCCGCTGCGCCTGCGCGTCCGGAGCCTGCGCTCTGCAAGGGGAGGGGCCACAACAGTGAGAGGCCCGTGTACCGCAAAAAAAAAAAAAAAAAAAAAAAAAAAAGAAAATAGGAATGACTTCGCCAAAGATCTCTGTGTTTCTCAATAACGTATCAGTGTTCCACTCTGCTTGCTTTATTCATCGACAGCACACTGTCTGCTCTTCTGTACTCTTTTCTCTCAACTGTGCATTTGCTAAAACGCACGAGGACGTTGCCTGTATATTCAGTCAACTTGCTTCACTTTTCTACAACATTCCACTGTCGATCACTTCACACTCTATATATCTGCTCTCCTGCCAGCAAACACGTGGGCTGTCGGCAGGCTGCGGTATTAAGAGGCATTACTCCTGAGAACGTGCTTATACACGGACACGCGGGCAAGACATTCTCTAGAGTTTCTACCAATGAGGGGAACTTCTGAGTCACCTTCAGCTTTTCAAGATGGCGCCAAATGGGTTTCCAAAGCGACTGTAGCAAAGTACAGAGCCGGCAGCGCGGGGTGAGTCTTGTCACTGCTGGCATATGCATCAACAGAGGGTTTTACCCACGGGCAGAGGCTACTGACTGATCCCAAACCAAACTATCCGTCTTCTCCGCTTGGCAATGCCTCCCAGCCGGTCTCGGCACTTGAGGTGTCTGTGTGCTTGAGTTCCGGCTAACGGAACGTCAGTAGGACCAGGTACATACACCGTGGAAACGTGCCCTGGGTAAGCGCGCACGTGTTTTCTCTCTTTCAGCCGCGCGGCACTGAAGCCACGGCAACAAAAGCCACCAACGGCCGCAAACCAACACATGCAAACAGGGGTACCTTGGGAGGCAGGTGTGGAAGACGGCAGAGGACCAGTTCAGCCAGGAACCTGGATGTCTCGCTCACCGCCGGGAAGAAATCTCCTCACGTAGGAACGCCTGCAAAGGACGAGTCCTTTAAAATAAACAGACGGTGATTGCGTTAAGCCTACGAAATTCTCCGGTGTCTCTGTCAACGCAGTTCGCATTACTCTCACCAACACAGCCCCCGACTTCTCAACTGGATGAACCTCCTGCATCTCCAGTGACAGCGTACGTAGCCAGTGTGAGTTCCTCCTTTTCAAACACGACTGGCTGACTTTTCAGCTGGTGACTCACCTGTGTGATTCCGCTTCTGGGAAGCCCGAATTCTTCTTGTCTTTTGCTCTCCTAGAGAATGTAAAGTAATTGTAAGAAAATATGAGAATATGCAGATACGTGTGTATAAGTAGCTGTAGGCTTCTATAGCTATCCTACATAGCGCATATAGGAGTATATGTAATGAACGTATTTAGAAATGTGGCAATTTGGGAAAATTTTCCAGATTTAGCTCTTTCATATCAGGGCTTTTTAGAATATCTAGGTAGCCCCATGTTCTGAGGGACGTATATTTGTGCCCTGATTATGAAGGGCTTTACGCTGGTATACAGAATTTTATGTGGGTATCATTCATGCCCCTTAGAATCTTATAATCCAAAAAAAAATCCCAAAGATGAAAAACCCATTAGCCTTATTGTAAATAGATGTTCCCTGGTGACAGCCAGCCTCTAGACGAACACGGTCCTGTAGAAGTTTCTGCAATGTGGGAATAGCGTTCTACGCTGTGCCGTCCAACATGGCGGCTGCCCGGCACTTACGTGAAACAGCTAGTACGACCAAGGAAGCGAGGTTTTCAGTTGTCTTTTATTTTAACTCATTTACATTTAGTTAGACAGGAATGACTACAGGTTTCCAACACCCGAAGCACACCGTTAACGAGAAGAAACACACCGCGGCGCGGTCCTCTCGGACGGGCCCTTGCCGAGACGTGTCCCCTGGCGGCACGCATCTGATGCCTCGGCACGGGCGTCCCGTATAAAACTCCACCACCCACCTTATCACAGTTCTCAGAGTCACGCACCGTCACAGCTGACTGGACCTGACGTGGAGTTATCCTTGTACCCAGAAAGGCCTCTAATACACGGTGCCTGATCACTGCAGAGGCCAGGTCGCTTCTATGTCGGTAGCAATTTGGAGGAAAACCGTTCAAGCGGCACAAGAAACTGGCTTAACAGTGCAAGAGTAACCGGGAGGTAGGGTGGGTGGTTCTACTCTCAGAGTACTCGTGGGTAACGATTCTGTCGCACCTACTGTGCGCCGGCATCAGACTAAAAGTCTGACGTGCATTGACACCTTGGATCCCGCGAGACGGGAACACTGATGAACAGAGGCCACTGGGGAACCGGTCGGGAGGAGGCGGATTCAGTCCCAGGAGGGAGAAGCCCAAGCGTCGCAGGGCGTCCGGGGAAAAGTGGCTGGGCTGTGTGTGGCTTGGTTGGTAGATTCTCTAAGCTTTACCATTACTCGGATCAGGACAGAAAGAAAGGAACCGATAAGCACCAACTTCCAGATTCTGACTTGAATAATGATGTATATACACAGCTGACCCTTGAGCAACACAGGTCTGAACTGTGTGGGTCCACTTGTAAGCACATTTTTTCCACTAAATATGTACGACAGTACCACGCGATCCAAAGTTAGTTGAGCCCTCGTATACGGAGGAACCGTGGACACAGGAGGGCTGGCTACAAGCTGTACTCGAATTTTTGGGGTGGTTCAAGGGTCAGCCACAGGGGCGCCGCTCTCAGAGGGGGAACAACTGGAGGGTAAGAAGAGATGTGGAGGGTGTTTTCTTTTAGAAGTGTGGAGCGCGTCAGCCAAAGTCCTCAAATGATTAGCACAAAGCCGTCCCATCCCTGAGCTGCTCTAAAGGATCGCAAGGCGGAAAATAGCACAAAGGAGGTAATGTGCCCAGGTCGGGTTTTCTCCTGTAGGGAGCGCCCGACCGCCATCTCCATCCCGCCTTCATCCTCTTTGTCAACGGCTGTGAGAAGCTTTCACGTATTTTCTCAGTGGTTCACCTGTCCCCCACGGAACCCATCTGTTCTCAGGAGACAAGCTGGGTTCCAGGATGCCAGAACTGGTGGTCAAGAAGGGGGGCTCCCTGGTGCTCCCCTAAATCTTCACAGAGACAGTGATGCCTGGCTCCAGGCTCTTACCCCAGCAAGTTCGACTCTGGCCTGTCATGATTCAGCTCCAGTCGGACACACCTGGGGGCCTGCGGTAGAAGGCGACGTCTAAGCCAGGGGCCACCCACCGTGTTTGATGTATCCAGCGTAGGTGTCAGCAGGTGGCTACAGGTGCCGGCTGTCCGGTTCGCACGCCCCACGGCCACGCTACCACTGGGGTCCTGCCACCCGCGAGCCAAGCCTCCATTTCTTCTGAACCCGGGCTCTTTGGAGAGAATCACGGAGTATATACGTCAGTGCCAAGCTCCCATATACCCACCATTGACGCCATGTATAAAAGAGATCACTAAGGAGAACCTACTGTGTAGCACAGGGAACTCTACTCAGTGCTGCGTGGTGACTTAACACTGTAGGGCCGAAAAAGCCCCCACTGTTTCCTCTTTGGCTCTGTACAGACCATGGATGCCAAGCCGTGCTCTACGTCTGAGGAGAAGTCAAGCAAAAACCTTCAGAAACCATTAGCTACTCAGTCTCTGTGATGGGATGACACCTTATTCTGCAGAAGTCTCCTATGGAAGATTCCACAGACGTCATCTCCTGATGCTTTTCTGGGGGCTTTCCACCTTGGGGGACACCTTGCCTGTAAGGCCCATGCCGCCCTGGACAGCCCCAGCTGTCGCCAGCAATGGGTGTGTCCCTGAAGAGATGCCATATTCCCCTCTAACGAGCATCGCACGGCTCTGCTCTGCACAGCTTTCAAGGCGCTGAGTCATCTCCTTCTGGAGAACTCAGTCCATCACTTTTCCTTCTGCGAAGCGGCCAGGCCATGTCATCTCCTTGCCAAGCTCCCACAAACTGAGATAATCATAATTGCTAAACGGATTACCATAAATGCCAGTTTTGCAAGAGCAGAAACCCAGCGGCAGCTGTTACCCCGAGGCACATTCCAGAGGACGGCGTCGTGGGTGATTTCATAGTGCATTAGGTGGTGATTTATGTGGAAACATCTCCGAGAAGCGAGCTGAAAGGATGCAGGCAGGCGGGGTCGTGGAAGCAGTCATGGCGTTTTGAAGAAAAGAAAAGATCGAGAGCAAGTGCCGTCCCTCTGGCTTTTGGGCTTCTCGGCTCCCAGGCGAGGGGAGAAGTACTGAGAAGCATTGGACTTACGTCACCTCTTGATCTAAGCAGGTGGCACATATGTAGTGGCGTCTCATGCTAGGATAGGATGGGTTCTCCTCCCAGAAGCCCGAGGACGACAGCATCGTCTCCTCGGTACATGCAGCCCTTGGTAGGGATTCCAGATATGAGAGGGCGAGGGAAGAAAAGAACAACTGGTTTCCTCCAACTCCAACAGGAGATATACTTTTATTTTTATATGGCATCTTTCCGCTCTGGAACATGCCATGGGGGGCCAAGGAAAGGAACGATTTCGGGCAAGAGCCATCAACACCATACAGGCCTGGCACCTGGACACCCTCTCACCAGCAAGGGGTGGTCTCGGGCCAGTTTCCAAGGCTGAGAGTGAGTGCAAAGCCAAGCACGGCTGCAGAAGCTGAGTGACTCATGGAAAAAGACGCATGAGTTTGTGCAAATATGCAAGTGTCTGCCCGCCTCCCCACCACACGCCTTACAGGTGCTGCGCCTACTGCTTAAGAATATGCAGGACAAAAGAGGATATCGTTAAATGGCTGAATGCAATCGTCTGGTGTCTGCAATTAGCCTCAAGAAGAGCCTGGAGGTCCAAGGAGGGGAGTGGGTGTGGCTATCGATTCAACAAGATGCCACACGGGGTGGTAATCACTCAGTGGAATGCGTATATGAGGGATACAGTATACTCTGCTCCCTGCTTTTGTATGTGTTTGCAATTCCCCAAACAAATATAAATTTAATCTGACCGTCACAAAGATTTTCGAAGGCAGAGTATTTATTTATTTATTGGCGTGTAGCTGACTTACAGTGTTGCGTTCGTTTCAGGTGGTCCGCAAAGTGAATCACTTATACATACACACGTATCTATTCTTTCTCAGAGTCTTTTCCCATGTAGGTCATGACGGAGCACTGACTACAGTTCCTTGTGCTCTGCAGTCGGTCCTTATTAGTTGCCTATTTTGTACACAGTCGTGTGTACGTGTCAACCCCAATCTCCCAATTTATCCCTGTCCCTCAGAAGACAGAATGCTTAAGAGTGTACTCTTTCCTCAAGCCCTTCACCTGAGATGTCTTTATGGTCCCTGTCAACCACAATGACAAGATTTTTAAAAACAACTGAGTTCTGAGCTTGCTGGCAGCCAAAGGAAAAAGCGGTACCTCTTCTGTTCTGTGAATAACCATTTCCCAACAATTCTCCCTGGGAAGAAAAGCCGTCCCAGTCATGTCTCTGAGTCATTAATCCCCGAAATGTTTTCAATCACTCCCCCACAGGGAACGCAGTGACATAATCTGGAAATGCACTCTGCTAGCAAGCTTTTCATTTTAACATCCAGCGCGTATATACTAAGCAAGTGCTGTGCAGAGGTGGCGATTCTCTGCGGAACTACGCAACGCCCGTGGTCTAAGGACTCAGCTTTTGGGTGGTCCAGGGTGAGTTGAAAGTAACACCTAGGCTATCCACGAGCCACGGTCCTTGCAGCCATCCTCCCCAAATATCGCATCTTTCAAGGGGTTGCCCGACCCAAAACGAGTGGCATTTTAACGTCGTATCGTCTGGCAAAGGCAGGGAAAAACCCCCGTTTTCTGTGCCCAGGTAAAAGGGCAGATGCATACAGACCCTAATAACTGACCACAGAAACAGTACGGTTACACGTCTGTCGTGGGGGCTCGTGGCAGACTGGGTGGTGAGCGTCCCTCAGTATATCTGCCCTATAAATGAAAGTCCTCTCCACGTTATGCTAAGTGAAATAAGACAGAGACAAACACTGTATGATATCACTTACACGTGGAATCTAAAAAATACAACTAGTACTGGTGAATAAAGCAAAAACAGAAGCAGACTCACAGGTACGGAGGAGAAACTAGTGGTTCCCAGTGGGGAGAGGGAAGGGGGGAGGGGCAGGATGGGGGGAGGGGACTAAGAGGAGCAAATACGATGTAGAAAATTAGCCACAGGGACGTACTGTACGACACAGGGAAGACACCCACTATTCTGTAATAACTATAAATGGAGTATAACCTTGGAAAACTGTACAACCTGTAACATATAATATTGTACATTAACTACAGTTCAATAAAATAATAAAGTTAAATTTTAAAGAGCCCTCAAACGTTTTAGCGAAGGAAATGCTTCCAATTCAGACTTAGAATTCAGCCATACAAATATTTCCATCAGTCTCCCATAAAGCATCTGGATTTGAGCAATGCACTCTCTTTGTGAAGTATCAAGAGGTATTGCATGCAAAGGTAACTTGAAGCAATGAGAACCGCTCTGCGGCACTTTCTTACTTACCTCTCCCTGCCATGGAAACAGGGCTCTGGTCCCTGGGCTGCTTCCCACGGTAAAAGCGACCCCTTTGAGTCCTATCTCCTGGGGGGAGTGAGAACAGTAAGTGAGACGTTTTTAAACTACATCCGGAACAGGTCAAACAGTTTAACAGTGATCGGAGACTAACTGATTACTCCGTCAACAGTAAAACAAAGAACCCAATTTAGCCGTGACCATAAGCGCTGGTCAAAGGTAGCAGGGCACTTATATAGGCTCCCGTGGGCTTCTCCAGAAGCCGACTGTACTGTCAATTCCCACTCCCTTGGAATCCTTGTGACTGAGAGGCTCACACAAGTGCAATTCACCTTCTGTCCCCTATCAGAGAGAACTCGTTCGCAAACTCAAAAAACTGGGCTAAAAGATGTATTCCAGGGACTCTGAACAGTAACAGTGAGGTGGAATAAAATTAAATACCCAGTGGGTATTCATAATGCTGACTGAATTACTGCGAGATATTCGACAGAACAATAACAAAATTGAACACAGTTGTGCATACAAGTGAATATGGGTAACCGTGACCCTGGAGCAGGTCAAATGTAAGTGTGCTTGTCAATCACACACCTTTAATGAAAGGGGTAGATGAGGCCACGTCTCAGCGCCATCTCCTATGGCTGTGTCCCCTTCCTCGGGTAACTGGTGACCCCATCGGGTGGTTTTTCATCTGAAGAATGAGAATAATGGCAGAATCACTGAGGGTATTACGTGTGAATGATTTACTGGGTAGACGACAGACAGATAGATTGACAGATAGAAAGACAGACATATAGAAGGATGGACAGAGAGATAGGTAGGTAGACAGACAGACACAGACATATAGAAGGATGGATGGATAGATAGGTAGACAGATAGACAGTCAAACATATAGAAGGATGGATGGATAGATACATAGATACGTGGATGGATGGATGGATAGATAGATCAGATAAATGACAGGTGATAGGTGGAGAGACAGATATGAATAGATGAAAGATTTATAGATTCAATAGATGGTAGATAGATGATAGAACAGATAAATGATTGGTGGATGGATAGATAATAGATACATAGATATGGATAGAGGAAAGATTGATAGATTTGATAGATGAGAGTAGATAGATGATTGATAGATATGAAACACTGGTAGATGACAGATAGCTAGAATAATATATATTATATGAATTTATGCTTATACCCACACGCATGCAGTTGGAGTTTCTCATGTAGAGTAACCCAGCAATTAGAGGATAGCCATTTCAGGTGAGTTAAAAATTGCAATTTCTCGGCTTCCCTGGTGGCGCAGTGGTTAAGAATCCGCCTGCCAACACAGGGGACACGGGTTCGAGCCCTGGCCCGGGAAGATGTCACATGCCGCGCAGCAACTAGGCCCGCGCGCCACAACTACTGAGCCTGCGCTCTAGAGCCCGTGAGCCACAACTACCGAGCCCGTGAGCCACAACTAATGAAGCCCATGCGCCTAGAGCCCATGCTCCGCAACAAGAGACGCCACCGCAGTGAGAAGCCCGCGCACCGCAACGAAGAGTAGCCCCCGCTCGCCGCAACTAGAGAAAGCCCGCGCGCAGCAACGGAGACCCAACGCAGCCAAAAGTAAGTAAATAAATAAATTAAAGAAAAATGGCAATTTCTACATTTAAGTGTTGTATATCAAATTCTAAAAACCTTACTCTTTTAAAACTCTCGGTTTGCTAGCACACTCACTTCAGAAAAACTGATGACCTTCCCCATAAATAGTTAACAACACCTTTGCAAGGAACCCACAGCCCCTCTGAGAGAGGGGACTCCATTCCACCGCCTTCTGTGTCTCGCTTGCCTGGAGCAGATGACCACATTCCTCTCCTGTGCTCCTCAAGGGAGATGTACTTACGCTGCTCATATATGCATTCTAGCTTCCCACACTGAAAGAACCCGGAGACCCAACATGTTCAGAAAATTATCTTCAAGGTTGACCTCACCCATGGTTGACGGCTTTGGCAGAGCCTGTGGTTAGGTCCTGCTCAACAGATACGCCACATGGAGGAGGAACGGTGTGCTTTCCACCCCACGGGGAGCGGCAGTGGCCTAAGTCTAAAGACTGAGCACGTGTTTTCAGTTTCTGCTGGGGACCGGCCTCGATCTCTCAGTCTTTTTAGAGCTTCCTGGTTCCGAGGCAGAGTCCACAGGCAGGGCGGGAGTCTGGGTGGACATGCCTTGCCTGGATGATCAGGATTCGGGAATCCCAGGGAGAGGACGGTTTAGGCAACCTCATGGCTCCACCCCCCGCACGTGTTAGGGAAGGACTTCCCTCTTCGTGTTCGGCTGTGGACCTTCATCCCCCTTTTCAAACCTGCTGTGTATCTGAAGAGAATGAAAACACTACTTGAAAAGATCCACGCACCCCCACGTTCACAGCAGCACGATTTACAGCAGCCAAGACGTGGAAGCAACCTAAGTGTCCATCGACAGAGGAACGGATAAAGAAGATGTGGTGCATATACACAGTGGAATATTACTCAGTCATGAAAAAGGATGAAATCATGCCATTTGCAGCAACGTGGCTGGACCTAGAGATGATCATGCTAGGTGAAATAAGTCAGACACAGAAAGACAAATATTCCATGCTACCACTTATATGTGGAATCTAAAAAGAAAATCAAACAAATGAATGACTATAATAAAACAGAAGCAGACTCACAGATACGGAGAACAAGCTAGTGGTTCCCAGTGCAGAGAGGGAAGGGGAGGAGGGGTCACAGACGGGTAGCGGATTAAGAGGTACAAACTACTATGTATAAAACAGATAAGCCACGAGGATATATTGTAGAACGTGGGGAAGGAACACAGCCAATATTCTATATTAACTACAAACCTTTAAAATAGTGAATGACTGCGCTGTACACCCGAAACGGACATAATACTGTAAATCAACCATACCTCAAAAAAAAAAAAATTAAATAATAAATAAATAAAAGCAAAAAAAAAAAAAAAAAAAATCTAACCTTGACGGGATGGATTTTCAGACAGGGCTGAGTTCTGAAGGTGACAGTCTGCAAAGATTTCTTCTCCAAATCGGGTCCCATTCCCCAGTTCTAGAGACAGAGACCTGGTATCTCTGGGGACAGTGATTCAGGCTATGAGAGGCAGAAGTTGTCCCAATTTTGCAGGGTGATGTTTTTTAATGATTAGCAGTCTCACTGCTCTCTGGAAGAGTGAGGATGTGGGTGGACCGTGACCACCCGCTGAATATGCCGTTTCTTTGCTGGAAGGGAAACAAGCAGTGTTTGTCAGCATGAAAACGAACCTTGGGAGTTCTCCCTTTCAGAGTTTATAGACATCTCAGAGAGGTCTCAAGGGGTCACAGGGAAGAACTGGGGCCAGACCTCCAGCCGACACTTCCCCCATTCATGGTGTCTCTCCAAGAGAAAATGAAGCTATCTGTTATGGTGGCTGGTTCCCCTGCATTATCCTGAGCCCTGGCACTTCCATCCTCTTCCGTCTCTGTTCCGCTCTGCTCTCTCCCGGAAGGCAAGAGGAGCCTTTACAATGTATAAACTGGTGATGCAGTCGGGCCGGCCCACGTCCTCAGAATGCTCGAGGGAGGAGAGCCCTAGGGTCGGGAGCAGGCCAGGCTCAAGAGGGAAGGGACCTTGGAACAAGCTCATGGGTCCCAAATGTTAGTCTGTCAGAAAAGGCAAACACATATCAACTCTCCCAGAAAGGAGAGAAAATCTTTCACGGCCAGTGAAACACGGGGGCAGAGATGCTTTCAAGATAACTAGCTTCTCCCAAAGTAACACTACTCCCGTCCCGTAGTAGTGTTAGTAAACGCTCTTACTCAAGTAAGAAACGTGAACAAATCCTAAGGGGTTCTGACAAAACTTCAGGGGATGAAATGCTTTTTTTTTTTTTTTTTTTTTTTTTAAATTTTCACATCTGGTACTTCCAGAATCTGTCCATTTAGCATATTTCAAAAATAATGGACACATATGCAGCCTCTCCATATGAATTCAAGATGCTGTCATTAAGCGCCATACGCTTTGCTCTCGTAACTTGACAAAAGACATTACATTACAGGGGATGGAACATTTGACAGAAACAGTGTAGAATCCCTTTTTATTAACTTTCCTATATGTTTTCATATCTCCAGATAATTTTCCCAAAGACACAGGTGATTTTTTTTTTTTTTTAAGTAATAAAGTGTTTCACTTATACCCTTAGGTCTCTCATAAACTCCTTTGGTGATGAGGAAGAAACTTTCCATCATTAACGAAAAGCATATGCTGAGGTTTAGATGACATCAATCTGATTCCTGTAGAATGATGGGACTTCGGGAGTTCTGTGAAGTTTAAAAAAAAAAGAAAGAAAGAAAGAAAAGAAGCCATACAGCTTACTCAGCGCTGCATTTCACAGCAAGGGAAACGCACGGAAGAGGGTGAAACACCATTAACGAGAATGTCCTGTCGTTCTATCAAGGGACGTGCAGAAATGGCTAATAAGAGTGGGGGCCGCTTTCAGGGATGCTGTCATCTGTCCATCTGAGATGCAGCTCTGGCGGCCTATCTTCCTGAGAAGAGCATCTCCAGCGTTGAGTGTCCAGCTGTCCCTCCCAGACTCCACCCTCCTCCCTCCTTCCAGTCTCCCCAGCTGCCCCCTTCATAACTCATGTCCTGACCGCAGACACCTCCTGCCCCTCCCGCCACAGCTGTCCACCCACTCGTCTCCGCGTGAGGCATTTCCCTGGCATCCTCTTCCACCCTTTCTTCCGCTTTGCTTCCACCGACGTGACATGAATGCCAGATGTCAGATGGGGCTGGGCATCTTTAAAAGGCAAAAAGAACTGGCAGACATCCTCAGACGTTCCCGAGACCTCCCTCCTCCTTCCCTGAGGCTAACTGTCCCATCTCTCCCCTTCCTGTCCCCACCGAATGTTCTCGAACATGGACCATGCTCACTTCTCTCCTGCTACGTGATGTTGCCCCGGAAAACGGGGCACGATCTCCTTTGCAGCCCAAGAGCCCATTTTCAAGAACCCACCTTCTTGGAGCTGCTCATTCGTGTTTCTGCCCAGAAACCCTTCCTCTCTGATCTCCACAACATCGCCGTCTCTGCTCTCCGTACCTCTCCCACGCTGCGCTGCATCGGGCAGTATTTTGGATAATTTCCTCTCCTCCATATTCCCCTACGGGTAAGAGATCAGACCTCACCAGTATCATTTTTTTTTCTGATGGTGGTGGGGTTTCCTGTGCTTCAGAATATAGTTTAAATGGACTTTAAAAATTAACGTTTATCGGAGTAGAGTCGATTTACAATGTTGTGCTAGTTTCCGGTGTACAGCACAGTGAATCGGTTATATATCCACATATTTCCACTCCTGTGTTTGATTCTTTTCCCACAGAGGTCATTACAGAGTATTGAGTCGAGTTCCCTGTGCTAGACAGTAGGCTCTTATTAGCTATCTATTTTATATGTAGCAGCGTGTATATGTCAATTATTTGCAAACGAAGCAACTGATAAGGGATTAATCTCCAAAATATACAAAGAGCTCATGCAGCTTAATATCAAAAAAACAAACAACCCGATCCAAAAATGGGCAGAAGATCTAAAAAGACACAATGTAAAAACGAGAAGAATGTAAAAAAAGAAGATATATAATATAGATGTGTATAACTGAATTATGTTACTGTACACCTGAAACTAATACAACATTGTAAAACAACTATATTCCACCAAAACCTTTTTTTAAATTAAAAAAAAAATAAATTTCCACTTGATCGTGGCTGACAACTCGGTGAATGAGAAAAGGAGACATCTGGGGAGGCAGGGCCAAACAGAAAAGGCTGATTTCATTTTGTATATTCATCAGCGGACGGGGGCCATTTCACTGTCCTCCCAGCCAACCCGTGCAGACGCTGGAGTGGGAGGCTGCCGCCTTCTTGCAGCTGATCTACGCGGCACTATCTCTACGGGGTGGAAATGACGCTGGCTCCTCTGGGGTTTGTGAGAACAGAGGATGTGAGAGCATTTGGAAAGCCTTGGGGCGCAGCTTCAGGGAGCCCTGCGGCCGCCAGCATCTACTCTGCGTGCTGTCTATGGGTGACGACTCACGCTTTTCAATCTACTTCACTGATTTCTACCGACGCCTGGGCGTCCGGTGGGCAGTCGTGGGCGAAGCAGCGGCACAAACAAGTCACGGGGCTTCCCTGGTGGCGCAGTGGTTGACAGTCCGCCTGCCGATGCGGGGGACACAGGTTCGTGCCCCGGTCCGGGAGGATCCCACGTGCCGCGGAGCGGCTGGGCCCGTGAGCCGTGGCCGCTGCGCCTGCGCGTCCGGAGCCTGTGCTCCGCAAGGGGAGGAGCCACAACGGTGAGAGGCCCGCGTACCGCAAAACAAAACAAAACAAAACAAAACAAAACACAAGTCAGGGGACTTCCCTTGTAGCGCAGTGGTTGAGAGTCTGCCTGCCGATGCAAGGTACACGGGTTCGAGCCCCGGTCCGGGAAGATCCCACATGCAGCAGAGCAACTAAGCCCGTGCGCCACAACTACTGAGCCTGTGCTCTAGAGCCCACGAGACACAACTACTGAGCCCGCGACCACAACTACTGGGCCTGTGCGCCACAACTACTGGGCCCGCGCGCCACAACTACTGAAGCCTGCACGCCTAGAGCCCGTGCTCCGCAACAAGAGAAGCCACCGCAATGAGAAGCCCGCGCACCACAACCCAGAGTAGCCCCCGCTCGCCGCAACTAGAGAAAGCACGCGCGCAGCAACAAAGACCCAACGCAGCCAAACATAAATAAGTAAAATTAAATCTTAAAAAACAAGAACGAAACAAAACAAAACAAGTCACGCATAGGCAAACTCGCTCCATCTCTCCTTGGGTCCCTCCCCTTTCCCGACACAGACTGGGCTGCTGTGCAGAGGCTGCCAAAGCCACCACCTGGCGGGCGCTTCCTTTCTTCCCAGACTGACCCTTCCGTGGAAGATCGCCTCACACCCTAAGATGCTACGGGGAGATCTCCCTTCAGCCGTGTCTCATCCTCTTTACTTCTTATTCTTTCTAGAAGCCCTTGGGAGGGGAGTTCCCTGGTGGCCCAGAGGTCAGGATTCCGGGCTTTCACAGCTGAGGCCCCGGTTCCATCTGCGGTCAGGGAACCGAGATCCCGCAAGCTGAGCAATGCAGGGGGAAAAAAATTTTTTTTAATAAATAAAAACCCTTGGGAGAGACTGAAACTTAAGCAGGAAGTTAAGTTTCCCACTTAACTATGCACGCTGGGAATAGCTCATTACCGTGCGCAGAGCAAAGAAACAAAAGGAGTCAGTGGTTGTGTGTGTGTGTGTGTGTGTAAACGCGTGTGGTGTGTGCACGAGTGCATGGAGAGACAGTGGTGCGTGGAGGAGACCGCAGGACGCAGCTAAGCGTGAGGATTAAGCTGTACACCGCGGCTCTGCCGCTGGTTCTGGAGGACATTAACTGAGCTTTTTCAAAAAGTCCCCTCTTCCTCTATAAAAGGGAGATGAGACCCATCACCAGTATTTGTCGTGAGGTTTAAAGAGAAAGCGTCACGTCCTGAAAGAGACACGTGGATCGCTGCGGGGGAGCTTGGTGTGGCAGAGGTGTCGTGAAGCGGGACTCTGAATTCTCCAGACGTCAGGGTTCCCTCTTCCCAGTGGATGGCAGACAATGAGATCCGAACCCAGTTTGGGGAGGTCATTCTGTACAGGATGCCTGCACGATGTCTGCCAGGAATCCCCCCGCAAACACAACAGCAGCCAGGACACATGTCACAAGATCCCTGTAACCTAAGTCCCCCGTGACTGTCCTCAGTGCAGCTGAATCCAGGTGCTGACAGAGACCACTCACTTAACATGTGGGTTCATGAGAGATAAACAAGCCAGAAAGAGAAAGAAAGGGAAAGAAAACCTTAATTTGGAAGCCGGACTTTATAACTCCTACCGTCCTTTGCCACGGTCCCAGCTTGTGGAAAATTCTAACACTTGTGATAAATAAAGCAATTCCGTGGTGGTCCAGTGGCTCGGACGCGGTGCTTTCACTGCCGTGGTCCAGGTTCAACCCCTGGGCAGGGAACTAGGAACCCACAAGCCGCACGGTGGTCAGAAATAAATAAATAACTAATAAATAAAAATAAATTTGAAACTGTGATAAATAATTCAACGTGTGAGGTAACGATACAGTGTTCTTCACTTAGGGAATTGTTGAACCAATCATACACCTGAGAGGACGCTCCTTCAAGAAGCCTTTCAAAAGGCATCCAGCAGATTATAAAAGTCCAGCAAAGCTCCTCCAACGACTGCCCCAGACAGAAAGAATGGAAGACAAGGAGAAAAAATATTTGGACAACTAACAGTTGAAAATCTCCCCCGAACTGAAGACACATAGAAAAGGCTAGACCCGACCAACCCAAGAGGGTCCAGCCATCCTTAAGTTCCACATGGCTCATCTAATCCATTCCTCACCAGGAGGCTATCAAGCGAATATAACCAGAAGCGATGCTGCTAGAGAGACAGTCAGGAAAGGAAGGCTGCTTTGTCACATTATGCTCTCAGGTGTTCAGAAGCTAGGGGAGGGCTCTGTTCCCTCGTGGGGCCCCGACATGGGATGTTGACAGCTCCAGAGTGTGCCAGGTAAAGAGTGACCATTGCTATCAAGCAAATCCAAGTGGTGCCCCAAAGAGTGTGACCCAGAAAGAGACGGGAAGGACACTCTAGGGACAGGGAAGTCCACCTTGGTCTGGGCTGCTCCTTAGGACGGAGCTGAATTGGTAACAAAGTCTACAGAAGGTAAACTTCACAACCAACCCAACCGTAGTCCAACCCAAGAGCAGAATGTCTCACCAACCGTATCATCACCTCGGACGGGCTGCCTGGGAAATAAGTGGTTCTGGAAATTTTCACACAGAGCTGGACAGCCCTTTCGCTCTGGCCCCTGGAAGCTGACTATAGGACGCTTGGACCATGAGCTGGCATCCACTTGGAGGAAACTCTGAGTGACCGGCTGCAGGGAGCTGGGCTGCTTTCGATGCCACGCAGAACCTTGGCCCAGCTCACACACGGTCAGATTTACAACTTATTTTTAAATATTTGCTTTCAGCAAATTATGGACTATGCAAAATTTCCACAAGAACATGCAAACACACTTAGGTAGGCAAGGAACAGAAAACATCTTGGGAAGATAAATCACCAACCCAGCATTTCATGTATGAGTAATTCACTTCGAACAGTGCCAGTCAAGTGGGAAACGAGGGGTATCGTGAGATCATCTAAGGATAGAGCATGCTTGGCTTTTATGATGTTGGATTGTTTTCAAAGAAAGAAGAGGGTTTTGTTTAAAACATCCAGATAATTACACCTGATCAGAATTTACTATGTGCGATTCTGTTAACAGAGAACGAAATGTTTACTTTCTCCGTGTGTGTTGCTAAGCAAGACTCCAGTTTCTAGAAACCTCAGATCTGTAAAGGGAGATAGCTGTGGGGGGTTTGTTCACCTGTGGATTAAAAAACTGTCGCCTTAGCAACCTGAACCAGAACTCGGCCTACGCAGCGGCGGATGTGTTCTGTTCCTTAAGTGGTACTTCACGTGGTTTGATTTTGCTGTCAGACAACTTGTTTGGGGTTTTAAAAAGGTCAACTCAGTTCTAGAAGGTTGAAGAGAAAACAGTCTTGTCGTTCTCTGTACGTACAACCCCGATGAACGTATCAAGCTTGCCAACGGTCTTCTGCAGCAAACGTAAATTCTATGGTGCTTCTACCGTGAGATTATATTCACCAAAGACTTAGGAAACCCAAGGTTAAAACGACCCAAGCTTGTAAACTTCGTCCCTTTCTCCTGGCTTCAAGACAGCAGCTCCTTTGCCATAGGATCCAGTAATCTCACTCCTGGGCATATATCCGGGGAAAAGTCTAATTTGAAAAGATACATGCACCCCGATATTCATAGCAGCACTACTTACAAGAGCCAGGACATGGAAGCAACCTAAATGTCCATCGACAGAGGAGTGGATAAAGAAGATGTGGTCCATATCTACAGTGTTTGAAATTACATTAAGAAAGAGCCTCTGAAATGAACACCAGGTTAAATACGAGACTCGAAGGAAAGGCATCCAGTCATCCTATCCTGCCCTCACCTTTCCTGTGTTCATATCCCTGGGGCATCTCAGATCTGAGTCTGTGACCAAAGTTTCTCACTTTACAATTGAATTCTAACACCAGAGGCTCTGGTGCCCGCGTCTACCTGCGGGAACAGAAGCGAGGCTCCAGGAAGGGGAAAATGGCAAATGGAACGCAAACTGAGTCCGCGTCGGGCTCTGGCAGAGGCAGACTGACATCTTAAGACTCTGCCCTGAAAGTCCACGGGGGATCCGGAGAGATGCTGGGTCACCTTTGTTTGCCGGCACTTGGAAGGGTTGCTTTTCAGTCTGTCATCCATCCTGAGTTGCGGGCTCTGTGCCTCGTGACTGACTGTGTGTCTGAACTCTAGTCTGTTAGACTAGGGTCGGTTGCTTATTCTCCTGTCTCTTCCCTTGTGAGCCCTGCTCAGTGTCCCGAAACAGGGATGTCTTCAGAATCACTCTCAGAATTAGTAGCAGATGAGCATCAGGCTCAGAGAGGACAAAAGTAAAAACAATAAACCTGAAAACTACAGGCAACTTGGAATAAGGATCAGAATCACAGTGGTGACTCCAAGATGCTCAGGAATCTAGACTTCTTTGACCTTTCTGCTCTAACACTCCAACACGTTGACTTCCATCCTCAAGGTTGCCACGTGGCTCAACGTGGATGCTGAAGCTCCAGCCATTGTGTCTACATCCCTGGAAGCAGAAATGAGGGAGCAGTGTGGAATCAAAGGGCCTACCTTCTGGGACTTCCCTGGCTGTCCAGTGGTTAAGACTCTGCACTTCCACTGCAGGGGGCCGGGGTTCGATCCCTGGTCAGGGAACCAAGGTCCTGCATGCCGTGCAGCCCTGCCAAAAATTAAAAACAAACCCAAACAACGCCCAAAGGGCCTACCTTCCAACTCAATATTCTCGGCAGCCTTCCTAAATGTCCCACGATGCTCCTAACTAAAATCCCATGAACTCAGTCACATGGCCACAGCTAGCTGAATGAGAGGCTAGCCGCTGTAATTTGTACACTCATCTGGGGACATTATCACCCTCTTCAAAAGGCAGAAACGAAACAGAAACCTTGAGCTCAACTGAGAATGGGCTTCAGTTATCAACCAGCAGTCTCTGCTGAGGATGTCACAAAATACCGCACGCCAGGGCAGGTTAGAGATGGGGCCGACTGAGATTTGTGAGCCCCGAGTGCCAGCTTCTGCAGGGCCGGCATGCTCCTCTCCACCGGTAGTCCCAAGCAAGCCACGTGTTCGCTCTTTGCACTCTGGGGTTCTGCGTCCTGCTCCCTTCTCCTCACACGGTGCGGCCCTGCAACCCGTGTCTGCTGGAGGTTCTGCGTCCTGCTCCCTTCTCCTCACACGGTGCGGCCCTGCAACCCGTGTCTGCTGGAGGTTCTGTGTCCTGCTCCCTTCTCCTCACACGGTGCGGCCCTGCAACCCGTGTCTGCTGGAGGTTCTGCGTCCTGCTCCCTTCTCCTCACACGGTGCAGCCCTGCAACCCGTGTCTGCTGGAGGTTCTGTGTCCTGCTCCCTTCTCCTCACACGGTGCGGCCCTGCAACCCGTGTCTGCTGGAGGTTCTGCGTCCTGCTCCCTTCTCCTCACACGGTGCGGCCCTGCAACCCGTGTCTGCTGGAGGTTCTGCGTCCTGCTCCCTTCTCCTCACACGGTGCGGGCTTGCAACCCGTGTCTGCTGGAGGTTCTGTGTCCTGCTCCCTTCTCCTCACACGGTGCGGCCTTGCAACCCGTGTCTGCTGGAGGTTCTGCGTCCTGCTCCCTTCTCCTCACACGGTGCAGGCCTGCAACCCGTGTCTGCTGGAGGTTCTGTGTCCTGCTCCCTTCTCCTCACACGGTGCAGCCCTGCAACCCGTGTCTGCTGGAGCTTAGAATCTGGAATGGGTGGGCGGGGTTGTGCTTCTTCTGGAAGCTCCAGAGGAGAGTCTGTCCTCTTCCCTCTTCCAGCTCTTAGGGGCCACCCCCATGGCTTGGCTCAGGCTCATGGACCCTTTGTCCATCTTCAAAACCAGGAGCAATCTCTCTCTGTCTCTCAGTCTCCCCCCATCTCCTTCTCTAACTCCACCCTCCTGGCTCGCCTCTTACAGGGACCCTTGTCAACACATACAGGGACCACCTGAGTAACCCAGGGTCGGTTCCTCATCTCAAGACCCTTAATCACTCCTGCAATGTCCCTTCTGCCACATAAGATAACATACTCATGAGTTCCAAGCATTCGAGAACGGATGTTTGGGGAGACGGGGGCTGTATTCAGCCAACCACACCCCACTTTAGGATTCTGAATAGTAGAACAGCTTTTTCCAAAAGATATCAGCTGCTTTGGTGGCTGTTACCTGAGTGTGTCAGCGGCTGGATTTTAAAGCGTTGTTATATTTCGGAGCATTAGGTATGTCCTCCGTTTGACACGGTAACATGTGGGAACACATTCACAGGACAGTGTTTCAACATGCTGAGCGCTCAAAGAATTCACCGCTGGCACAGGTTCGCATCAAGGTTTAGGATACCTTGTGAACACACAGTGCAAAAATAAAAATCGTTATGTACCCTCCAGAAGAGCACCTGTTGGACAAATGAGTTGCATTTCACTTCAAAGAGAAAGTCAAGCAGAGACTTGTTTTTGACATAAATGGGCGCCGAGTACAGCAGAAGAAGTTGAGAAAGCTGGTACATGAGCAAAGTATAAGGCTGACTCTTAGATTGTGGTTAAAAATACCGCTAATGAACACAGCAGGGAGTTACTTCACTCATGATATACATCGTTACGTTCATACACATCGAGGTGGCGAGATAACTGTCCAGAGAGCGCCCTCGCCCCTCTTCTAGGCGAGGACACAGTGAGAAGACGCCGTCCAGGAACCGGGAAGTGCGTCCTCAGCAGACACAGAACCTGCCTCACCGGGATCTTGGATGTTCAGCTTCCAGAGCTGTGAGAGAGACATGTCTGCTGTTGACGAGACCGCCAGCCTGTGGTATTCGGTGACGGCAGCCTGAACGGACTAAGATGGGGGTCTCACGGAGGGTGGACAAAGCAGGATGCAGGATCCCAGGCGGCTGAGCTGGGGGGTCCGTGTGAGCTCAGACTGAGGGCACTCGTAGAGAGTAAACCTCTGTGGACTTCACAGCCTGCCCCGGGAATTCTGACGTCTGGTCTCAGCAAGTATCTGACATCTGCTCAGTCTAAAAAGACTTTTCTCAGGGAACCCTCCTGCACTGTTGGTGGGAATGTCAATTGGTGCAGTCACTATGGAGAACAGGATGGAGGTTCCTTCAAAAACGAAAAATAGAGCTACCATATGACCCAGCAATCCCACTCCTGGGCATATACCCTGAGAAAACTGTAACTCAAAAAGACACATGCACCCCAATGTTCACAGCAGCACTGTTTACAATAGCCAGGACATGGAAGCAACCTAAGTGTCCATCAACAGATGAATGGATAAGGAAGATGTGGCACATATATACAATGGAATATTACTCAGCCATAAAAAGAAACGAAATGGAGTGATTTGTAGTGAGGTGGGTGGACCTGGAGTCTGTCATACAGAGGGAAGTAAGTCAGAAAGAGAAAAACAAATACCATACGCGAACACATATATATGGAATCTAAAAAGAAAGGGTTCTAAAGAGCCTAGGGGCAGGACAGGAATAAAGACGCAGACGTAGAGAATGGACTTGAGGACACGGGGAGGGGGAAGGGTGAGCTGGGACAAAGTGAGAGAGTGGCATGGACATATATACACTACCAAGTGTAAAACAGATAGCTAGTGGGAAGCAGCCTTTGGTGCTCTGTGATCACCTAGAGGGGTGGGATAGGGAGGGTAGGAGGGAGACGCAAGAGGGAGAGGGTATGGGGATACACGTATATGTATAGCTGATTCACTTTGTTAGACCGCAGAAACTAACACACCATTGTAAAGCAATTATACTCCAATAAAGATGTAAAAAATAAAAATACAAAATAAAAATTACTTTAAACATGAAAAAAAGGAAGATGTGGTTTGTGTGTGTGTGTGTGTGTGTGTGTGTGTGTGTGTATAATGGAATATTACTCAGCCGTGAAAAAGAATAAAATAATGCCATTTGCAGCAATACAGATGAACCTAGAGATGATCATACCAAGTGAAGTAAGTCAGACAAATATATGATATCACTCACATGTGGAATCTAATTTTTAAAAAATGATATAAATGAACTTATTTACAAAACAGAAACAGACTCACAGATGTAGAAAACAAACTTATGCTTACCTAAGGGGGAAGCGGGGGGCAGAGATAAATTAGGAGCTTGGGATTAACATATACACACGACTATATATAAAATAGGTAAACAACAAGGACCTACTGGATAGCACAGGGAACTCTACTCAGTGCTCAATACTCTGTAATAACTTATATGAGAAAACAATCAGAAAAAGACTGAATATATGTGTAACTGAATCACTCTGCTGTACACCTGAAACTAACACAACATTGTAAATCAACTACACTTCAATAAAATTTTAAAAAATAAAATGACCTTAGTATGGATTTTGACCAAATCTCGCTTTCTTACAGGAACCAGGTAACGGCATTGAAATGCAGAATGAGGAGAGAGACAGACAGACAGAGGGCACTGGCCCTTCCTAATATTCAAAGACACGTCCCTAAGCTCTTGAGAGACAGGGTAACCCGTGAAGTCACCAGCATCCTGGGATGGACACCGCTTTCATCTCCAACTCACGCCTAAGGTAACAGAAGCCCGGAGAAACTGGGGAACGAGGCCAAGTTTCCACAAGCGGCAAGTGGAGACATCCTTAGGAGAACTGGGGCTGTAATATGGCAAAGACAGTGGGACCCACCGGTTCCCTATTAACAAGCCCACAGACTGCAGGGAACAGCAGTTTTTCTGTTTGTTACTAATGACTTTCATGGCCCAGCGTTTAAATTATCAGTGGAATTTCCATTGGACCGTGTGTCTCTTTGAAGAACATGGCCTGTGGGTACGAGAAGCCACATCTGAGCACCAAATAAAGTAAGATGTCTTTATTGCGACTGATGTTATGAAGTTCGAGGGAGGAAAATACTCCAAGACTGGCGCTAAAGAAAAACAAACTGGGCACACTCATTCTGATTTAAGAGCATCCCGTTTTTGTGTTTTTGCGGTAACACAGCAACATGCTCTCACGCGCTCTGGACGGCTCTCTCCGCCTCGCTCGTATTTAATGGGATTGGATGAGGCACCTCAAGCCGCTCGTCTTCAGTCTATGCGCAAGTGAACTTCAAAGAAGTGGGCAAAACTGTGTTACCGTGTCCTGGTAAGGTCTGTGCATCTCAGCCAACACAAGCACGCCCCAGGTGTGAGAAGGACCAGGCAGGTGCAAACACCTTTACCCTTCCGAGAACGTGTGAAGTGCAAAGGCAGACACGGCGACTCCTCGAAAGGCCTGTAAAATGCCATGTAACATAAAAACACTGAGAATATGTTTTAAAGGTGGCAAAACGCAGCACAGATGAAAGAAAGAACCCAGAGAACGTGAGGAAAAGAGAAAGCCAGTCTGGGTGGATCACAGAAAAGAGGAACTTACAATATTTGTATTCAACAAACAGCAAGAGTTTGGAAACGGTCTGAAACCCTGGGACCACTGCCTAAAATTTTCCGCTTTCCTCTGCCAGACTAGAAACTGCATTAGATATTAAAGAAAAAAAAAAAAAAAAGTGAAGGTTTTTGCACCAAGAAAAATACACCCATCCATTGTAGCATCTCATGAACTAAGGCAGAAAACTCAGAGCCAAGCTGTGCTCCTCAGGCGATGCCCAAATGCAAAGGAAACGGGCCGGGGGCTGGAGGTGGGCATTCAGATTTGCCGGGAGGGTCAACCTCTGGTCCTCATGTGAGCTGCAGTGAGGCGACTGGACTGCCCAGAATCTCTCACAGGTTGGGCCTTTGCAACTCAACAGCACCAAATCCCCGAAAGACATTATGTCGAGCACAGCTTTACAGCCGAACAAGCCGAGAAGCCACAAAGCAGTATCGCTTCTGGGGCACTGAGATGGTGCCTAGATAAGCTGCTAGAGCTGCCATAATAAAGTAGCATGGACAAGGAGGCCTAAATAACAAACATGTATGTCTCCAGTCCTGGAGGCTGGAGTCTGAGATGCAGGTGTGGGCAGGGCTGGTCCCTCCCGAGGCCTCTCTCCTGCGCGTGTGGACGGCCTTCTCCTCCCCGTGTCCTCAAGCGGTCGCGCCTCTGTGTCTGTGTCCTGATCTCCTCTTCTCATAAGGACACCAGTCCTGTGGGGTCAGGACCCACCCTTGTGACCTCATTGTACCTTAATGACCTCTTGAAAGACCCTGTTTCCAAATACAGCCCCCTCCCAAGGTCCTGGGGGTGAGAACTTCAACATATGGATTCTGATGGGACACAATTAGCCCATAACAATGTCCCGACAAAGTGTGCTTTGTGCTGGAACAGCCTGCATATGTCGCTGGCTTCTGTCCAGCATCTTTTTAGGGAGCACGCGAATGCAGGCACCAGCCGCTGGCTTCAGACAACACGGCAGGAAAGAGGACAGTTCGGGTCAGCAAGCTCAGGTCATGAAGAACTTTCCGTGCGATGCTTGACTGTTGTGATTTACCCTCTAGATCAGAGGCCGACCAACTATGCAGCGCAGGGGCTGCATCTGGGCCACCACATGTTTCTCGTAAAAAAAAATTCATTGGCACAAAGCTACGCCGGTTCCTTGACATATTTTCTATGGCTGCTTTTGCAATAAAGTGGCAGAGCCGAGCAGCTGCCGTGGAAGCCAGATACCCTGCAAAGCCTGAGATACAATTACTCCCCGACCAGTTACAAAAATAAATGAATAAATAAAAATAAAAAATAAAATATGCCAATCCCTGCTCTAAGTGACATGGAGTGACTGGAAAGGATTTTACTCAAGAGAATGATACACTCACGTTAACAGTCTTACTATCATTCAAGGAATCCTGTAGGGATTTGGACCAGAGGGAATTAACAGATGCAGTAAGATCCCAAGGGAGACGGGGCACATGGGGACGAAAGATGCGGATACGTGTGTCTCTTGGGGATTCACGGGGAAGCAGCGCATGGGCCCGACAGCCTGAAATGTGCACCAAGACACAGAGTTACGGTAAGGCTGTCTTCTGAGAGAGAAAATGGTGGGATGAGACATGTTTGGAAATGTTTACAGGGCTCAGCCTACGAGTTAAGAGGTAAGAAGGGCACGTGAAGGAAGATTCTGGTGCCCCCTGCATGCCTGGCAGGGTGGGAGAGCACTGCTCAGTAGGTGGCTGTCTCCGCGGGGACCTGAGCCCAGGTGTAGCCTTGGAGAGTGCGGTCTTAGAGGCCGAGCCAGGCTTGCAGACCGTGGGGCTGGTGCCCTCCAGGGGGCCTCAGAGCAAAGCTGCTTTGCAATGGCCACTGTAACAGGAGCGGCTGATGTGTTTCCAACGTCTATTGGGGTTTAAAAGGCAGAACTCCCTACCATGCGCCAGCCGTCCTAGCGTGAATGCTCTGACGAGTGCACGTGATCAATGTAGAGGGTGCAGACCTCGGTGAATTGTTTTCTTTCGGAAGCTGAGGTTGGCTGAGACCGACCTGCTCCTTTCCAGTCACCCAGCTGTGTATGAGGGTCCTAGCTCACCGGAAGGAAGTGTCTTTTAAAGCAGAGTGACAGAAATCTACCGGACAAATAAAAATAACCTCTCAAATCCCAGGGGAAAGACTCTTGAAGTGGCATCAACTGCCCTCTCGTGGACACAGTTTGAACAAAAATGATCCCGTGGGCCTGGGACACAAAATATTTTTTCAATTGTGGACGGGTTGTTTCAGGAATAAAGAGAGAAGAGAGATGTGTAAATGTTTCTTGTGAATTTATACAGTTGTTTAATCATCCACGAAACCATACTCAGCAATGTCAGCAGATATTCTGTATACAGATGGCTGGTAGGTTTGCAGTTCAAATGACCATAAAGTAAACTATTTCTTCCTTTTGGCAAACATTAGGCAGTGATGAGTTTTGTTTATTTTGGGGTTTTTTTGTTTTAATGTTCAAATTGGCCATGTTTAAATCTGTTGGGTGTACTTATCTTTGGAGAGTTTTGCAAGATCCACTAGCGTCATCATGTACCATAATCCATCAGCAACCGCAGAATCATGCCTGGTATTTCTACACAGTTTTAGCATCGTGGGTGCAAAGGCCCCCGAGGGCAACAGGTAGGAGGGGCAGGGTTTTCTGTGGCTTCTTCTGCTTGGTTACACTTTCTTTCTTCATTCCTGGTTCCGCAAGCACTTTTCAGAACTGAACAAGTATGTGGCAATAGTTCACTGCGGGATCCATGAAGCCAGGAGGATCTGAGCCCACTTGGAGAGCCAGGGACTTTCCACAGTGCTGGGAGGAGCTGCTCGGAAGCGTGGAGGGTAAGGGAAAGAGGTTCCTGCTGTGTGTCACCCTTTCTGGTCCCAACACGGGGAAGAGACAAGATGCACCGTATTCTAAAGGGTCCTCAGTGTTTTCATCAGACCCACAGTCCCTGACAGGGACAACTGTACCCCCAGGGGACACTTGGCAATATCTGGAGACATTACGGTTGTCATAACTTGGGGGCAGGGGTGCAACTGGCATCTGGTGGGTGGAGACCAGGGAGGCTGCTCAACATCGTACAAGTACAGAGGACACGCCACCCCAGAATGATACAGACCCGAATGTCAGGGTTGCTGAGGCCAAGAAAGCCCATGTTAGCATGGGAGGTTCTATCTGTGTATCTGTCCATCCATCCATCCGTCCGTCCGTCCATCCATCCATCCATCCAATCTATCCATCCATCCACCCAACCATGTCCATCCATCCATCCATCCACCCATCCATCCATCCATCCACCCATCTATCCATCCATGTTGATCCATCCATATGTCCATCCATTCGTCCATCTACCCATCCATCCACCCATCCATCCACCCAACCATATGTCCATCCATCCATCCATCCATCCATTCACGTATCCATCTGTCCATCCATCCATCCATCCATCCATCCATCCATCCACGCATCTATCCGTCCATCCATCCATCCATCCGTCCATCCATCCATCCGTCCATCCATCCACCCGTCCATCCATCCATCCATCCATCCATCCACCCAACCAACCATATGTCCATCCATCCATCCATCCATCGATCCATCCATCGATCCAACCTTATCTGCCTATCATCTATCTACCTATCCACCTATCTATCTAACTGCTATTGGTGTTCTGTTTCTCTCAAGAACTCAGACTAATACACATGGTATTGAGGGAGGAAAGCCAATGTCTCTATTCATGAGAACAAGAATAGTGGGACGGTAGGTAAGACTGGGGTGTGTGGGCAAGCAGAGTGGAGCCCAGAGAGCAGCCCCGTGGAGTGGTGGAAGGGCCCCCAACCTACCGGGTCATATAAACCCTGGTCCCAAGTTCCCCAGTCCATAAGTGTTGGATTCAGACCAATCAACTTCCCGTTATCACCGCCTAAACACTCCATCAGACCACCACCATTTGAGTCAAGGATTCTCAGAACAGGATAAGGAACAGCTTCCTGCTACACTGAGGGTCTTTGCAGATTTTCCTGGGACCGAGCATTTTCCAGAGATGTGGAGACGTTCGTTTTAAAACCATGAACGTTTCAGGTGAGCTGGGAAGACCTGGTCACCCTACGTCCTGGGATAGGGGAATATTCAAATAAGTAAAGAGCTGTGAGAAGCGAAATCTGTCTCAGTCATAACTTGCTCAGGGAAACACCATTGCCTGGGGCAGGGGACAGGCAGGGGCTTGAAAAAAGGAGGGCTGTCAAGGCACACCAGATGTAAAAAGATGGATCAGGCCACGTGCATTTCTCAAATATGATTCTATTATCATTTCCCCCCAAAGTTAAACATTTCCTTTAAATAGACCCACCTATTCTCCAGGGTAGCTTCAGAGGACTTCACTGGAAAGCAACTGGATTTGTAAAGCAGAAAATATGAACAAAACTTAATTCTACAGTATTTTAGGAAATAAGGGATCATTATCTGACATTTCAAATTTCAATCCCAATAGATATTAGGCCTTCCAAAGATAAATACAAGGAGAATGTGCTTAAGATCCCAAACGTAGGTATACTCATGGGCTTCCTGTTCTGCGTTTGTCACCCTCTGACTAAAGGACACAATTAGCCTGCAACTAAAACCATATTTCCAAGATCTGTGGAGACCTGCCATCTTTGCACAGAGCAAAGCCCAAGAACTTCAACCTAATTCTTTTCCACTGAGCCAACAAAATGAAGTATCTGCAAGGCACAATGTGCACTGGGGGACGGTGAAGGCATACAAGATGCGAACTGCCTTCAAGGGGGAGTCAGCTCTGGGAAGAGGAGGAGCTCACACACATTCTACAGGTACATGGGTTCACTGAGCATCGAATCCTGTTCATGAAGTAAATTCTCAGATAATCCCAGGGCCTCCTTTCCTGAGAACTTGAAAACCACCATCACCACAACTACCATCATCGCAACAAGGAACGGACTACATTTAGGAGATGATCCAGGTTTTGTGCGGGCTGAAGCTTACGGAATTTGGGGGGTATTGAATGAAAACACGCACAGCCTAAAAGCGGTGAGTTATGTTTTATTCGGGGACCTTACTGAGGACTATAGCCCAGGAGACAGACTCTCAGAGCTCAGGGAAGAGCCTGGCTATATAGGAGTTTTTGCTGGAAAAAAAAAAAACCACCAAAAAACACGTGCAGCTGAACATCACAATTACTGCTAATCACAAAAAACCAGACATCGCAGGTTAATGAGTTTCGCACTTTTCTACGTATGTGAAGACGCAAGGGTCTGGGCTCACTGAAATTATTCCTTGGATGTGCACCTTATCTGTCTAGGGCCAGGATACTGTTTTTCTCCATCCAAGAGCGCGCCACCGGGGCCAGCTGCAGTGGCCGATGGCTTGATGGCCGGAAACATTCATTGTTTATCAGAATGGCAGGTGGCATTCTTGGTTCACAGTGGTCATTTGAAAAAAACAATTCAAACATATCTTATATTTGGAAACAAAAACCAGAGCTGTCATATGATCCAGCAATCCCGCTCCTGGGCATATATATATCCAGATGAAACTCTAATTCAACAAGATCCACGCACCCCCATGTTCATGGCAGCTCTATTTACAAGAGCCAAGACATGGAAGCAACCTAAGTGTCCATCAACAAGCGAATGGTGAAAGAAGTTGTGGTACGTATAGACACAATGGAATATTACGCAGCCATAAAAAGGAATGAAATCATGCTATTTGCAGCAACGTGGATGGACTTGGAGGGCACTGTGCTCAGTCAAACAAGTCAAAGACAAATGCTGTATGATCTCACTTATGCGTGGAATCTAAAAACTATAACAAACTAATGACTATAACAAAACAGAAGCAGACTCACACAGAGAGAGAACAAACCAGTGGTTCCCAGTGGGGAGAGGGAACGGGGGGAGGGGCAGGATAGGGGGAGGGGAGTAAGAGGTACAAACTATTATGTAGAAAATAAATAAGCTACTTGGATCTACTGTGCAGCACAGGGAATAGAGCCAATATTTTGTAATAACCGTAAGTAACCTTCAAAAATTATATAAAATTTTAAAAAATTATTTTTTAAAAAAGTGAAGTATTCAAGGGCATTTATAGCACATTCACAGTATTGTTCAGCCACCACCTCTATCTGGTTCCGGAACGTTCTCATTCCCCCAAAGGAGACCCCGTCCCCATGAGTCGTCACTCACTGTTCCCCGGCCCCCAGCCCCTGGCACCACAAACCCACTTCCTGTGTCTGTGGATTGGCCTGTTCTGGACGTTTCCTGTCAGTGGAATCACACACCGTGTGTCCTTCTGGGTCAGGCTTCTCTCACTGAGCATCATGGATTTGAGGCTCACCCACAGGGGAACACAGATCCGAGCTTCATTCTTTCTTTTGAAGCTGCTTTGTAGGGAAAGGGGTGCTGGCTGCTCTGAGGCTTCCAGGGGAGCGTCTCTGGGTCCCCCTCTGTGGACCTACCGTCCCCACGTGGCTTGGCTTAATGTGGATGGTGAAAAGACTCTCATCTCCAGTTTGGGAGCACGGATTCGTTTCTCCACCCACTCATGACAATTCACAGAAAGGAGGAAGCTCTGGTCAGATCACAGAACACCCTGCCCCCTGCCCCTAAATATATCTGGAGGTTTGAACTGGTTTCAGCACATCGTTACATGTTTCCCTTACACACACCCATCTGTTCTCTGCATATTTTCCCTTAACCTGCCCCGTGATAAATTATATCACTCTTGAAAACTTAGGAAACAGAGGGAAGCACATGTTAGAAACCTCTGCGTGAAACCTGAGTTTGCATATTACCTACTGCTGGGGAGGGAGACGCTGGAAACCAACTGAACCAGCGGACTTGCAGTCTCCCGAGGTTAAGGGAAAAGTGGGAAAATACACGCAATATCTTCCCCCAGTGATGATCTGATTGCCAGAGGGTTTATAAGAACATATAGAGAGAAGCTCAAAAACGTGAGGAATTTCTATAAGGATGTCAAGGCAGGTGTCTGGAGTTGTGATAATATTAGGATTCTGCGTCTACACAAAAAAGCATTGAGGGAAACGCAATGTTTTCACTGGGATTTCATTCTCCTACTTTGGAGGCAATTAACCACGTTTTAGGCAAAAATATATTTCCAAAAATAGGGGCCACAAATGGCTACCTGTGCCTTCAGTGCTGCACTGAAGATGAGTGGTAACGCTTTTAGGGGTGACGGTGGCGGAGGATGTTATGGAAACAACTGCCGCGGACAGAGCAGCCGAGGCAGATTTCTGGATTGTCAAAGCGACGGTAAAAACTCATGTACCCCCTGCTTTATTGCTGTTTGCCATGTATTGGAAAGGAGATGTTTTAGATAGATAGATAACAGATATAGATAGATAGGTAATAGATGGATAGACAAATGGTAGAGATGATAGACTGATAGATGGGTAGGTAGATAGATAGATAGATGATAGGGAGGTAGGTAGACAGATAGATGATAGATATAGATAGATGATAGATAGATAGATACATAGGTGATAGATAGATGGTAGATAGATGATAGATGTAGATAGATGATAGATAGATACATACATAGGTGATAGACAGACAGATATAGATAGGTGATAGATGAATAGATCGATGGTAGAGATGATAGACTGACAGACACATACATCGATAAATACATACAGATACATAGGTGACAGATGAATAGGTAGACAGATACACACATACACAGATATGTAGATGAGAGATGATAGATAGAGAGATATTTACATGTACAGCTAACACTTCATCTGCCGTGGCAACGGCAGAGGTATCCGCCTGTTTATTTTCTCTCTCAGTATAGAACCTGACGGTCACATGAGCACATGGCTACAGTGGTAACTTTCATTTGTTGATAACACACTCAAGGCACCTGCACAAGACAAGCACACACCGCGCCTTCCTTCTTGAGTTTAAGAGAATTTCTCTCTCTCTCTCTTTTTTTTTACTTTTACTTCATTGTGGTAAGAACACAACTGGAGACGTACCCTCTTTAGCACATTTTTAAGTATACGATTCGCCAGTATTGACCAAAGGCGTGACGTTGTACAGCCGATCTGTAGAACCCGGTCATCTTCCTAACTTTCCCCAAAGTCAGTGGTTTGGAAACCTAATTAATAGGTCACCCAAATATATATACAATGGAATACCACTCAGCCATAAAAAAAGAATGAGGTGATGCCATTGGCAGCCACGTGGATGGACCTGGACCTAGAGGTGATCATACCAAGTGAAGTCAGTCAAAGACAGATATCATATGATACCACTTATCTGTGGGATTTTAAAAAACGATTGTACAAAACAGAAACAGACTCACAGACATAGAAAACACACTTACGGCTACCAAAGGGACAAATGAGGAGTTTGGGAGTAACAGACACACACTACTATGTATACAATAGATAATGGATAAGGACCTCCTACTGGGCAGCACAGGGAAATATATTCAATATCTTGTAATAAACTACGATGGAAAAGAAGCTGAAGAAGAATATACATACATAACTGAATCACTCTGCCGTGCACCAGAAACTACCGCAACATTATAAACCGAGAATATTTCAATTAAAAAAAAAGTAATTTAGAGAAAGGTCACCGAAGACGGTGAGCTTCGGACGGCATCCGGCACGCTTTGGGTGTCAGTGAGTGACCTAAGGAAAACCCAAACGATATCCGCGCGACTGCGTTAGCTCTGCTTTAGTCATCACGACATTCTTCAGCTACGCACGTCGGGGAGAAAACAGTGTTTTGCGACCTAAGGGGTTAATCAAGGAGTGGTCTCCGAAGAGGGGTGACCGTCTTCACCGGCGGACACTCAGCAACGTCCAGGGACACTGCTGGTTGTCGCACTGGGGGGAGGGGGAGCCCCTGGCACCTGGTGGGTGGAGACCAGAGACGCTGCTCCACAGCCCACGGGGCCCAGCGCGCCTCACAACAAGGAGTTACTTGGCCCAAAATGTCAAGAGCGCTGAGACTGAGAAACCGTGACCTAAAGAATCTATTTAGAAATAACTCGAGCGTGACATTCATGCAAAGGATGTTAACAGAACGGCCAGCGTTATAAACCTTCCTTTAGTTTTCGAAGTGAATGTTATTCGCAGATTTCTCTGCAAACGCATCTCAATTCTGGAGAGTTAAAAGCAGAAGTTAACTACTCAAAGGAAACGAAAACAGGATCTTGAAGAGACAGCTGCACTCCGATGTTCGGGGCGGCCTGATTCACAGTAACCAAGATACGGAAGCCACCTAAGTGAACGAATGGATAAAGAAGATGTGGTCTTTATACAACGGGATAACACTTGAGCCATCAGCAAGAAGGATGGATGTTCTGCCGTCGGTGACACCACGGATGGACCTCGAAGGCATTACGCTAAGTAAAATAAGTTAGGGAGAGACAGACAAACACTATCTGAACTCAGTTATGTATGGAACCTCACAAAGAGCTGACCTTGTAAACACACAGAGTACAACGGAGGTTATGAAGAGCTGGGAGGGTGGGCGAACAGGGGAGATGGTTAAGAGTATACATGCCTGGGCTTCCCCGGTGGCGCAGTGGTTGAGAATCCGCCTGCTGATGCAGGGGACGCGGGTTCGTGCCCCGGTCCGGGAGGATCCCATGTGCCGCGGAGCGGCTGGGCCCGTGAGCCGTGGCCGCTGAGCCTGTGCGTCCGGAGCCTGCGCTCCGCAAAGGGAGAGGCCCACGTACCGGAAAAAAAAAAAAAAAAAAAAAAAAGAGTATACATGCCTGACCAGGAGATCAATAACTCCTGGAGAGCCAATGCAAAACGCAGTGATTACAGACAATACGGTGTTATAAACATCACACTTGCTAAGAGACTAGATCATAATATTTCCATCACAAAAAAGAAACCATCATTGTACGACGGGATAAACTCACTAACTGTGCCTACAAGGGCAGACCGTGCGATACATGTGTCAGGTCAACGCGTTACACACCTGAAATTCACACCGTGTTACACGTCAAATATATTTCCACTTAAAAAATGTGAGTTGACAGGCAGGGATGAAAGCGTGCCGGTCACCAATCTGGAACATTGGGGAACTGGGGGCGTGGTGCACACACAGCAGGCAGCACGCTCCTTCTTAGAGAAAACGGAGAGAGTTGTAACAGACGCGTCTGATGGTGCGGGGAGGGTCGCTCGGGCCCACGCGGGTCCCATCACTTCCAGAAGGACGCTGGGCTTCTCACCCAGACCCTGGCTGTCCCCGCAGGCCACACCCCCACCACTGGCTGCAGCCCTCAGAACGGCTGCCTCTGACCTGCCCCCCTCTTCTCGTCCCCTCCTTCCGGGCCTCAGGTCAATGCTCCAAAAGCCAGTTCATCCGAGGACCGATTCCCGGAAACGATCTGCTTCACTGACTGACCAAAAACACGTTCCTAGGGCAGCCCCCCCCCCCTCCCCCCCGGGAGGCAGAGCTGCAGGCTGAGCAGGATGCTCATTCAGCCGACTGTCTGTCAGTCTTTCCTGGGGCAAAGGGACGGTCTGCCCCGGCTCACACAGAGCTGGGACACAGATACTCAGACATCCCTTAGAGAGCCTTTAGGAAAATGAAATAAAACCGGTCAAGGAACAGCCACTGGGCAGCTTCTGCATCTTCAATCATCCGATGCGATAGGAACTGCCATGCACTTCCTGGACAGTTAAAATGGTCAAACATTCACCAAAATCTTTGAGAGCTGTTAAAATCATCTATCTATCTATCTATGTATCTATCATCTATCATGTATCTCTATCATCAGTTTCTATCATCTATCGATCACCTGTTTCTATTATCTCCCTATTCTCTGTGTAGGTAGACTTATTTCTGTCATCTATGTACGTACGTATCTATCACCTATCTTTTTCTACACATCACTGATCTATCTCCCTCATCAATCTTTCTATCCATCATCTGTTTCTATCATCTATCACCTACATGTTTCTATCTATAATCTATCTACCTGTCTACCTGTTTATTTCTATCATCTACCTATCTATCTACCTATCTAATCTATCTACCCATCCATCACTTCTATCTATCTTATTATGCATCTATCTACCTATCTACTTGTTTCTATTATCCAGGTAACTAGATAGCTTGCTACCTAGCTCAATCTGCTGTATATCTACGTCTACCTATCGACAATTTATCTAACCTAGCTACTCTCTTTCGTATTATATATTATGATCTATGTATTCTATTTATCCTTATCTATTTACTTTAAAATTATATATACTTACAGATAGGCAGATAGATAGATAGATAAAGTTGTAAAACATATACGTACTTCAAATGCAACATTTCTGGGGGGTGAAATGGGTGACTGGGTAATTGTCGAAATGGCTCCTGGAGGACTTAGCGATGGGTCTGAGTCCCTGTGACCCACTCCTGCGCCCAGCCCTGCTGGGGGCATGCCCGGGACCCACCTCAGCCTCCCACCCCTGCACCCTGGCCAGCCGGGCTTTGCAGAGCCCCCGGTCCCTCCCTGTCCCCCCAACACCCCTGGCTCCATCCCTTATCCTGTCCACTCTGGCTGGTGGTTATCTGACATCCCTCCCAAGCCCCCCACCCCGAAACCCCTGGAAAGCACCCCAGAGGCACACGGGTTTTCCTCAGCTTGTTTTCCCCATACCCGGCCCAGTGCTGCCAACTACGACCACGCCGTAAACGTCCAAGTAAATGCTCTCAGTTCTTTCTACAGCCGCCACCGAAGGAGTCACAAACGACGGCGCTCATTTGTAACTCCTGTGATCCAATCCGCGATACACAGGGAGTATACTTCCAGTTCCCGAAAATGGCTTTTAGGCAGCGCATTCCTAAAAGTCCCTTCAGCGCGATGTGCAATAAAACAGAAGTCCTGCAGTGTTTTTTCAGCCAGACCCTCCCCCACCATGAATCCAGTGCATCTGGTTCTATTTCAGGGCGAAGGAATTTAAGCATGCTTTGTTAGAAGGCTTCACGGCACACATGTGCACATATCAGGGTGCTTTGGGGGACTTTTCTGATAGTTGCTAGTGGAGGGGGGGGGGACAATTTGTGTCCCTGATTCCGCAGGTCTCCCCCACTGACATATGTGTGAAGAACTGGTTGTAAATTTCATTTTCATAGCTCTGTTTTTCCTTATTTTGTTCAATTCCTACTTTCTCACTGGAAGGAACACGATCCAATTTTCCTAAAAAATCATCACGAGACTTAAATCCTATATTTCTTTTAAGTATCTCCTTACGTCCAGGGGAAAAAAAAAAACTTAAAATTATCATTGAGATTATTTACATATTTTTGAATGTTTTAATGAGGTTACACAGGATTGGTAGGAAAAATCAATGCCTCTTGTAACAGGGAATCACATGCAGATTTTTGAAAAAAAGCGCTTACATTTCGTGCAACACCAGGGAGTCCAAATCTGACTTTCTCCTAAAATAAAAGAGACTCGAGAAATTCTTTTCTCCAAGTTTAGAAACCATTCTAAAACTTCATGAGTTTGCTGTTTTGATCATAATTTAAATTTCTTCCAGATTTGTACCCTTAGAAAAAAAAAATAGGGCTTCATGCTTTTAGTGAAGATCAAAATAGTATATTAAATGCTCTCAGAAGACTTTTTGTACATAGAGAAGATATTCAGTGAGTTAATATAAAATAAATCAGAAACAGACTGATTCTCCCCGAGCTTACACAAGCATTTCAGTGTTAAGAAGATGAAGGATAAAAATGAGAAGATCAATGAAAAAATATCAGTTACCCCAAGAGAAACACTTAAAAAGCTTTAATTACGGTTCAGACACCCAACTCCCAACAAAAGGCAAAACGTCGTGTCTTTGTTCTCTACACAAGGTGGAATCTTAACCAGGTACATTTTCAGTGCTTGGTTGGAAAATCGAATGCAGGGGAAATTGGCTGGGTCACCACCTTGGATTAGGCAGCAAAGTCATTTTACAAAATCCAAGTCAAGTAATAAACAAAATCTTGCCTAAAACAAATACATTCTTTTCCCTCTGTCCAACTTCCCCTATTCTAAGGGAATTACCTTCAGAAACCCAAGCTGACCTCGGTCCAACTCCACAACTGAGCCACTTTGGAGGCATATGCCCACCCACGAAGGTACAGCAACTCAAACAAGCTTCTACCTGCCCGAAGTCTCCCCTTGACCTCATGGCACTTCCAGCCCCACGAGATCCAAGGGTGACTTCTCCTCCGTCTCAGAATTAATGCTAAACAGAAGGCTCGAGAGCGCCCAAGCTTCCGTGAAATTAGCTGCTTGTTCGTTCAGGATCCTTCTGAGATCACCGGGTTACCAACCAACCCCGATACTTAGTCACCAAAGGTGACCACCATTTTGCTTGCTCACGTGTCTATGGGTTGGCCGTTTAGACTGGGCTCAACTGGGCTGCCTTTCTCTCGGTCTTGTCTACGGTGTGTCACATGGCCATAGCCACCCGGCAGAGTCTTAACCAACGGCGGATGACCCAAGCTGGAGCCCCTTGTCTAGGCTGACGGATGTGATCACCCAACAGGCATACGTGTGCATCTACTCTAGACCGTGCATTCTCATCCAGACCGTGCAGAGGACGGCAGCTCCAAAAGTGGCCCCCGTCCAGACCAAAGGAAGGACGTCCCAGTGGTGCCCAGACGCAGCTGCTGATTCGCAGCATTGCAAGCAAATCCAGGATCTGGTAGATTGAGCCCAGGGGTGCTCGGGGGATTTAAGTGACTGGCCCACACTCACCAAGGCCAGAAGCCGTATTAGTTTCTCAGAGCTGCTGTGAGAAACGACCCCCAAACGTGGCAAGTTTAAGCAACACAGGGTTACGATGCTGCAACTGTAGAGGTCAGAGGTCCGGGACAGATGTCACAGAGCTAAAATCAAGGTGCGGGCCGGGTTGCATTCCTTCCGGAGGATCCAGGGATCCATCTGTTCCCTTGTCTTTTTCAGCTCCTGGAGGCTGCCGGCTGCTTGCTCTGGGGCCCCTTCCTCTGTCTTCAAAGCCAGCAGTGGTGGGTTGAGCCCTTCTCACCTAGACTCACTCCGGTCTCCTGTCTCCCTCTCCTCCTTTTAGGAAGTGATTCCGCCCAGCCCACCGGCATGATCTGTGATCACCTTCCTGTTTTAAGGGCCAGTTAATGAACAACCCTCATCCCATCAGCAGCCGCGATTTGGCCACACAACCAGATCTATTCAGAGGTTCTGGGGACAAGGAGGTAGATACGTTCGGTGGCGGAAAACCATCACCGCACCCACCACAAAGGCAAAGGAACGGAACAAATCGCCGGCCCGTGAGCTGTGCTGCTGCCTGCCGGGCAGGGCAGGCGCAGGGGTCCGGGTTAGAGCCGGGAGAACCACGGGTGCCCACCTCTCCCCAGCTCCGGGGGTGTCCTGGAGGTGGCCGTGGTGCGGGGAGACTGGCGCGCGCGCTCAAGCCCACTTCCCCAGTGCCAGCTGAGAACAGTTCCTAGGACACACCCGCACATCACTGGGTGTGATACAGAACAGGAGGGCGGCCTAGTGTCCTGGGGAGAGGTTTGATCAGAAAGCTGAGACTTGCTAAGGAGACCCAAGGGGGGCTCCCAGCCATGCACTGGAAGGCTTGGTGGGAGAGGTCAAGAATGGAAGGAGGGGAAGGGCTTAGACAGGTGGGGGGGTTTGTCCGGACAGGAGTTGAGGACGCTGCGCATCTGGGAACACGGCTCACAGATTTACGGAAGTGGCCGGTAAACGGGCAGCAGAGTGGGAGAACTGGTAGAGTCGCCCCCTTTAGGAGTCGGGGATGAAGGAGCTGCAAGTACGCATTTTCGTCACGGTGGCCCCAGCGCATGTATCTTAAGAACTCATTGATACAACGTTGTAGATCAAACGTCCTGCAAAAAGGAGGCAGGACAAACCAAAGGTCGTCGATTACGTCCTGTGGTTTTTCCACTAAGATGTGACAGCTCATCACACCGACTCTATTCAATTCGTGATGGTCCAGAACACGAAGGCGGCGTGGGTCCCCGGGAAGCACTCGATTTTGCTCGAGATACAGAAGATGCACACAGAGTCTGGTCTAGATTTTAGTCCACCCTCTCTTGACCCTGAGACTCATGATATGCCACAAGAAGGGAGAAAAATCCCACAACTAAATCTAACACAAAAGCCAGAGAGCTCCTGAAAGAGAGTGGAGAAGGAGTATGGTGTGTTTTGTCAACGCAGAGGGTGGCTCCTCTTGACAGGAGGCTTGTCCGGGGCTGTCAAGGAAAGGGCCCCAACAGGGCCGAGGAGGCCTCAGCAGGGACGGATCCAGCGGCCTGCCGTCCTCATGGTTTGGGCGGGACACGTAATGCATCCAGTCACCTCTCTACATGGTTGAACCCACACTGTCGGCGACAAACAGGCTCCCCCTACGTTTCAACTGTCTGAACGTTCGTTTCTGCCCCGGGAGCAAGTGCTAAAAATGGAAGTTCGAGCTGCTCCACCTGGACACCATGTGTCCAGAAGAAGGACCGTGCTTAGCGATGAGCTATGTCTTCAATGGCTTCGGCTAGTGGAATGTCTCTCCCAGTGCTCACGTACCTTTGGGATTCAGTCCACTGGGGAAATAAGGTACTAGAAGCTGGCAGGTGACACCTGGCCAGGAGCTACATAAACCACGCACGCTGGGAAAAGGAGAGAGCTTCCTAGGAACCCGAGACGGGTCTACGGAGGAAGACCCATGCGTACCTGCTGTTGAGAAATGGATTTTATTTGCACACAAGACACGGAGAGTCAGTACCATGAGGGAACTCATGGGAACAAAGCAAGGTGTGAAGCATGTTTACAGAAAAGCAAAAACATCGAATTCTCGTGTCGTGGGGGGCAGGTTGCTTGGATAATAAGTCAATAATAATGATGAACGGATAAAGATGTGGTGTATCTCTACGACGGAATACTACTCAACCATGAACAAAGAATGAAATAATGACATTTACAGCAACATGCATGGATTTGGAGGCATTATGCTAAGTGAAATAAGTCAGACGGAATCTAAAAAATAAAGCAAACGAGTGAATGTAACAAAAAAGAAGCAAACTCACAGACATAGAGAACAAATTAGTGGTGGCCAGTGGGGAGAGGTTAGCGGGGAGGGGCAGGATAGGGGGAGGGGATTAAGAGGTACAAATTACTAGGTATAAAATACGTAAGCCACAAGGATACATTGTACAGCACGGGGGATACAGCCGGTGTTTTCTAATAACCACAAGTGAAGTATAACCTTTAAAAACTGTGAATCACTATATTGTACACCAACTAGACTTGCACTGAAAAATAATAAAAATTTAAAAATAATTTAAAAAGAAAAAATAAGTCAATAATAGTGATAATACTAATAATACGTGTAGGAAGGGACCCATTTTTGAAGGCTTTGTCACTGAAACTAAGAGGTACATACTCGATTCTGTTGAAACCAGAAGCCACTGACGCCCCTGGACAGAAACCTTGTCTTAACCATGTGAACTTCTGAGAGATGAAAACTCTCAGTGTTTCTCACACTGCATATGTGGGGATATATGTATATGTACAGCTGATTCACTTTATTATACAGCAGAAACTAACACACCGTCGTAAAGCAATGATACTCCCATAAAGATGTTTAAAAAAAAAGTATTTTAGGGCTTCCCTGGTGGCGCAGTGGTTGAGAATCCGCCTGCCGATGCAGGAGTCACGGGTTCGTGCCCTGGTCCGGGAAGATCCCACATGCCGCGGAGCAACTACGCCCGTGAGCCATGGCCGCTAGGCCTGTGCGTCTGGAGCCTGTGCTCCGCAACGGGAGAGGCCACAACAGTGAGAGGCCCGCATACCGCAAAAAAAAAAAAAAAAAGTATTTTAGTTTTAATTCCACTCCAGATGTTAACGTACTGCGGGTGGGTTTTTTTTTCTTTGTTTGTTTTGTGCTTTGACCCTTACAGGACTGTCCTTGATGCATGAGGTGTCATTTGAAGGAGGAAGGAGGTTACAGCACATCCAAGTCCCCTGAGGAAGTTTTAGGTCCACAGCACCATTACGATGCCTTGATGTTCAAAGCACGGTAGCATTCATGTCTATATTCCTGCACAGAATTAAGGAAGAGATTCCTCAGCTGGAGATTCTTTCCGATCCTATAAAGTGATGCAAATATATTCGATGCTATAATTTTAGGGCAAACCCAATCTCCAATGAGGGACTCACAGCTCACACCCACGCTGATTTTAGTGAAAGCTGCTGCAGAACCTTGCAAGATTCTTGGCCACGTGTTGGCCAAATGGCCCTCCGGCCCAATGGCTCGAGAAGTTGATGGATCCACAGCAGAAAATGCAGGCTGCCCTTCTTGAGTCAGGCATGGTGTGCTTTGTGGGCTACGGAAAGGGCTGTGTGTGTTCCCTGTGGCTGAGCCGGACTTCTGATTTCCACCGGCCCCGGGGGATGAGACTCAGATGTTCGCATCTCGAGCGTTCCAGCTGAGGGCTTTAATACATCATGTATCAACACTGTGCTATCAAGCGAGAGATGATGTGGAAGGAAAACAATAATGTTCCAAAGAAATCTCCTTCAGATGCCCGCATACAACCCTGCTCGAGTCCGTTCTCCTTTCTGAGACCCACACCCTACGCATTTCTTGGTGCAGACGGCCTATGGGACACTCAGTCCCAAACGCACACACTCTAGAGATGAGCCAAACTGCAATTCATATCAGCTTTTTAAATACATTTCTAATATGTCAGGGTCTTCAGCCAACGTTACCTTCTCGAAAGCCGTGAGAAATGCGCTGTGAATATCTCCAGCACGACCGATAAGGGGTTTATCGGATCGTTGTACAATCTGCCCCTTGAAATCTTTTAGGGGACGCCGCCTAGCCATGCGTGTTTCTCTCTGCAGCAGGGAATCCACATTTTCCAGGGAGGAGGATCAATCCGGGTTTGCTGTGCAATTTGGAGCCTCCCTGAGCATCAGATGGAAGACGCCTATGGGATTCACACCCAGATGTTGCAGCTGACGGGGAAACAGATGGTAGGACTCAAGCCGTCCTTTGGAAAATATCAGCAAAATCGCTGCAAACACAAAGCGAAGTCGGAGAGATGTTTGCAATCCGTGTCAGATCCTGGGTCTTTCTACTCCCATATGGCCTTTGCCTTCTCCCAAGAATAGTTTATAATAAAGTCAGCACGATGCCTTTTTCTGCACCAACCACACCTAACATTTGCAAACTGATGACCATCGCCCAGTGATCTGCAAAGGACAGCTGTTTACGGTTACAGACATCAAAGGCATTTCCACGGGTGTCAGCATTTTCCTCGGGCTCCATCCCTGCAGCTCATCTTCTCCAGTTTAGGGACCCAGCCTTTGTTTCAGGTCCCAGCCCACAAAGGCTGCCCCGTTGGACACGAAAAATGACATTTACGTTGGATCAATTTTGAGAAAAGAATACTCTTTCAAAAAAAAAAAGAAGACTTTTGATTTTACTCTTTCTTTAGCAAATTTGTCTTAGTTGAGGTAATCCACCCTCCCCTGCCCCCCTTGCTTTTGTTCACATCAGCAACTTTTCACCCAGAAGGACCTCATCAAGAACATGCTGCATTTTCTCGAGTGCAAGGGTGAAGTGGAATATCTTGCTGCTTTTTTTTGCCTGCTGTTAACAAGAAAATTAGCCTTTTCTAAGCCAAATTAAGAGACAAACAATTATTTTTTTCCCTTTTAAAGAAATTTTTTTATTGCAGTACAGTTAAGTTACAATGCTGTGTTAGTTTCTGCTGTACAGCAAAGTGAATCAACTATACATATATATCCACTTTTTTTTAAGATTCTTTCCCCAAATAGGCCATTACAGAGTATTGAGTAGAGTTCACTGTGCTGTACAGTAGGTCCTTCTTAGTTATCTATTCTATATATAGTAGTGTGTATATGTCAATCCCAGTCTCCCCATTTATCCCCCCGCCTTACCCCCAGTAACCATAAGTTCGTTTTCTATGTCTGTGACTCTATTTCTGTTTTGTAGATAAGTTCAAGAGATGAACAATGATTAAGCCTTGCCTTATCTTGGGCACTGTATGGAATAAACTTAACAATAGCAGAATGAAGCCAGAAAGAGAAAAAACAAATACCGTATGCTAACACATATATATGGAATCTGACAAAAAGAAAATGGCTCTGAAGAACCTAGGGGTAGGACAGGAATAAAGACGCAGACGTAGAGAATGGACTGGAGGACACGGGGAGGGGGAAGGGTAAGCTGGGACGCAGTGAGAGAGTGGCACAGACATATATGCACGACCAAATGTAAAATAGATAGCTAGTGGGAAGCAGCCGCATAGCACAGGGAGATCAGCTCGAATAGCACAGGGAGATCAGCTCGGTGCTTTGTGACCACCTAGAGGGGCGGGATAGGGAGGGAGGGAGGGAGATGCAAGAGGGAGGAGATATGGGGATGTATGTGTATGTATAGCTGATTCGCTTTGTTATACAGCAGCAAGGAACACGCCACTGTAAAGCAATTATACTCCAATGAAGATGTAAAAAAAAAAAATGCGTTTAAGACTTCATCTTGTAGCTGGAACTCCAACGATGGTAACGGTGTATCTGCCTGGGGCACGCATCTACCGTGTTTTACAAGCTTCATGGGGTGATGACCACCTAGGACAGCCTGGAATGCCTTAAACCACGCGAAATACCCGCGATGCGTCACCTTACACACTTCTGTAAGAATTCCTCTGGGATTTATACCTACAATGGATAGGGCTGGGTCATGAGATGTCCCCGTACTTAGTGAAAATCTAGAGTCTGGCCAGACGCTCTTCACGAGGGCAGCTACAAGAAACTCAGTATCCTGCTGGACCCCAACGGTTGTGCTGTCACACAGACGAGCGTTTCATACTATTCTGTGCTGTGGAATCACACACACACGCACACACACACACACGATGAAATATACAATATATGCACCATTGCTAAAATTGTAATTAAACCTCTCATTCGTTTTTCCAATCATTTTGAAAGTATACCATCTCTCCCACCCATGTATGAACCTACGTTGTGCCGTGTCTCTTACACAACGTATTTCCAAAAAGGGAGAGATGTAATATTATTATTACCTTCCTCCCACGACAGAGGTTTTAGGTGGCACACATGTTGTGTACTGATGGTCACGACAGCATCGTCTCAGACCAGAAGAAGAACGCAGAGAAAGCGAAGGTGGGGTTCACTGAACTAGGGCAGGGGTAACCTCCCCGCCTCCTCCTCTGTGGGACTCACGGCTTCTGTCCATCCTCCTCTGTCCTTCCTGCTCGGCTTCCTAAAAACTTGCTTCTTTTCTGGGGCTCGCGGCTCCCCCTGCACATAAAGTACCGTAACACAAATCCTCGAAAACCCGGTGTCCTCTGGTCCCAGAATAGCAAGAATCTAAGGTAACCAAAAGGAGGACTGATCCTGTTAACACAGGTTCAAGCGTCCTCTCCACTGATTAGAACCACGTGTGTGTGTTACAGCCACGAGATCCAGATGTCCCCGCGGTAGGGGATCCTCTGCAAGAGCCACGCAATCCACTGTCGTCCCCGACGTGGCCTTTCAGCGCATACGTGTCTACAGAAAACTGCCACCGCTGATTCAGCTGCAAGGACTCTGTATGAACACGGAGCCAGGCCCTGGACGCGAGGTTCCCATGTCCCGACCCCATAAGGGCAAGTCCTCTAAGTGGTGACACAGACGCCCCCTTAGCCCCTTCACCTGACGCCTCGTCCGTCCATCCGATGAATTCTGGAAGTCTGTGAACCACCATCGCCCCGTCAACTGGACCCTGCCTACGTCACACCAATATTCATCTCCTTTCCATCTTTTTTTAAGAGCGGGAAAGCAGGCAACAGACAGTGGGAACACACGTACTATGGCTCTGCCTCCTCTCTTTTCTAGAATCTCGAGGAAAATGTGGTTGCCCCCAAAGTCCCGTGGATACATGCATTTTAGTCTGTTGTAACGATTCTGTCTGCAAAGCACACTTCACCCAGGTGTCCTGCATGAATCAGGAGCCAGCGCCTAGTACGCGTCCACTGTGCTGGCAGCCACCGTGCTAGCTGCTGGTTTCCAGGAAAAACAACGTTAAAGCACTTGGATTAAATGTAGACTTTTGCTTTCCAGGTCATTGTTTCACGAAAAGAAAATGTCACAGAAGACAGAAAGCCACTGCATGCATTCTTTCAAAACGTCTTCCTTTGCCCAGAGAAACAAGCTCCACCTGTATAAACATTAGGTGGCCAGGAAAGAACTGTTTACTTATTATTATAAAGCCTTAAAGGCAGCAGGAAGAAGAATGTCCTGTTTATTTTTCACCACGAAATAATATTGAAAGCCACTGCAATGGCAAGAGGAGACGGGAGAATCTAAGTCGATAGGAATAGTTATAAAACTGTTACGACTGCCCAGATGTATCATCTGGTAGTTATTTTTCAGAATGTTGACATCACTTAGCGTCTCTCACGGGTAGGACTGTAGGTGAACGGTCAGCTCAGACACAAACGCAAGCCCAGTATATTTTATTTTTTCTCTCCAAGGTTCACAGCGTTGCCAAGCGGGATAAACGCAACCCGAAGAAGAATGTGACATTGTAGCAAAGAACCACGATGGCGACCCGGGCGGACTGACGGACAGTGTCATTCTTCAAGCTCGTTTCGAGGATCGTTTCTTTTTCTGCCCATCCTCTCTCTTTCGTGAAGGAGAGGCTTGTTCTCTTATTTGTTAAGGTTTGTTTTCTTTAAGTTGACCCTATTTAGACTTCCTTCTGAGTAAAAGCATCTGGGGGTCGCTAGACGATTATCCCTCTGTCACAAACAATTAGCAACAGGGCCCTTTATGGACGGCTGCTGCTTTAGCAAACCAAATTACAGGACGCCTGCAAGTAAAAGGAGGCCCCAAATATTGCGCTGGACACACTTACACTTACCACTAGTCTATCTACCAGCTGCATTTGAAGCCGGGGCAAATAATGAATAGTTTTTTTTAAGTACGTACGTTAGTTGGGGACATGCTTATGCTTTAAAAAATGATTCAGCATTTACCCCAACTTCAAATGTAACTGGGCTTCCTGTATTTTATTTGGCTACCCTGCCTTTATGAGCCCTTTCTGGGAGTGTGTGTGTGTGTGTGTGTGTGTGAAGCAGATGGTACTATAAAAACCCTGCCTTTATGAGCCCTTTCTGTGTGTGTGTGTGTGTGTGTGTGTGTGCATGTGCCTTTATGAGCCCTTTCTGGTCGTGTGTGTGTGTGTGTGTGTAGCAGATGGTACTATAATAACCCTGCCTTTATGAGCCCTTTCTGGGCGTGTGTGTGTGTGTGTGTGTGTGTGTGTGCACGTGTGCCTTTATGAGCCCTTTCTGGGCGTGTGTGTGTGTGTGTGTGTGTGTGTGTGTGCATGTGCCTTTATGAGCCCTTTCTGGGCGTGTGTGTGTGTGTGTGTGTGTGTGTGTGTGTGTGGAAACCCTGCCCTGCGTTCCCGATACCGTCCTTCCCAAGGCACCCACGGCTCGGCCCCCCGCCCCCCGTGCGCAAGGCTTGTGCACGCGGGTCCCAGGCGAGAGCAGCTGTCCTGCCGCGGAAAGAAACACCGGTGCCGGGCTCAGACCCGAGGTCGCGGCGGCCGAGTGGGCCCCATCCTCACCCTCTGGGCGCGTCACCGTCCTTCTCCGTGCGCTTCCCCGGGCGGGTGCTGCTGGCCGGGGAGGCTGCAGACAGGCGAGACGAACGTCGCTGGGGGGGCGGGCGTTGCGGAGGCCGTGGATTCCAGCACGCTTCGCGGCCGAAGCTACACAGAAACGCCTGTCGCGCAACAGTCCCCACCCGAGGGGTTCCCGCGTGGGGCCGCGGGGTGTGATGCAAGAATCAAGGATTCAGAAAACGCCTTGCCCCCAGCCCCGAGCTCGGGGACCACGGCGACCCCTTCGCAGCGGAGGAATAAGGGCGGCCCGAAGCCAGCCGGACACGGGGTTAAGGGGACACGCGGGGCTGCGTCACCGGCTCCGAGTTCTCTTCGTGGGTCCGGACACGTTAAACGACCGCGTTTGCTGCCGTGGCGGATCGATGAAACGGAAGCGATCCTTCCACTAAGGCTCTCGCCCCCAAACGGGGAAAACTGGTTTCGGCATTCGAAGGGCAAGCTTTCTAGAACTGGATCCGACGAGAAAGAGCACGTTTCCGAATAAAACAGGCGAAAAGAGGCTTCGGTTCCTGCCTTACACCCTGGAGAACGACACGGGCAAGGCGGTGGGCACGTGCGCGCCCTGCTGACCGCACAACCGCTAATGGAAGGAACATGACTCTTGTCTTTCACGGGTCCCCCAAAGCACAGGAAATACCAAATTCCACCGCCGTTATAAATAATTATAGGATGTTTTGGTGATGCTGAAATTACTTATCTACACGTTGTCCCATAGCAGCCTGGGAGTCCATTCCGGGTCATAGCTAATACTTTTACAATTAACTACAGAGACCTCTTCGGACCAGCCCTGTCTGTGCACTACACATATAGTACAGTGTTTTGTTGTTTTAATAATTATGGTTCTGGTCTCTGTGACTGACGTTTGGTCTTTATTCTTTGGCATCCATTGTTTTTCAGTGAATAGGGCAGAAGAGAATTTCAGTCAGGAAGGGTCGTCTACCTCATGAAAGATGAGAAATGCAATCGTGGAAGGTTTTGCATGTCCCTTTCGCTGGTAAATACTCTTCTGAAGTTGTGTGCACTGTCTATTATTAACTGTTAACTTGCTCGGCTGGGTTTGGCTTAAAAATAAAGGCTCTACTATCTCCCTCCCTAACGAGAGACACTGTGTCCCAATGAAATACTGAGAGTCTTACATTTCAGTTCATTTCTCCAGAAATAGTAGCTCAGAGTGTGATCTCACAGTTTTTGGTTTTTTACGCCTAAACAGTGCGTTCTCCTTATCTGCAGGAAGGATGGAATTTACAATCTGCTCAAGCCCAAACCCATGTCAATTTTTAACTCAAATCTCCGTTGGCTGGCCCAACCGCTGTGAAGAGAACACATCTTTTAAACACATGAGTGAACACTTATGATGGAACAAAAATGTGTTTTAGAAATACACATTGCCTTCAAGTCCCAGAAGTTTCTGAAATAAATTAAAACATGAGTTTGTCAGATGCCACAGACACCACATTATAACCCCAAAATAGATCCTACAACAATCTGGCGTGAGGCATTTATGAACTAATGAACAGACCTTAGATCTGATAGCCCTATAAAAAAAAAGGAATCATAAAAACCTATAATAATAATCATCATCATCATTCGCCCTTTCATGAGCCAAAATCAGAATGGAATCACCCCATATAATCTGTAATTAGCTGGTTATAGAGCAGAATGTTACAAACGTTATACTCTTGCTCGGAATGTGTAATTATTTGGACTGAAATGTTTAATAACAGTCATTTTCCAATTACTCTGATTTAAGAGGAGTCCTATGCCTATTTTTAAGGATTGTAATTTATCCTTTTCCTCAATAATTTCCTCGTGCACACATGAACATAATGCTTAACACGTGCGCCTCTCGCCCAGCAATGAAGACAGGGCTGTAAAAAAGTTAGGTATTCCATCTAACTCTGCTGACATCAAACAAACAGATCATCAAAGTGAACGCACGGGATATTTTTAGAACGCACAAGGGGTTCACAGCACCAGGCGGGGGCCACACGGCTAAAGAGCACGTGTGGTATCTTCCTGTAAAGGGTTTGCAATCCAAGACAAAGATCCCTCGACCCGACCTGACACAGCCTGGCATGATGGTGATAAGGGAGGGGCTGAAGGCTGGGGAGGTGTTTCACGGCAAAGAGAGGCTTCATCGAAAAATGCTACCGAGGAAAAAGCTACCTACCCAGATGGCCACGCGTGGGCAGAGCTGCACGTTGGAATCCTGGGCGCCAAGACAAAGGACGCCACCAGATAAACACAGAGATGTGAAATCTCAGGCGCTTCGAATGCTAAGGTCCTTTCAGTTCTGGCAGTCATATTTACTTTGGGGTTTGGTTTCAAAACTCCAACCACGGAGGAATAAAAGGGAATAAACCCAAAGTTTCTCTTTGCAATCTCCCTCAATTTCCCTCAGCTGTTATCTGTTTGATGTGTGTCTTTCTAGACCTTTTCTATGGATTTGGGTCCACAGATGTATGAACATGCTGAAAAATGTGTAGTTTCCCGAGGTGTTTGAGGGTTTCACCCCCAAAACGAAAACACAACGGATTCACCTGAGCGAATTCTAAATTCACTTTCCCACATACCAATATATCTTGGAAATCTTCCCTGGAGCCAAAATACAGGCCTTCCACAGCCTTTTTTTTAAAAAAAAAAAAACTCCGGAAGCTCATTGGCTGTATATTGGCTGTACTCTGGTTTACTTTCAAATCTCGCCCTACTTTTATGATTCTTTCTCAGGCTGCTTTTTTCTTGTTTTGGTTGTTCGTTTATTCCTTAGTACGTTTAATACAAAAGGCTCAAAGAACCCCAACTATCTGGTGATTCCGGCACACAGCAATGTTTGTTGCCCTTCTCTAAAATAAGTTATGTACGCCCATGGCAAGAAAACGCAAACCATATGGAATTGCCGCTTTACCGTGTGTCTGGCATATATATAAACTATTAGGAAAAGACAACCAACGGAAGGGGCAGATGGTATAAGTTATCTCACCCGTTTCAAAGCAACATGAAGAAAATAACATGTAACAGATGGGCAACTTGGTTCATTTAAAAATGCACATCAATGACTTGGAGGGCACTGTGCTTCCCGAGGTAAGTCAGACAAAGGCAAATTCTGTATGACTCCCCTTATACGTGGAATCTAAAAAAAGACAAGAAACTAGTGAATATAACAAAAAAGAAACAGACTCGTGGATACAGAGAACAAACTAGTGGTTACCAGGAGGGAGAGGGAAGTGGGGAGGGGCAAGATGGGGGAGGGGATTAAGAGGCACAAACTAGTGGGTATAAAAGTAAATAAGCCACAAGGATGTAGGGTACAGCACAGGGAATACAGCCAATATTTTGTAATAACTGTAAATGGGGTGTAACCATTAAAAATGGTATGAAAAATAAAATTTGAAAAAAGAAAACCAAAGAGTTCACCCGACAAAAAACATGTTGAGATGCATATCAAGGTGAAATACATTTTACCTAGGTAGTTAGCCAAAAAAACCTTAAAAGTAACTTTAAAGTACACGGCGGTAAAGATCTGAAGAAAAGTATTTTTTTTTAACGACTGAACCAGTAGGAACAGGAAGAAAATTTTCTGAAGGCCAATTTGCCAAGCTGTATCAGAATCTAACATGTAGGTAAGTAAGCAGGAAGTTTGGAGGAGGAGAGATGAAGAGTGAGGCGTTTTTCTATTTCCCATTCGTGTGTTCACGGTTCAAGTTAAAATCCTAGAGGTAGAGGAGAGAAAGAGAGGGTGGGAAAGCCACATTTCTGCCCCAGCCCTGGGGCTCCTGCACTGGGGGGAAGGTGCAGACTGGCTCTGCCTACCAGCAGGTGGGACGTCTCTTCCATGGAGGAAGCAGGCAGACCCTATGTGAAGCCTCAGGAGCTCCTAGACCCACCAGGAGAAGGACAAGCAAAAGAAGAAAAGTGTGGACGGAGGTTCCTCATCCCTCTAGAGACACTAAGCCAATCCAGGAGGCCTCCTTCTTGGAGCACTTGTGCTGAATCCAGGACGCCTCCTTCTTGGAGCACTTGTGCTGAATCCAGGACGCCTCCTTCTTGGAGCACTTGTGCTGGAGACAGTTAAGAGCTGGCTTCTTCCAGCGCTGGGAAGGGGACTTAAATTCTGAAGAACTCTGTGAGCCAGCACTTCAACTGTCGGCAGCTTGAAATCAGTCACGGCGGGATCAAGTCCTGACACCACGGGACTCGGGAGAAGCTACGCGTCAGGGCCTCACTCCCCCCGGTAGAACTGGTTTACAAAGCACACCACCACCTAAGACCTTCTAAGCCTCTGCAGCGCTGAAGCAGAGCAAGACCCTACGTGGCCTCTTCTCAGGACAGACACTCCCCCATCCAATGTCCTCCACCTGCCTCTTCTCTGTAGAAAAACTTTAGCCAAAGAATAACTTTAATCAGAGAAGTGAGAAAATGCAGAAGCAAAGGAAAACAGTCAAATAAAACCAAATAAGAACAGTTGAGCCATGAAACAAAGTCAAGGACGTTTAGTCCCTCCTCAGGGACTACAGATTGTATTCTGAGCCATGTCCTGTGAGCTGTTTTGCAGATACTGAAACCCCCGCCGGGTGGGAGAAGTGAACTGCGCGATGACCAGGCCGTAGCCATGACAGAAGCTGCCACCATTCCGAGAACCGGCCTCAAGGAAACGGCAACAAACTGACCTCGGAACTGAAGACCAAGCGTCCTGAAAACAATCAAGAGGATACTGATCACTCCACCACAGCACCAATTTCAAGAGGACGACCAGAGCTGGCTGTGCCGTTTCTGCACGGAGCCCCGTCCCTCCGCCTTGAAACTTCCCTTTGAAAGCTCCTGCCCACTGATCAGCATGGGAGAGGTGGCTTTTAGACATGAGTCCGCCTTCTCCCCCGGTTGCCAGCATCCGGAATAAAGCAAACTTTCCTTTCTACCAACGCCTGCCTCTCGAGTATTGGCTTTAGAGTGGCGAGCACCGAGACCTGAGTTCGTTAACACCACTACAGCTGAGTTCTGTATTCCTGGTCTCAAGGCATTAGAGCAGCCGGCTATTTATGGGGTTCATTACACCTGGCAAGCCAATGACCGGTTTTCTAAGTGTGATCAGGATACTGATGATGGTGGGAATTGACGGGAAAATAAACGTGGCGTGAAAATCCAGAAAGATATATTCTGAGCTACTAAATGGTTCTTAAAGCAAACTAAAAGACCCAGGAGCCTACGTGCAAATTTAGGAGACAACTGCCTTCCACTGGCAGCTTTCTGTTAAACAGAAAGCAGAAGAATAAATTTGAGAATAGGAATATTCTCAACGTAGAAACAGAAAATGCTGCAACCCCCTAACGTTCAGAACAACTGGCCAGAAGAACAATAACATGCTTCAAAACCCCTGTTCATTTACTTTCAGATGTTAGAGAAACACTGTAGATCTACATCTGCTAATGTATACGCAAACACTACACACGGATGGTAAAACAAAGTATACGGTGGGCGCTAATAAAAAAATAAAATTAATACAGGTTTCACGTGGTCTTACTAACCTAAAATACTAAGAAAATCCCTTTCAATGGGATTATTTGCAAAGTTCCGAAGTTGAAGAAATGGTGAAGGGGGATTTATAATGATCTGCTAAGAATTAAGCAAAGGACAGGCAATTCAAAAATAAAGAAATGTGAAAGTCCAAAACATGTGACTATGTGCAAAATCTCACTCAGAAATGTGTATTGAAAATATTGAGATATCACTTCTTTAAACCAGTCCAGTTACCAAAAACTATGAAAGCTGGCCTGTCCACTTGCTGTGGACAAGGCTATGGGAAACTTCTATTCTCCGTTGATGGGTGTAAGCTGATAAAAGTGTTTCTGGGTTGCAACGGGCAGTATCTGATCATAATTTAATTGAGCAAATCCGTTGAATCCAGCATTTTGTTTCTTGATCCTCTTCTAGAAATGACTGCTACACACACACACACACACACACACACACACACACACACACACCCCAGACACACACACACACCCCAGATACACACACACGGACCCCAGATATACACACACATACACACACCAGATACACACCCCACACCAGCGGTCCCCATCCTTTTTGGCACCAGGGACCGGTTTCGTGGAAGCCAATTTCTCCACGGACCAGGTGTCGGGCGGGGGTGGGGGTGGGGGCGATGGTTTCAGGATGATTCAAGTACATCACGTTATTGTGCACTTTACTTCTATTATTATTACGTTGTAATATATAATGAAACAATGATACACCTCACCATAATGCAGAATCAGTGGGAGCCCTGAGCTTGTTTTCCTGCATCTAGATGGTCCCATCTGGGGGGCTGATGGGAGACAGGGACCCGTGACGTGAGTGGCTTATGTCCAGTCTCCTCCGTAAGATGCAGCTTCATTGTCACTTGCCACTCACTGACAGGGTTTTGAGGTGAGTCTGCAAGCAACTGACTTATGATGCTGGTCTCCGTGCAGTCAAGCCTCTCTGCTCACGATCGTCTGTATTTGCAGCCGCGCCCCAGCCCTAGCATCACCGCCTCAGCTCCACCTCAGACCACCGGGCTTTCGATTCTCATAAGGAGCCCGCGACCTGGAGCCCTCGCACGCGCAGTTCACAGGTGGGGTTCGCGCTCCTGTGAGAATCTCATGCCGCAGCTGACCTGACAGGAGGGGGAGCTCAGGCGGTAACGCGAGCGAAGGGGCGCGGCTGCAGATGCAGATGGAGCTTCACTCGCTCGCCCGCCGCTCACCTCCTGCTGTGCGGCCCGGTGCCTAACAGGCCACGGACCGGTCCTGGTCCATGACCTGGGGAGGGGGACCCCTGCCCCCCCCCACAAAGATGCAACCACATGTGAATATACGTGCACACTATTTTATAATAAAGCATGGTGTGCGACGTACAAAGTGCAAAAAAATTCCCTTCTTTTCAGCAGTTAAATACATAAATTACATAAGGGCACCCTGCCCACAGGAGGAGACCGTCTCCTCCTTGCAAAGGAAAGCGCAGTAAGTTTCTCTACGCTTAGTGGCAGAGAAACTACACATAACAGAGGTTCATATGAGGGTGTCCCTGCATGTACTGAGAACCGTTCCAGGCACCAGACATACAACACTGCACAAAACCAGAGACCAACTTGCCCGCCTCCATGGAGCTTGCATTATAATGGGGAGAGACAGACAATAAAGATGAGTTAAGAAAAATGTACCTAACCCATTAGAAAGTGCCCAGTGCTATGGAGAAAAATAGACGAAGGAAGGGGTTGGTGAGCAGCGGCAGGAGAAATGAGTTGAGATTTTAAATACGACGCAGGAGGGACCCCTTTATGAGAAGACAGGTGAGCGGTTGTTCTTTAAAGAAACGGTGCAGGGCTTCCCTGGTGGCGCAGTGGTTGAGAATCCGCCTGCCGATGCAGGGGACGCGGGTTCGTGCCCCGGTCCGGGAGGATCCCACGTGCCGCGGAGCGGCTGGGCCCGTGAGCCGTGGCCGCTGAGCCTGCGCGTCCGGAGCCTGTGCTCCGCAATGGGAGAGGCCACAACAGTGAGAGGCCAGCGTACCGCAAAAAAAAAAAAAAAGAAACGGTGCAAACGATGGATAGACAGACAGACATAGACAGGTCGACAGACAGATATAGATAGACCGGTGGATGGACAGAGTCTTCTGCTAATGTCCAGGGCCTCTGAACTTGAGTGCTACTGGCATCTGGGGCTGGATGACTGATGTGCGGCGCCCCGGGCCCCCCACGGAGGGCGGAGGGCATCCGTCAGCCATGAGCGATCGGCACACCTGTCTTCGTTACGTTTATACCGTTCATGAAATGTTGCGCGATTTCCATACTACGATTCCAAAACTGTTCTAAGTAATTGCTTTACGTATGCAACATTACCAATTTGAGCGGTTAACCAGACGCCTCGAAAAATGCTGACTATCTTTTTAAAGTGGGCTATCAAGTTTATCTTGCCTGGGTGGAAACAGTGCATCTACTGGGAGCTTAGAAAGAGGATGATTGGTCATGACTGAAAGAATATTTTTCCAAGCACAGAAAATGAAGCCGATTATCAGTGAAAGCCAATGGAAAATGTCAAAGGTAAGAGCCAAAGGAGATGAAGGAGATAAAATGAAAACTGGGATGGACACATAGGGAAATGGTTAAAAATGTCAGGGTCTTCCATAGCTGACAAGGACATGGTGAATTCTGGAGCCACGAAAACTCAGCCTCTGCCTTGAGAGGGCTAAGAGTAAGGCGCATGGAATTCCACCGGCATCTCTTCCCCTTTTGCAAAGAGAACCCTCCCAGGTACCCAGAGGTCCAAACGTCTACCCAGATCTGAGACTGGCTGGGACCTGGGACCCTTTGCCGCAGTGCCGCAGTGCTTGAACCTGGACACACCTCTCGTCCAGCAACAAAATATAAACAGACTGTATGGGACTAAAAATAACCGCGTGCATGCGCGGTTGGGGCAAATTCTGGACAAAAGATACAAAGGGACCAAAAACCCAACTGTGACGCCTGAAGAGCGCAGAGCAAAAGCGGGCGCTGCGCATGCGTCCTGCACTCGACACCGCCAAAGGGGCGGGCAGACGCCCTAAGCCACCCCTCTGGCCCGGCCCCTGGACACACCCCTACCCTCACCCCGTAGAAGGAAACCAGCTGCCCCCTCCTCGGGGAGCCGGGCAAGGGCACCTGTTACTTGTTCTCGCTCCCCGCTTCTGTAGCAGGGAGCCCAGTAAAGCTTTGCCTGAATTTCTTGTCTGGCCTCTGATCAATTTCTATTGATTAAGGAGGCCAAGAGCCCCGGTCGGTAACAGATCTTCAGTGAGAGCTGGAAACGTCTTGTGGAGGGGCTGGCTGCCCCATCACCAGCTGTCAAGAGCTGACAAAGACCTTCCACCACCGTTAGGAAGGAAAATCCGTCCAACCGGCATCCCAGAGCAGACTGTAAGAAAGCAATGGCCACAGGCAATGTCCATGGCAATTTCGACCCAACAGCTGTTAAACAAACAAACGAACAAAAAAACAAACTAAAAAAGCAGAAAGCACTGGACCAACTTTTCGTCAAAGTACAAATGTGCAGAGACTGGGAATAAGGGCTGGAGAAAAGAAAATATGAGTCCACAAAGACAGAGTATTGATAAGCATACTGTAAAATGCACAGATGAGCCAGAAAGCGGGTGTGTGCCACGGTGAACAATGGAAATGAAGGAGTAGAAAAGAGGATCAAGTTTTAAATTCACTGACATGATGGGAAAGAGAGCTACAGCTTTCTTCTAACCCCTCCCTAGTATTCGGTCCCTTGTGAAATCAGCAACACAGAGCTTGGAGTTCATGTGAGGAAAAAAAAAAAAGGGGATTCAGAGCAATCACCTATGGGTTTCCCACAAAAGACCCCAGCCTGAAATGTGGCTGCAATTCTGGATGGCTCTGCTAAATACGCCAGATAGGTTTCCCACCATGACCACAGTCAAGCCTTAAAACGCACGGATTAGGGGATCTCTGCTAAAGCCCCAATTCTTTAAGATGACATTCTGAAAGCGGCATAAACTCCCCCAAATAGGTCACGGGGGCTCCTTCCCTTAAGAAGGAAAAGACAACAGATTCCCAAGAAAAAGCCAAGGATCTAAACATCCGGCCAGGGACTTCCCTGGTGGCGCAGTGGTTAAGCATCCGCCCACCAACGCAGGGGACACGGGTACGAGCTCCGGTCCGGGAAGATACCACGTGCCGCGGAGCAACTAAGCCCGTGCGCCACAGCTACTGAGCCTGCGCTCTAGAGCCCGCGAGCCACAACTGCCGAGTCCACGAGCTGCAACTAAGGAAGCCCGTGCTCCGCAACAAGAGAAGCCACCGCAGTGAGAAGCCCGCGCGCCACAACAAAGAGCAGCCCCCGCTCGCCGCAACTAGAGAGAGCCCGCGCGCAGCAACGAAGTCCCAACGCAGCCAAAAATAATAAATAATTTTTTTTTAAATAAAAGGATATCAGTTTAAGAAAATAAATAAATAAGCATCTGGCCACCGGGAAATGGAGAGTTCTCGGGTATCAGGATGTACTCTGCACAACCCTCCCCCTTTGCCTTTTAGGCATTGGGTCGTGATTCTCCAGCTTGACAAAAATAAGCACAGTGGATAAGAACTGCCAAAATTCCCATCTCCGTGGGCCAAATTAACCTTTGTTCTTTCCCACTTACTGAAATGACATCACTTTAAAAACTGTGCCTTTTGTGGATTTTATTTTTTTTTCTTCCCGCTTTCTCTAAGGCACTGGTTTTAAATAGCCTGCACACAAATTCTGATTCATGAGAAGGCACCATTGTTCAGCCAGTGGCTTTCCGAGACATTGCCCTCCCGGGGGGGCTATAAAAGCTGAATGGGCAGTGGGCTCCAAGCCAGACCTTTATAACCAGATACCAAAGCCTCAGTCTATTCTCCATGATGTTCTTGAGAGCTGGAAACATTTCGGGTGAAATTCGAGACCCGGCCCCAAAGGTGGGGGCCGGGGGCCAGGGGCCAGGAGCAGTGGGAGGCACTCACTCACTGTCCGACGGGTACACAGTTTGCTTATGCGAGAGCAATACATCCTGCGGAGCTGCTGTACTTGGCGGTGCCTGTGTAACAGGGAAAACCAGTTACCTGTTCCCTTGACCTTGGTCGCCTGTGGTCAGTGACGGTCCCTCTGCACCTTTTGTAAAAGAACGTCGCCTGTGGCCTGACATATGCACGATGGCACACTCTCACGGCTCTGACCTTTACCAGTAGAACACTTTTCGGTTCACATAGAGATAAAAGATTGCAGAACAGAGAATAACAGGCGTCTTGTTGGAGGTTTACGGCAACACGGTGACCTAGCCTACCTGGAGAGCCGCAAGAACAAAGGATTCCAGCACCAAGAAGGTGCCACAACCCTACCCCCTACCCCGCCCTCCCCTTGCCTTTAAAAATGCTTTGCTGGAACCCTTCAGGGAGTAGGGGATTTTCTGAGCCACCGGTCTCCTGGCAAGCCCTGCAATAAACCTTTCTCTGCTCCGAACTCCGACGTTTCGCTTTGTTTGGCCTCACTGTACGTCGGGCACACGGACTTGCGTTCAGTAACATCTGTACTTGACAACACTGTACTTTGCAATTAAAATTTTATCGAGGGTACATCTCCTGTGATGCACTTTTTAACCACAATTTAAAAATAAAAGTTTATCTGTGCTCGTAGCTTCACAGGTTTTTAAAATAGTCTCTCGCCTGCATTTCTGGAAGGTAATTTGCCTGCTAATAACTTTGACTTTCAAAAGGGTTCAAGGAGATCACGGTTTTCTGCCTTAAGACAAAGCAAAGCATCCAACTGTCAATGCTCTTATCAATCCACTGACTGGAGGTCTTCAGCATTTGACAGTTTGCCCGGCATCCAATGTTCTCCTCCAAATATAGAGAATCTGGTTCTTTGTTTCTTCAATGACTGTCCTAATATTTTTATTATTGAAATGTCATGTGGTGCATTGGAATGAGCAGGAAATCAGATGGAGTTTGAATCTCAGCTCCATGATTTATTAATATTAACTAAGAGACTCTGTGTGAATAACTTTATCTTTCTTGGCCTCAATTTTGTTACCTTTAAAGGAGGGGGCGGATATCCTATTTTTAAATGTTAAATGGTAGCGCGCGCGCCCAGGAGCGGGATTGCGGGATCATGTGGTAATTCTACTTTTAATTTCTGAGGAACCTCACCTCCATGTTGTTTTCCATAGTGGCTGTACCACTTCGTATTTCCACCCACAGTGTAGGAGGGCTCTGTCTTCTCCACACCCTCTTCAGCATTTGTTGTTTGTTACCTTTTTGATAATAGGCCTTCTGACAGGTGTGAAGTTTATCTCACTGTGGTTTTGATTTGCATTTTTTTTTTTTTTTTTTTTTTTGCGGTACGCAGGCCTCTCACTGCCATGGCCTCGCCTGTTGCGGAGCACAGGCTCCGGACGCGCCGGCTCAGCAGCCACAGCTCACGGGCCCAGCCGCTCCGTGGCACGTGGGATCTCCCCGGACCGGGGCACGAACCCACGTCCCCTGCATTGGCAGGTGGCCTCCCAACCACTGCGCCACCAGGGAAGCCCTGATTTGCATTTTGAAGAGGTATCTGCACCCTCAGATTCACAGCATTATTCACAACAGTCAAGACGTGGAAACCACCTCAGTGTCTTATCAACAGAGGAATGAATAAAGGACACATGGCATACAGATACATACAATGGAATATTACTAGGCCATAAAAAAGGAAATCCTGCCATTCTTGACAACACAGACGAACCTAAAGGTTAGTATGCTAAGTGAAATAAGCCAGACAGAGAAAGACAAATAGGGTATGATATCACTTATTTGCAGAATCTAAGAAAGTCAAATTCATAGAAACAGAGTTAAAAGGTGGTTACTGGGGCTGTGGGGTGGAGGGGTAATAGGAGAGATGTCGATCAGAATATACAGTTGCAACTAGTAGGTAAATAAGTCCTGGAGATTTAATGCAGAACACCGTGATTACAGACAATAATGTTGTATAATAAACGTCACCCTTACTAAGAGACTAGTTCTTAATTATTCCCACCACATACACACACACACAAAAATGATAATTAGGTAACCTGGTAGAGACGGCAGCTATTGCTACAAGGGCAATCATACACGTGGAACACCTATCAGAATGCTCTATGCCAACTATATTACAATAAAAAAAAAACAAACCAAAAAAACCCTGTAAAGCAGGTACTGTCCTGTATGGAGGGGGAGCTCCAAAAACAGAAGAAAATCTTTTTTTCTGCAGGCGATACCTGAGGCAGCCTCGGATTGAGACCACACCTGTTTTTCCTTAACTTCTTGAGACAAGGTTGTTGGATTCTTTAACAAGAACGCAAAATGAGATTGGCTTCCAGACGTCCATGAACAGAGTATGGTTAAGGAAAAAAAAAAAAAGGAGAAAGAAAAAGAAAGAAACCAATGAGGGCATCCAAAATGGCAGAGGAGACAGAAGAATTTAGCTCCTTCGCAACACAGACTCCATCAGTCCCTCAAAAACCCTCTTTCTCATTTTCTCCCAAAATATGCATGGATGTGTGTGTGCATGTACACACACACACACACACACTCTCTCTCTCTCTCTCTCTCTCTCTCTCTCTCTCCCCCAAACCAGAATGTCACCCCCTAAGCACCTGCTCTATAGAAATTCCAGACCGTCACTCCCAGAAGGTTTGCAGCCAGACCCTAAGCTGCCGTGCCTGTCAAAGGAATTCCATGAGCAGAGGTGGACCAGTGTAGCCACCAAGTAATAAACAGGCTCTTACGTGATCCTCGCTTGGGTGTGATGCTTGGTACCTGGCTGTACCGGTGTGATATGAATGTTATAAATCACACACGAGGTGACTTACAGTGAAGAAGGGAGGATGTTTTTAGCAAACTGCAAAGGTAACTTGGAAAGCTGGGTGCCAAGCTACTTGAGTGATGAGAATGAAATTTTAAAATATTTTAGTTTTTGTGACAGTGATGGAGGCACATTCTGAACAAACTGCAAAGGTGACTGGCAAAGACACCCTTGGGTACTAGACGAGAGGCTGGCAAAGCATGGCCAAATCTAGCCCCCCAGCCTCTTTTTATAAATAAAACTTTATTGGAACACAGCCATGCCCCTTCATTTACATACTGTCTAGGGCTGCTTTTGCACACTGCTTGCCCTGCAATGCCAAAAATATTAACCACCTGGCCCTCTGCAGAAGAAAATACAATAATACTGTATCATATATTTGAAACTTGTTTTAAGGGAGAATTGGAAAGTTCTCAGCACGAGAAAATCATTTTGTAACTATGGAAGGGGACAGATGTTAAATAGATATACTGGGGTATTTTTCTGCTACATATACATATATAGAATCATTATGCTGTAAACCTGAAACAAACATAGTTTTTTGGTCAATTACATCTCAGTAAAATATAAAAAATTAAAAAGAAAAAGAAAGACTTCTGACACCTAGGCTAGATGAAAGCAGAAAAGCTACAGCTTTCCCTGTGACCAAAGAAGCAGACCAGAGGCAGACTTTGTCTTAAAAGATACAAAGTTTTATTAAACAAACCTGGAATCAATAGTATTCTTCCATAAATTAGACAGCAGTAAAATTTTCCTAGGGTATATATACAAATCACAGTGATTTCCATTGCGCAAGGAATTGACAGGGTGTTTCAATCCACATGAGAAGCTTGGATGACCCAGCGGGTCTCTGACCCAGGAGCTTCACCCCGCAAGAGAGAAGGAAGCTCTGGCCGCCCCGCAGAGCTGGAAAAGCAGCTCAGGGAACCAGGAAAGACGGTCTGCGAGCAGAAAGGCTTCAAATCCCAGTTGCAGAAACAAACACGTAATGACTTTTACTTAAATAACAGAGGAGTGCACCATGGGAGATCAACAGAACATCTTAAGACACAATAATTTAGAGGAAACCGTTACAGAGTATTTCCTTTTGATTACGAAGCACTGCTCCTTGGATGCAAGCCCACAGGGTCTGCAAAAACAAGCTTGATACGAAAACATTATGCTTGGTGAAAGCATCCCCCCGCCCATTCCACCTCCAACAAGACAGACAGACAGACAGACAGACAGACACACACACACACAACACTACTCAAACATATTAAGACAATTGTGCATGTGCTCTTCTCTTTGTTTTTGGTAACTCAACAACATCCACGGAAGTTGAACTAACTAGTCAGAAACAGGGATAGAGGGTACACACAGTATGTAGGGTGTGCCTAACATGTGTAAAATACACGCCAGGGAGACGGACCCCTGGAAAAAGAATAATGCAGGCATCTCACTTCAAATCTCAATTGGGAGCCATCAAGGGCTTCTGTGATTGTGTAAATTTCATGATGCAAAAATCAAAGGGCTGGAAAAAAAAAAAAATCCCATCTTTCCTGCACCTGCAGCTAACGTGAGGATTCTGATGTTCTGATGGGATCTGGTGCAGCCCGCAGAGCTCAGCTGGGTGGGCGGCCCTCGGTGCCTACAGGGAGGTGTGTCGGGGGTCTTGCGTGAACAGGATGGAGCTGTATTTTACAGTTAAAGAGGCTCCAAACTGAGAGGCAACTTAGGTTGTGCGCAGACAGGGTGACTGTGTGTCCCACCACTCAAGTGCTCAGCGCTCCTGGTGACGCTGTGGCTGGTAGCACGTTAGTCTGGACATACGGACAGACGGAGGGAAACAAAACACTGCACAAGACGTTTACAAACAACTGACGGTGCAGCTGCCCCGGGAGCAGGAACAAGGAGGTGGTGTTTTAAAGCATCGTGATGGTGCGACATGCACACCTGTCACCTGCTTACTGGAGTTTCTTTTGCATGTTTTGACGTGTGGAGAGCATAAATCACGATTTCTCCATTGCTGGCGGACGATACATTTCTGCTGAGCGCGACTCCAACTTCTGTGGCCACGAACATTGTGCCGTATGATCAGCTGTGATTTTATGTCCTTCTCAGCTTTACAGATGCCTATCCAAGCAGAGGCTGGAGACAATCCCCTCAGGAAAACGGGACCCACCTCAACCCACCTCCTCTTGCAATAAATGCGTTTCCTAAAGACTTTTAAAATAGCATTGCCATTTACCAACTTGTCAAAATGCAGAAAACAAAAATGAATCTGTCCTTTTCCGGCTCTGAATGCTGTGCCGATGGATATGAAGTTTCTTCAAAACTTTGCACCCTGATTATTTGTGATCCGATGTGCGAACACGGCAGAAGGCCTCCAGGGAGCGAGCTATTTTTCGGCCATACATAGGGGGCGTGCCGTGTGCTTCAGACGCCTTTGATCACACCCATCTTTGCATTACGTCAGAGCACTTAAGGTGTGCCCTGGCCACCGGCAGGTAACGCTTTGTATAGTTAAGTGGGCATGAGGGTCTGGAAGGTGGGACAGACAGACACCACCTGGTACTGGTGGAATTCCTCTTCATTTTCAATGTTTTGCACGGCTGATGGTCAATGACAACGTTTTTTAAGGACCAAGTCATCGATGCATTTGAACTTTTGTTTTCCCTGCATATTTGTTCAAAATGAAGGCAATGTGTCTTCACGCATTCTTGTACTATTTTCATCTCATAAATTAAACCCTGCACAGGAAGAGTGAACCCCGAAAGGCACACATAGGGGTCGTGTGTACGCACAACTTTGCCTTCTGTTCAAGAAAGGTGTTTCATTTATTTTGTATTTTTTTAAGCATAAGGCACCAAATAACAATTGTTCACTTTTATAGTCAGAAGACACGAGACATGTTTTTCCTTGTGGGTCTACATCTCCACGCAGGTTTGCTCTGCTGACTTAACCTTGTGACATTCAACGATGAAACAGTGCAGAGACTGCACGGTAGAATTTTAGCCCCTGTCGCCCATGGCTTCATCCAAAGAGCACGGTGCCTGAAAAGTACAGACTGAAAACACAGCTCTGTGGGAACATTTATCCAAGCGCACCCTTGGAAAATAAATTTTTATTGAGCTACTCATTGTAAAGGGTTTATTTTACTAAGTCTTGGACTCGCTCTCACTTATGGAGTTGGTTTCTATTTGAAGACGAGGTCATTTATGAGAAGGGGGTGATTTCGTGCCTTCAATTTAAAGCTTTTATAGGTGTAAGTTGCCTTCAGTCACCTTCAAATACACACAGCCCTTGTTTTTGGATTCGTGAGTGGAGACTGGCCAAATCTGAGAGGTGACTGCTACTCCTCTGACATTTTTGCTACGGGAAAAAAAAAATGTATGATTTTTTGCAAATGGCAGCTCTCCACATCCCCAGATGTGCCTGCAGAGGAGAAAGGTAGGCAAGGGCTCTAGGAAGAAAAGCCTTCCTGGCCCAGCACAGGAAAAACCGTGTTGATGGCAAAGAGCCTGCCGAGGCCTGGGAGGGGGCTGAGAGCTCAGGGGGCACCCAACACTTGACACCAGCACACCTGTGGGACATACTCTGCCCCGCGCCGGCTGCCCAAGGAGCTGGACCTCTCTCGGCGGGAAAAGGGAGGGCGCAGGAGAGGAGATCTCGGAGACCTACTGGGTACATCCCTGCAGCCACTGAAGGCTCTGGAACCTCCTTCTTAAACGCACAGACCTCCACGGAGAGAGAAGGCCATGGCTGGGCCCTATGATCGGATACCTAGCAGGTTTGAGCAATGCTGTGTTTCCCGCTGACTCACAGCCAACAGAACACGGGCGGCGCCTTTAGATTTTCACAGCAAAGTTTAGAATCAGAAAGCAGAAGCAGGGAGTAGAGAAGGAAATGCATGAAGGACCAGACAGACACCAAGGACCTCTGCCCAGGCACTGCTTCTGGGAAGACCCATATTTAAACAGCAACAGACTTCGTGGCGACCCACTCAACACTTGGCTTTCATGATCAGTGCTGAGGGGAAGGCACAGCACAGCACTCCTCCGGGGACCCTCACCATCACGTCCAAAGGGAAACGAATCTCACCCAGTGGTCATTCTGCACAAGCCAACCAGGTCTATGAAACCAGATGGACTGAACATTGACAAGAAGAAGTGGAACTAAGCAGAAACGAGGGAGGTTCAAGCACCTCCATCGTATCCGTTTTGTTTCTTACTCTTCCTGAAACCAAAGGGAGAAGAAAACATTTGTATGGGTTCATTGAGCCAATACAGAAAGCTACTAGTTTGCTTTGGGAGCTGCATTTTGGTCCACGGATTTAACCTGGAATATTAATAGACAGCCACCCCCCTACAGAGTATGAAATTTCTTAATGCGATAGAGAAAACTCCTTGAATAACACTCATGGTCAACGGCTAGTCTTGCAGTAAAGTTCAAACCCACATCTCCTTCCCTGTCGTCCTGGATTCATGACCTAAGACTACCAGACGCAAAGCACTGAAGGTATTGGATATAGACCGTCGTATGATATTTTCTTCACATACAACCATAAAATGCATATAAGATGATAAAAAATGCACATATCATACTTTTAAAATTTGTCCCCAAGAGAATAGATTCTTGAAAAAAAATCTGAAACATAAACAGCATAGGCTCTGGAAAGTAGGAACATTTACTTCACTGCACAATTTCCCTGCTCCAGGCACACCGTCCTTTCTATACACACACACACACACACACAAGCACACACATAATTCGTGGTTGTATCTGAACAAGTTCAGCTCAAACTTATAAAGTCTACGAGAAAAAATACCCCAGGATATCCCAGCAGGAACACAAGCCTAAAAAGAAGATAAAATCTACAACCAAACAATTTTTCAAAATGTCCTACTGTGCAGTCGATTTCCAGTTGCTTAAATAATTCTAGGTCCACAAACGTCAACGGCTCTGCAATCTCGTTATGTACATCCGGGTGTATATAAATGTGGAAAAGTCCTTATCCCATTAAGGAGATGCTTGGGGGCAGCCATCTGTCCCAGGCAGGCTCAAATCACCCTGTTTCTGGCATGAAATTAGACAAAGGATTTTGTTAGTTTTTAAACACCTGGGTAAAGTTTGTCATCCTAAGAACAACAACAACAATAATTGCACAGAAGAAACCAAACTTTCCTTTGGGATTCTTACTGCAAAGACCCACAAGCCTGAATTCTAAGGAGAGGAGATGCCTAATAAGAGAAATGGAACGATATTTTAAAGCTGGGTTTTTAATGTTCTATGGTGTTGACATCCACAGAGCTAGCCCCTCCGCATCCACGATGAGAAAAGGAGATTCACTCGTGCAAGAACAGATCCTACTTTCAGCGTGCTTTGCTGGAGGATTATACAACCAGAAAAAAACATTTTATGATGAAGGAAACTGCAAGGCACAGGGAGGTGAGAGGTCCCCTGCCAGCTGTCTTAACATCTGTCTCCACCTGCTGAAAAGCAGTAATCACACAAAGATGCACGATTAAGTCACATAGCTCCAGAATATAGCTCCGGAATCCTGTAATGAAGCTGAACTTGGGTCTCACCTATAGTATTAGATTTCGCTTCATCAAAGAATATCCTCTCACATAGAATCATCACACCTAATCGCTCAGCGGAAAACACCAGCTGGTAAAATTACTGAGATAGATTAAAATATGAATGTGTCCAGAGGCTTCCCTGGTGGCAAAGCGGTTGAGAGTCCGCCTGCCGATGCGGGGGACGCGGGTTCGTGCCCCGGTCCGGGAGGATCCCACGTGCCGCGGAGCGGCTGGGCCCGTGAGCCGTGGCCGCTGCGCCTGCGCGTCCTAGGCCTGTGCTCCGCAACAAGAGAGGCCCGCGCACCGCGATGGAGAGTGGCCCCCCGCTCGCCGCAACTAGAGAAAGCCCGCGCGCAGAAACGAAGACCCAACAGAGCCAAAAATAAATAAATAAATAAATTTATAAAAAAAAAATATGACTGTGTCTGGCTTTTAGAAGAGCAAAATGCAAACTGGTTGAATAAACAGAAAGCAACGTGATCGTGAAATGATCTCCTGACTTCCAAGGGTTCATCAAGAATGTCATCAAATACTGCCCCCCTGCCACTGGCCAAAGTACAGTAAAAATAATTCCACTATAAATCTAGAAAAAAAAATGATACAAATGAACTTATTTACAAAACAAAAACAGACTCACAGACACAGAAAACAAACTTATGGTTACCAGAGGGGAAAAATGGGGAGGGAATGTATTAGGAGTTCAGGATGAAGAGATTCACATTACTATGTAAAAGATAGAAAAACGACAAGGACCTACTGTACAGCACACGGAACTCTACTCAATATATCGCAAAAACCTACAATGGAAAACAATCTGAAAAAATTATATACATACACACAACGGAATCACTTTGCTACGCCTGAAACTAACACACTATTGCAAATCAACTCTACTTCAATAACAAATAAAAATTAAAAAAATAAAAACCAACCCCTAGATACTGGGGAGAAAAAGAAAAGGCAATTCATCTAACTCAATAACTAAATAAACTAGACCTTCAAAGTCAGAGAGTCATAGACCTTCAAAGGTTCGTGGAAATAAGAGACTCAAAATCAGTTCTTTTAAATCTCAAATTAACTTTAGCTGATTTCCTACGAGCTGTTCTCAGATGATTCCTTTTTAACGAAAAGAGACCCAAGAGCCCTTCTGAAGATACTTGGGAAGTATTGTGGTCTGGACCTCGGGGATTCCAGGAAGGAGCCACAAGAGCTATGCTTCTCAAACGTGCAGGCGCGCCCGCCTCCTAGGAGCCTTATGTATTGGTACAGACCCTGCCCCGGCGGGTCGGCCCGGGGAGTGAGATCCTGGTGGCGAGGCTGCTGCTCTGGCCGTGCAGCCCACACCCACCGGCTGTTTCTTTGGCTGCCCTGGAAAGGCCTCTGGCTGGTTCTGCTACATCGCTCGTGCCCGAAGCGGGGAGAGGAGCCCCCCTCGGTCTATGCAAGACCTCCTGCACGTGAGGTTCTGTCAACCTCGCTGATTTTTAACTACTAAACATAAAGATACACCTTGCCGGTTACCCATTTTAAATACAGCAGTGTGTACGCATCAATCCCGAACTCCCAATGTGTCCCTTCCCCCCTCATAACCATAAGTTCGTTCTCTGAGTCTGTGAGTCTGTTTCTGTTTTGTAAATAAGTTCAACCGACAAGGGGCTACGGTAGAGCACAGGGAACTGGGCACAATATTATCTAACAACCTAAAGGGGAAAAGAATTTGAAAAAGAATAGATACCTGTATATGTTTAAAAAAAAAAAAAGAAAGAAACAGAATTCAACTGATAAAATTAATGAATGAAATAAGAGATGCCTTGATATTAAAAAAAAAAAAAAAAAAAAAAAAAGAGAGATACCTTCCGGGTGGGGAGCCCATGCTCAGAAATTCTTGAAGACTTCCAGATCTTTCTGTGACACCGGAGGGGCCGTGTTCCAGTCGTTCTCGGGATAAGCTTCGAAGTTGGAGGCGTCCCCCTCGCTGCACACTTTGGGCACGATGGGAGGCTGCGGGGTCAACAAGACACAACACCGTGTTCCGGAGGAGCAGCGCACGTCAGGACGTTATGACGCTCAGCGCACGTTATTGCACTTTGCACAGACTGTGTTTTTTACACATGGAAGCTTTGCAGCAACCGTACCCTGAGCAAGTCTACTGGGATCCTTTTTCCAACCACACTGGCTCACTTCGTGCCTGTGTCACATTTCGACAATTCTCCCAGTTCAAACTTTTCCACTATGGTTATATGTGTTATGTTGATCTGTGACCAAGTGATCTTTGATGTTACTACTGAAATTGTGTTTTTTTGTTTTGCTTTGTACTTTTGAATTAAGGTACGCACACTTTTTTTAGACATAGTGTGACTGTATGCTTAACAGACTACAGGATAGTATATATCGTACATAACTTAATTTTTCTTCTTTTTAAAAAAATGTTTGGCCACGCCTTGGTTTGCGGGAATCTTAGTTCCCGGACCAGGGATCGAACCCTCACCCTTGGTGGTGAAAGCACAGAGTCCTAACCACTGGACCACCAGGGAATTCCCTATACATAACTTTTACATGTGCTGCGAAACCAAAAAATCAGTGTGATTTGCTTTATTGTGGTGCTCTGGAACCAAGCTTACAGTATCTCCGAGGTCTACCCATACATCCCTCATGTCTACAGCTTTATGTGAAAATGTAAAAAGAACTGGAAAACAACAGAGCTGCTTTTCTTTGTTTATGAACAGGAAAAGCTTGGAATTAAGATATTGCAAGTGAGGTGTCAACCATCAGATTGATGAATGCTTGCTTATGCAGTTTGAAGAATCTAGGGAAGAAGAAAGGTACCCAGCACTTGCTTCTTAAATTCTAGAAAGGAGGACCACCTGGACTGCTTGTTAAACTCAGATTTCCCAGGTCGGGGACATTCTGATGTAGCTGGTCCTGTGGCCACACTTTGGAAAATTCCAGAAAGATGGAAAGAGTTCCAGACTTGGGTTTTATTATCTCAGAGGCCAAACCGCAAAAATGAAGGCATCGGGATTGAGAAAGAGGGTCAGAAAACTTTTCCCATAAAGGACCAGTTAGTAAAACATTTTGTTTTTCAGGCCATACAACTCCTGTTACGGCTACTCAGTGCTGCCATTGCAGTGGGAAATCAGCCATCGACACTTTGTAAACAAATGGATGTGGCTATGTGCCAATAAAACTTTATTTATAAAAACAAGCAGGGGGCCAGATTCGGCCCACAGGTCGTACTTCGCTGATTCCCGCATACATCCAACTCCACGATTCTGTAACGCACACAGATACCAGCTAGTTTTCTCTAATTGTATGAAACTGTTAGGCTTTGTCCAGAGCCTTTAACACACATGGTGAACACCACCGCGCTCTCTCCCTTCCTCTGCAGGATGGACCCTAACCTGGATGTTTCACAAGACACTTGAGGCTCAGTGATGCTAGAATCCTCAAGTCCAGTCCAGGACAAGGACCTAGATTTGTCCCTGTCCCAAAGCTCCGTGCCTCCTAACAGACCACAGCAAAGCAGATGCAGCTGGAAAATCCTGACAGAGCATGGGCTCATATGTGGATCCCAGGGGGAACATTTTAACTGCTATGTGGACACAGAAATGAGTCAAGTAAATTGAAAATTATTCATGTAAAAAAAAAAAAAGAAAGAAAGAAAACCCTCTTGTCAGTTGTATACTTTGGGGAGTGTATCAAAGTGCAAAGAGTATTGAGTGGTCAGCATCTCAGAAACATCAAGGAACGTCAGGTGAAGGTGCAATGTTCCTCATCTGACTCAGAAGTTCCATACCAGAAAGCCTAATTAGTGGGGTTCACGCTTTATACGCACAGCAGACAACTCCCATCCCCAAATGGGCCAACCCACACGGGAACAGATCTTAGGTTGGCTCCATAAAAGAAGTTAAGGATTTACAAAGATTTTAAGTCACAGAGTAAGTTTAATGGTGACTTTTCCTTCATTCTTTCTCATTACATTCAATAAATGAGTTATTTCTATAAACCAGGCCCCACGTGGACAGAAGGTGCATGATTCTGGCTTCCAGAAACCTTCTAGGCCAGTCAATGGCTCCAGAAGAGCATCTCTATCTGGGTGGTATGTTTGGAATCACTTGATGAACTTTTAAAAAGCTATAAAAATAAAGTCACACAGAGATACCTCTTTTCAACCATCAGTTAGGCAAAACTGCAGAAGTTGTATGTATAACTCACCTCTCTTGAGCTGGGGGGAAAGAGGCATTTTTCAAAACAAGTCCCCTGGGAGCACAAAAGGATGCCATTTCTACAGACAAGTAAGTTGCAAAAGTACCAAGACTTCAAACGCATTTACCCTCTGACCCAAGGATCTCACTTCTGGAAATTCATCTTCAACACAAAAGAAATGAAATTATTCCTTGTAGGAGACTGGAATCGGCCTAAGCGTCTGTCAGTTGAGGTCTGGTTAAGTAAACGATGGTAGAGACATGTAAAGGAGTTCCATGTGTTTTAAAAAGAACGAGAAAGCTCTTCAAGCATATGAGAAGATCTCGAGGTTGTATCGTTAAATGAAAAAAGCAAAATTAGAATAGTGCAGGTGTAACTGTAGGTTTTGTGTTTTTGAAAAAGAGAGAAGGGCTTCCCCGTGTGGTCCAGTGGCTAAGACTCCGCCTTCCAATGCAGGGGACACGGGTTCGAGCCCTGGTCAGGGAACTAAGATCCCACATGCCACAGGGCAACTAAGCCCGTGTGCTCTAGAGCCCGCGTGCCACAACTACTGAGCCCGAGTTCTCTGGAGCCCTCGCGCCACAACTAGAGAGCCTGTGTGCCACAACTAAAGACCCGACACAGCCAAATAAATAAATAAAAACAAAGACTTTTTTTTAAAAAAGGGAGAAAATAAGAATATGTGATCCACCTGGGTTTACATTAACCTAAAGAAACTTTTGAAGGATACACAGAAAAATCTCATGAAAGTGGTTACCTATAGCCAGCTGGGAGGGGAACAGCCTGGCCATGTATACATATTAATATTGATTTGGTTTTTGAACAATGTGAATATATTACCTAGGCAATTTTGTAAGTCAGTGTAATAGAATAAAATACATAAAAGTTAAAACCTGGAACAAAATGAATATCAGCTCCACCCCTAGAGTCTGGGCTGGGGGCCAGGCGTGAGCAGCACTTCTTAAGTCTCTCCACTGGCGCCCAAGTGCGACGTTGAAAACACTGCTATTGAGGATACCCGTCAATAACATATTCAGTTCAAAGAAAGATGAGCCTCAGAATACTTTCCATCTAATCTACCTCCATCACTGTGCCACAGCCGTCCACAAGTATGAGACGTGCGTCCTACCTGTGTTATGCCCCCTTAGAAAGGGAATAGATGAGATTCATCATAGTCTCAGAGCTAGGGAGGGATGGAGCCAGTTCTCCAAAAATCCAACTGCAAAAGCTGGGGTCTTAACCCCCCATCAGGTGACTCTTTAGCTGAGCTCTCCCCTGAATAGGGAACTTGGCTTATTAACGATTTGGGATGGTTGCTTGTATCGAATCCATTCATTATGTGTCCATCCTAAGTAAATGAGCGTTCAGGAGAGCTCCAGGCTGCCCAGGTACGAACTGCCCATTGAAATGTTGTACCTTCAGTTTCCTTTCTGGGACAGCCTCCCAGTCCATGGTCCGGAACCACCGATGCCGTTTCACATCCTCTGCTCCATTCTTCAAAAGAAATATGCATCATCAGTGAACAGAAGGTTGACAGGATAGGAAAGAAACTATTCCAAAAGAATCTCTACATGATTCCCTACAGAGAAAAACAAGAGTTTGCCATGTTTTGAATCACTGTCCCCAGAGTGTGAGCTCTTAGGGAAAACTACAGATGAAGGCATTTGACTTTCATTCGCCTTCCTTCATCGTAGAAAGAAATCCAGTCACGGGGTTCACGTGTATACTGCTCTGGACCACAAAGACCAAAGTATAACTACGGTTCAGCCTGTTGACATAAAATTAGACTGACACACACATGGTCAGGTCTGAGTTTGACACCTGTTTTCATCTTGACAATTTCCTCAGGGGAAATTATGCTCATTTTAGAAACGTATAAACTGAGATTCATTAAATGATGTCATTTGTTCTGTACTGCCCAGCAAGTAAGTCTATAACTCAAACTTCAGAGATTTTAACAACTACCCAACGTTGCCTCTCAATTAACAATGTGTACAGCACAGGGAACGCTACTCTATACTCCGTAACAACCTATGTGGGAATAGAAATCTAAAAAAGAGTGGACACGTGCATATGTCCTCACTTTGCCGTACAACTGAAACTAACACAACACTGTAAATCAACTCTACTCCAAAAACAATTTTAAAAAAACAAAACACAAAAAGCAATGTGAAAATTCTCTGTAAACGTATCTCCAAAAGGAAGGAGATGGGGATGTCAATGTTTTCTACTTTTTTCCAGTGCTATTATTTTGAAAACTCTTTTTCTTTTCCTGTTTCTTTCCATCCATATGTAAGTCAAATAATGACATCTGATGAGTGTTACCTTGAGGGATGTTGAGAGAAGGTAAATAAGACTGAAGGTTTATTCCCTAAAAGTTCAAACACTGTATGGATACTAAGGTATTATGATATCTAGACAGATGACAGAGAGATAGATACAGATGATGGTAGAGGACAGATGATGAGCTATTTAGATAGATACATTTATAGATGACAGATGAAACTTAGGTGGATAAGTGTTCAACAGGTAACAGACAGAGAGATGACAGACAGATGATAGGCGATAGATACACAGGTAGACAGATGATAGATAAATTGATAGATAATGGAGAGATAGATAGATATCTAGATAGATGATTGACAGACAATGGATATATAGGTAGATAAGATGATGAAATATGATAGACATACAGAGAGGCATAGATGATAGATAGCTACAACGAAGAGACAAAGAAGTGAAAGAGAAAGTGCGTGCTAGAAACTTCCCAAGTGTGGAGGACAGAGCAGTGTCCAAAGAGGATGAAGGAGTTAAACGCAATGGTCTGTTTTGGAAATAAAAAGAGAAACACTCCAAATGAAGGAGCATCTGGAGGAGAAAAACAGCCAGTTAGCTGGATGAACAACCATCCTGTTTCACAGATTTGTTCCTTTCACCCGTGATAGCCAACCACTTAGCGTTTACTCCCCTCCTTAAGGAGCTGAACGCATGAGCCAACCTCCACGAGGAGCCTTAACTAGCCAACCAATTTAACTACTTCTGTACTGAATTGTGCTTCCCATGAAAGGACATGTTGAGGTCCTAATCCCTGTGAATGTAACTTTATTTGGAAACAAGGTTTCTGTAGATGTAAACAAGTCAAGATGAAGTCATTGGGGTGGACCCTAAATGCAATCATTGACAGTGTCCTTAAAAGACACAGAAGAGGAGAGACCCAGACACAGAGGAGAAGCCCCGGGAAGACAGAGGCAGAGACGGGAGGGAGGCGGCCACGAGCCCAGGGACGCCTGGAGCCCCCAGAAGCTGGAAGAGGCGGGAAGGACCCTCCCCTGGAGCCTCTGGAGGGAGCGCGGTCCTGGGACACCTTGACCTTGGACGTCTGGTCTCCAGGATGGGGGAGGATGGATGCCTGTGGTTTTAAAGCTCACGGTTTGTGGTCCTTTGTTACAGCCGCCCCAGGAAATGAACACACTCACATAAACAGAGGACCCCAAGAGATCTGCGGGGTTCAAGTCTCACACACAGGTCTGCTTTGTCCCTCAAGGCTGCAGCGGACAGGGTCAATGCGCTGGCCCACGTCCAAGTTTATCCACAGACATCCAGAGCGAGAGACAGCTAAGAAGATGTCCCTGGTTTGTCTCAAATTCAGCAGTGCCAAAACAGAACCGAGACAGGCACACACAATATCATAGTTTATACAAGTCAGTTCCTTACACATATTTCCCTCCAGATGAAAAGTGTGACAAACACCACACATGGCGTCCAACTTCTAAAGTGGTGATTAACTCACACACAAACCTGCACATGCATGTTTATAGCAGCACTGTTCGTAACAGCCAAAAAGTGGAAGCAGCCCAAGTGTCCATGGACGGATGGACGGATACACAGCGTGGGGTCCACGCACACGGCGGAATGTGACTCGGCCGCGGAAAGGAGAGAAGCCCTGACCAGGCGACCGCGTGGAAGATGGACCCTGAACACAGGCTGCTCGGTGAGAGGAGCCACACACAAGAGGTCAGGGTTTGTATGATGCCATCTTCACGAAAGCGCAGAATAGGACAGTCGACAGAGACAGAAAGTAGCCCAGTGGTGGCCCACCACCAGCAGGGACAGAAGGACAGGGAGGCGATAGCCACAGGTTACAGGATATGGGCTTCCTTTGGAAGGGACGGGCATGTTCTTTAAAACCGCGGTGACGGTTGCACGATCTCGCAAACACATCACACGCCACCGGACTGTCCACTTTACACTGCATGGTACGTGAACTGTACCTCAACAGTGTCGTTTAAAAACATAAAAGTACATAAAGTCGTGATTCGTAACCTACAGAGCACTGTTGAGCCACTGGCTCCTTTGGAGGCACAAGGAGATGGGGTGCAGACCCAGCCTGGTTCTGCGTGCGCCCCAGGAACCCAGATTTGGAACTCGACCAACGACTGGACACGGACGTTCTGCCCTTGTTGGAGCGTGTGAGGTCACGTGACAGGCACTTGTAGCGAACACCACTCGACAGGTAGGGACGGAGACGCTCACCTTCATGTTTCCCAGTCTCCTCGTTCTGTCGACAACAAGCAGCTTCTTGATGAGGTCTCTGTTTGGGAGAAGGAGACAGACACACAGACGCGTTGATGCGGGAGCCACGCGAACACGGCAGGCCAGCGACAATAAAATCCACACCGTACAACGTGGACGCCGGCGCAGTGGTGCACACTGGCTGAATGCTCTCTAACGCTTCTTTCTAACCGTTATCCGCTCCGAAATAATTTCTGCGACGCACAGTTGCGAGAGGGACCTAGCTAACGGGAAGAGGTTGATTGAATCATGGTGGAGAAGAACAGCTTTGAACCGGAGCCGGAGCAAGAGAAAATGTGCCTGCCCCGGGGATGGCGAGGCTTCATTTCAAATATACGAGTCAGGCCTTCCCCGCCCGCTACACGACACGTGCTTTTGCCGAAATCGAAGGTCTCGCTTTGCCCCGTGGGTCTGCTGGTTTGTGGGATTCTTGTCTGGCCATCCTTGCCTTCCCGTAAGCACGTACACTTATTGGACCCCTTTCCTGTGTGCGGGTTCACTTAGAGCCTCCCTCGAAATAGCAGACGGGGGGCTTCCCTGGCGGTCCAGTGGTCAAGGATCCACCTGCCGGTGCAGGGGACACGGGTTTGATCCCTGGTCAGGGAACTAAGATCCCACAGGCCGCGGAGCAGCGAAGCCTGCGTGCCACAACTACTGAGCTCGCGTGCCTCAACTAGAGAGCCTGTGCGTTTTGCAACCCACGCGCTACAACTGCACAGTCCACGCACCCTGGAGCCTGCACGCTGGAGAAGAGAAAATCCGTACGCCACAACTAGAGAGAAGCCTGCACGCCGCAACGAAGAGCCCGCGCACCGCAACAAAAGATCCCGCGTGCCTCGACAAAGATCCCGCGTGACGCAACGAAGACCCAACACAGCCAAAAATAAATAAATAAACAAACAAACAAACAATCTTGTTTAAAAATAAATAAATAAATAGCGGGCAGTATCAGAATACAGCAGGACGGTCAATTATGATGGGAAACTGGAGGTGGTTTTCAAGACTTCCAGAAGATGGGCTGGCTCTCAGAGTAACCGCGAAGGAAGTAAAAAGTATAATGGGTGTGTTTAAGTGTCTAATATGCTGAGTATGTCGTGTATAATAATATCCAGGGACGTCAAGCATATAAGGATGTTTGCCAGGACAATCAAAAACCCCCGACTCAGCTTTAAGCGTCTCCGCTTTCCTGAATCCAACGACGCCCCGGGGTAAGCAGCACAAACCCAGGCTCCGGCTACGCCCTGGGCGCTGTGCGACCAGCTAAGGAGGCTCAGATGCGTCAGGTGATAACCCAGGGTTCCTCACACGTGGACTGTGCAATCTCCCAGGTTCCCACTGATGTCAAGGCATAACTGTAACACAGAGTTTCCTGACACTGTGTATCCTTAAATAGAACTGGAGTCCTCCTGGACGTTTTCCCAAAACCATCTCAAAGAGAAAACCCAAGAACACTGGCTCACCTAAGGCTAGGATTTAGCCTTAAGGCTAGGATTTTGATGTGAGCCCATCGAAAAGAGAGGAAACTTACTCTTGGGCAAGGCAGAAGGATACAGGAGCGCTGAGAAATTAAGGTACCTTTTCCCATACTTCGTGAGTCTCCCCTTCATTATTCCGACATACCAAAGAAACAAACCAAAAAAAAACAAGGTCACCAAACACCACACTCCCAAAACATCCCCCAACCCATGTGTTTTTTCTTCTTTTTCCCTATTATTTTATAGCACCCTCAGCGCTATGAGTGCATATCCTTACAGCTGCCTGTCCCAGGATTACAAGAAAAGCAAAGATTTAGTTAATATATAAAATTAGAACTTTGCAAAACAGCTCGATCCTGAAGGCAAAAGGTGCAAAGGAAAAGGGCCACCCGATACGGCAAAGCCACACAGGAACTCCGCAAGCATCCAAGACGCGACAGGTGGGCCCCTCCTTCCCGCAACGGCTGTGAGTCCACTGGCAAAGCCCTTGATTCACCGAGGCTGAAATTCTGAATCCTACTGACTCACCGGGTGCCGCCTGGCTTCTCCCTGACCACTCTGAGACACAAGGAAACACTTGTAAATAAATACGAGCTCTACCAAGTTCGCACCAAGCCCCAAAGCTTTTACTCCCTTTTCAATTACATATATTCCTGCAAGGAATCTTAAGCTTCATCCAAGGAGACATTTGCCCAGGCCAACACGCTGACACGGTCCAATGCTGAGGTTGTAGGAACCCACAAAGGACCTGAAAAACTTCAGTCAAAATTCTACCCTCAGGGTCACCTGGTGACGGTCATTTGGGTAAGAAATTAGAATTCTGCTTCTCAGCCAACTCATGAAGATCTAGGCAAAAACATGAAGAAGTAAAATTTTACTCAGCTACGATCTGCCATCATCAAGGGCAGCAAAGGGTCCCAGGGTCCTGTCCTTTCTGAGACCCCTCATTGGGGATGTGAGGGGAAGTGCCTGGAGCTGCGTACGTGAGCCCTAACCCTGGCCCTAAGCCTAAGCCTAAGCCTAACCCTAACACGTGCCCTAACCCCAATCCCAACCCTAACCCTAACCCCAACACTAACCCGTGCCCTAACCCCAACCCCAACCCTAACCCGTACCCTAAACCCTAAACCCAACACTAACCCGTGCCCTAACCGCAACCCCAAACCTAACCCATATCCTAACCCTAACCCGTACCCTAACACTAACCTGTACCCTAACGATAACCCGTAATCCTAAAGATTCCAGAACAGCCTCTGCTGCTTCTCTCTTGAAAGTAAACTATGAGAAAAAGATGGGGAGTTGGCAGGAGACCAGACAGAGATTATGCTTAGGTTTGTTCTCTTTCTATAACGTCTTCTTGTTCACAAAAAATTGGAAACGTACTCAATATATGAACAAGAGCATAAAAAAGAATGAAATTGTGCCATTTGCAGCAACATGGATGGACCTAGAGGTGATCATACTAAGTGAAGGCAGTCAGAAGGGAAAGAAAGACAAATATCATATGATATCACTTATATGTGGAATCTAAAAAATGAAAAAATAAAAAATAAAAAATGATACAGGGACTCCACATTTCCAATGCAGGGGGCATGGGTTCCATCCCTGGTCGGGGAATTAAGATCTTACATGCTGCGCTGATGTCCAGGGGAAAAAAAAATAAAAAAATAAAAGGTACAAGTGAACTTATCTATGAAACAGAAACAGACTCACAGACATAGAAAACAGACTTATTGGGAAAGGGGGTGGGGGAGATACATTAGGAGTTTGGGAGTAGCAGATACACACGACTATATATAAAATAGATAAACAACAAGGACCTACTATACAGTGCAGGGAAGTATATTCAATATCTTGTAATAACCTATAACGGAAAAGAATCTGAAAAAGAATTTATATGTATATACATATATGTGTATACGTATAACCCAATCACTTTGCTGTACACCTGAAACTAACACAGTATTGTGAATCAGCTATACGTCAATAAAACAAAATGGGTAAAGAAAACTGTGGCAAAATAGAAATAAAATTTATTATTTTAACCATTAAAAATACATATATTGGGCTTCCCTGGTGGCGCAGTGGTTGAGAGTCCGCCTGCTGATGCAGGAGACACGGGTTCGTGCCCTGGTCCGGGAAGATCCCACGTGCTGCGGAGCAACTAAGCCCGTGAGCCATGGCTGCTAGGCCTGTGCGTCCGGAGCCTGTGCTCCACAACGGGAGAGGCCACAACAGTGAGAGGCCCGCATACCGGAAAAAAAAAAAAAAAAAAAAAAAAAAAAAAATACATATATTAACATAAGCAAATAAATGACCTAAGATTTACGGATCTTCCCTTCTCTTGGGGAAGCACCTCCTGGAAGAATGTAAGTCCTTCCTTGAAAGAGGAAGGGGACCCGGTGTGATGATCCTCTGTGTTGCCTGAGACCATCACAAGTTTACAAAAGAAAGCAGCGCACCGTGAGGACACGGGAGGGAGTTCCCATCTATCCTGCTTGGAGCACACGCAGCCGCGGCCGCAGCGAAGTCATACCCACCGCGGCAGGTCCCGCCAGCACGCAGCGGGAGTCTACAAGCCCCAGGGGTACCCAGGAGAATGCCAGGGAGTCTGCAGGGGCCACCACCTAGCAGTGCCTGCCCATGGGTGTGGGTGGGCGCTAATCTGATCAAATCGCTGCTCGATCGTCGATACGTTTATAACTCAGCTTTATTTTGTTCTCTTCATTTTGTCTTCTCTTAATATCCTCCCCTGCCCGTCCTCACCCCTCCCACCCCTCCCCTATAACTCAGCTGTTAAAGTGCTTTGCCAGCCCTTCGAAACAATGTCACTCAACACGGATGGGATTCGGAGCGTGGGAGGGACATCCTAGACCACATTTCGTCACTTCTTTCCAGAGCAATAGACTTTCGAGTGCTCTGTTCCCCGTCACCTTGCTGTCGGACCACTCATGACACAGAAGTCTCCCTCCCAGATAATTTAGGCCTCACCGGAGCCTCCTTTCCTCGCTAAAATCTTTTAAAACCTAGCTGGTGGGTCAAACACGACACAAGCTCCAGCCCACACGAAGCAAGAGGAACACCATCCTGATTCATACCGAGAATCTCGATTGAAGGTAAGTACGCTGATCACTAAGAAACAAAACTAGATGCAGCCAGTGGCCCCAGGAGCTGATCACTGGCATGAAATAAGTTTTCTCTGAACTTAATTTCCACAGGTTACTTTAAAAACATGTAGCAAAGGGCTTCCCTGGTGGCGCAGTGGTTGAGAGTCCGCCTGCCGATGCGGGGGACGCGGGTTCGTGCCCCGGTCCGGGAGGATCCCACGTGCCGCGGAGCGGCTGGGCCCGTGAGCCATGGCCGCTGCGCCTGCGCGTCCGGAGCCTGTGCTCCGCAACGGGAGAGGCCACAGCGGTGAGAGGCCCGCGTACCACAAAAAAACAAACAAACAAACAAACAAACAAAAAAACAAAAAACACAGTAGCAAAAAATAGAGAAAAGTTTAGTTCTCAACTAAACACAATTAACCCCATTTGGGGGTCAGCAGGGGTTTGGAGCACCTATCAATGTATCCGGGAAATACAGTAAAACACCTAGAAATTAGGACTCACAATGGTGCAAATGGCTAAAAGCTGACACACAGAGCAAGGTTGTTGGAAAACCTAAAGCATTCTTAGCTCTTCAAAAAATTAGCTTTTCCCCCCCATTGCCACAAAAATGCACACCCAAAGTTTAACACTGAAGCAATGCAAAAGTTCTTGAAACATCGAGGGTGTAACTCAAAATTCGAGCAGGAAAAAGGACTTTAAGAATGAAAATAATTTAAGCAGGAGAGAAAAGATAAACTCTGCTGAAGCCATCAACACTCGTGCCAACTGCAACACTGGCTGGGAGGAAGGACACCCTTCTTGTCAAATAACAAAACGGCTCTCTTATTAAATATGATAACAAATGCCTTTATTCACTAATTCTAAGCGTCATTTATTTTAACCGGTATAAAATAGGGCTGAGAGTCATTAAAAGGCGAAGTCTCATCCCAGGAGAGCCATGGAAACCTTTCCCCTTTTGGTGGAAAAAACGACCGGTCAAATCAGCTTCAGCCCAGCTTAGAGAATAACACAGGACAGTACCCCGCTCAGCAGACGCCATAACTGGGGTTTCTTAGATGCTTTAAAAATAAACACACCCGATGAGGGGGGAAGGGGTTTACTTACTTGACACTGAAGTCCAAATGTCTGGGGAAATCTATCTTGCCTGCAAGAATTTTTTGGTAAATGCCAAATGCGTTGTCATCGAAAAACGGAGGAAACCTGTAAGAAACGAAAACATCTATTTTCAGTGTTGAGCAAGTGTGGGAGACATCCCTGCTTTGTAAGGGTGACTCCTGCTGCCTGACCCGGGGCAGAAAAGAATTTATTTCACGGCAGCTCTTTCCTCGCACCCTGGAGTCCGTGGACGGCTCGAGACCAGCTTCGAAGAGATGGTAATAAGAGGCCACGCGTGAAGCACGGCGGCCCAAGGACAGAGGATGGGCCAGCAAAGAAAAGGCAATGACCATGAGGCCATCTGACCCACCGTGAGGTCCCTAGGGTGCCACTAAAAACGTCTCCCCAACTAGACCGTGAGGGGACCTCTTTGTATCCTTCCTGCATACGGGAGTGTGTAGCACACAGCAGGTGCTCAATACGTGTACACAGGCCAAATGTAAGAGGACAGGTTACACTGTATCGTATTTTTTTTGGCTCAGGTACTTCATAACTTTATAGAAGCCAATATGTGAATCTCCACAGTTGATGAATTCACCTCCATCCTACTCTGGGAGGTGAGAGACGGCAAGGCTGGTTTCCAGGTTGCGATTTTAGGCACAAAGATCTACACTAGGGGTTGGCCAACGATGACCCACAGTCTCTTTCGGTCAACAAAGAAGTACAGGCACATGGCCATGCCGGACACTTACGCATCATCTGCAGCACTGCTACCACAATTAAAGACTATCGTCTAGTTAGAGAAACGAACAGACCTATCCTTTCTAACATCTGGAAATAGAAAAACAGAAAGACGTGACATAAGCTGAAGAAGAAATGTACTTACAACTGCGAAGACCAAGAAAAATCCAAGGAACTCTAGAAGTCAACCACTAAATATATACTAGACACCCACATGTCCCCGGGCACAGCTACACTTCTGATGCTTCCTCAGAGTACCCAAGGCAAAGACCCTCAACTCGAAAGCATAACCTCTGTTTAGTTTCTTTAGAAGGAGGTCTTCTAACTCAGTAGAATAAGCAATGGACATATAAAGGGGAGTTTTCAAATGATGGTCTGATTCATGATGGCAAATCTCAATGTTCAAAAATAATTCTCGTGTTGATTCCAAATCAACTCATTTTTTTTTTTTTTTTTTTTTAAAGAGAAACAGTGTATCATGGGTGGAATGGTGGCCTCCAAAGTTACATCCATGTCCTCACCCCCACTACCTAAAATGGGACCTTACACGGAAACAGGGTCTTTGTAGAGGTGATGAAGGTAAGGGTCTGAGATGAGGTCCCCCTGGAGGAGGGCGGCCCTACATCCAATGACAGGGTCCTTACAAGACACGGGAGATGAGAGACTCAGACACAGAGGAGAAGCCCCGGGAAAACAGAGGCAGAGACGGGAGGGAGGCGGCCACGAGCCCAGGGACGCCTGGAGCCCCCAGAAGCTGGAAGGGGCGGGAAGGAGCCTCCCCTGGAGCCTCCGGAGGGAGCTCGGTCCTGGGACACCCTGACCTCAGACGTCTGGTCTCCAGGACCTGGAGGAGGATGAATTCCTGTTTTAAGCCCCCCAGTTTGTGGAAATTTGTTACGGCCGCCCCAGGAAACCAATACACAAATATATTACAGAGAAGGGAGGGTCAAAAAATATTTTAAAAATAAAGAACAGAAATATGAGGTACAAAAGTAGAAATGAATGGGAAAGTGGAAGGAAAAGAGGTAGTTTCCTCAGAAAAATGGAAGATTCTAAATAAATGTAGAAATGCAGCTGCGTGTAGCATAAAACAGCCTTTCTCCCTCGTGTGATACTTTCGTTCCTCTGCTTTACACCTGGGCGTGAACATGAGCACAGGGTCCGGAGGGCCACAGCTGTACCTCTTGGGGTCACTGGCTGTTACGGTCCCAAAGCAACAACTTCTCTGACCAGCTGTGCTTCCAGAGTTACCAGCTTCCACGGATCGACGAAGGGGCCGGGCCGGGAGACACCCAACCCTCGCCAACCGTGAACGCCTCGAGGCCCACAAATCCCAAGCTAGCCCTTCGCGTGCGTCAGGAGATTCGTCTAACCGTGGCTGGGGAGTCACAATCCTGTCTCGGGGGGCGGCGCTGTCTGAGTACATATGCAGCTGTAGGATCTCACTCGGGGCAACAGGCACCCACTCAGAAACGGGACCGGGAGAAAACGGGTCATGCACACGGAGCCACGTTCACGGAGAACGCGGCACGCAGCCCTCTGGGGCAGCCGGCGTTACACGGCACTATCGTGGGAAAGGCACGTTAGCAGTGGTTTAATGAGCGGAAAAAACCGTAATAAGCGAGCACGAACGGATTCTGCCCTGCCTGGAGGGAAAAAGCACGGAGAAGGCGTGTCGGAGAACTCGGCGTGTGCAAAGTAGCCGAAGCAAGGGCCCTCAGATCTCTGCCTTTAACCCAACAGAATCCTCCTGATTCGTAATAAACGGGTGCTCATCATACACAAGTGGGTGTTATATGCACCTTGACGTTGTCCACAGTGAGAAGGACAACCCGTTCATCCCCACGAAGGCAGCCTCGAGAATTCCGTCTGAAAAGTTCATGCCAATTTTGCCATTTTCTCCCTCATCGATCTGGATCGCTTTCATAGATCCCTTCCACCTACCTAAATCTTCCAGTAAAAACAATGGATTGTCCAGAAACAGGCGCCATCGTTGGCGTGACCTCGTGTTCTTCATGAGACCCCTGTTATAAAATGATGGTCCTGGGACGTCCCCAGTGGCCCAGGGCTTAAGATTCCATGCTTTGGGCTTCCCTGGTGGCGCAGTGGTTAAGAGTCCGCCTGCCAATGCAGGGGACACGGGTTCGAGCCCTGGTCCGGGAAGATCCCACATGCCGCGGAGCAGCTAAACCCATGCACCACAACTACTGAGCCTGTGCTCTAGAGCCCGCAAGCCACAACTACTGAAGCCCACGCGCCTAGAGCCTGCACTCCGCAACAAGAGAAGCCACCGCAATGAGAAGCCCGCGCGCTGCAACCAAGAGTAGCCCTGGCTCGCTGCAACTAGGGAAAGCCCGCGCACAGCAACAAAGACCCAACGCAGCCACAAATAAACAAATACATAAATTTATCTAAAAAAAAAAGACTCCGTGCTTTCACTGCAGGGGGCACGGGGGGTTTGATCCCTGGTCCGGGAAGTTCCGCATGCCACAGGATATGGCCAAAAAACAAAACCAAAAACAAAATGATGGTCCCAAACTATCAGCCCATTTTAACAGGGAAAGTACCTTGGAAGGCAGGTACTTTGGAAATGGCTTCAGGGAAAAGAAGAGTTTTTGGAGAGAGAAGTAAGGGATGGGCTGCTATAGTATCACCCTATTTTGACTTCTCCCTCCAAGATCCTTGGCCTCATACATTCCTATAAAACAAGTATCTGACATCCTCAGCAAAAGGGGCAAGAACAAAGTATTGGGCCAGGAAACACTGGGGCAGACTGCAGCGTGAGAGAGAGTCCCGGGGCACCCCATCTTTGGCATGGCAGCCGTGGTTCTCAAAGTGGGGTGGCCAGGGAACCCTCGGGTTCCTCGAGGCCTTTTCAGGAGCTTTGTGACACCCTTTTTCTGACTATAAATCTGAATATAGCTGCATTTTCGCCATACACCTCAACCAAAACAACGAAATCACACCAGAGTGTGAGAGAAGGCAAGAACGCAGTGGCCCGCAATTAAGCTGGACATAAAAGAGACTAATGAACATGTGAAACAACGTCGCTCTTTTCTCTAAATAACTTTAATACTAGGAAGTAGTTATTTTTTCATTAAAAATTGGATTTATGTTAGCCATTAGTTTATCACCTTATATATAAGATATGCTTTTACGTAGAAACTTATATACTTATATATATAAAATCTCAGGTTAACTTTCAAATGTCGTAAACGTTGACAGATATAAACTGCATCAACGAGAGCTCTCTGGGGTCGATACTAACATTTAGGAGGGTTTTCATAACTTTTAGGAAGGGAGTAGCTTTTGGGATAGATGGGTACTGAAAACTTTTAGGGTCCTGCGGCTGAAATGTCTCGAGAACCACTGCACCGCAGCTACTGTTCCACGTGGATGCAGCTCCAAATGCAGACTAGTTCCATCTTCCTGAAAAACAGGCGTGCGACTGAAACCCTCCACACGGGTGGATATGAAAGGAGCAGACGACAGAAGACATCAGGGCCGAGTCGGGTGCTCCTGGGAAGGCCCATGGACGGGCCACCTATTTTCAATCCAACCGAAACATTTCTTCCTCGATGAAACTAAAATCCCAGTTATGACGCGTTCTCATACCTCATCACGTGGCTGGTTGTACCCAACAAATGTGCTTCTCGTACTTCCACGAGACACTTCACCCACCAATGAAAGCAATAAGCAAACAGACAAGACAGAGTCCAGCCTGATCTTGCTAAAGGTGCCGACACAGAAAATGGAAACGCAACAAGCACGCGGGAGACGGGGACTTGGAAGAAAAGGCCATCCCCACCGTCTACGTGGTAACTCCCTCCCGCCGGTTACCAAAGGCGTCTGGGTTCAGGGGCTGAGAAGAGCAGCCTGCACCATCCGGTGATCTCGAGGGCAATCAACACACGGAACCAGATGGCTTCCGATCCACTGCGTGCTACCGCGAGAACAGAAGGGGTGCTAGGGCGGAGCGCGGCGGGGGCAGCGGAGGGGGGCTCTGCGGGAGGGCTACAGGTGAGGCTGAATGGTGAGGACCGGAGAGAAGGGACCAGCCGGGCGGATGCCCTCAGGAGGCTGGCAGAGAGAGGGACAGCAGTGCCTCATGGGGGGGCCGGAGGGACAGCAGGAAGGCCTGCGATCCCAGGAGAGGGGCCAGATCTTGTACAGACCCACTCAGAGCCCCGTATAATGAGGAGCTCCGGGTCTTTCCCCTCGAGGGCCGCTCGGGACCCCTCCCGTGGCTGCCAGGGGACGGTGTCACAGGCAGGGCCAGCTGGAGGAGACGCGAGGACACTCGGGGCTGGTCCAGGCGAGAGCAGAGGCTGGCCAGACTTCCGGGACAGCCCGGGGCTCAGCCAGGCATGCAGGGCGGGCAGGGACGGGTGACTTTGAAAATACCACCCAGACAGGCCTGACTCTAACTGGAAATGTGGAAAACAAAAAGAGGCGGACTGCGAACCAACAGTTCCCTTTTATGAAATGCGAGAGAGTTTTAAATATTAATCTCCAATTATTCTAATAATAGGACCTAGTGATATATTAATTCTAATTACATTATTTTCCACTGAATTCCTAATATCCTCTGAGAATACCAGAACTACTGTTTGGCTAACATTCTACTGGAACAGAATAGTTTCTCTTTTCTAATATTCTAATATTTTAATATATTACAGCCCGGTAGTAATTAGAGTATTATTTTAATAAATTATATCCTAACAGTACCTTAGTTACTATTTAAATAGCATATTAAATTATTATAATTCTAATCATTATGTTTATATAACTCTAATAATTCTAATATACCCTAATATTTTTTTTTTTTTTTTGCGGTACGCGGGCCTCTCACTGTTGTGGCCTCTCCCGTTGCAGAGCACAGGCTCCGGACACACAGGCGCAGCGGCCATGGCTCACAGGCCCAGGTGCTCTGCAGCACGTGGGATCTTCCCGGACCAGGGCACGAACCCGTGTCTCCTGCATCGGCAGGCGGACTCCCAACCACTGCGCCACCAGGGAAGCCCCTACCCTAATATTATATTCTAATTCTATCCTATCCTACTTTATTCTCCTCTAGTTCACTAGTTTTCTATTATAGTCTATCAATACTATGTTCTAACAGTACATTATATTCCAACATTGTCTTTCCTAACGATATTCCGCATTGCTATGTGCTGTACTACCATCGTGCATCCTAACAATAAAGACAAAACAGAGGACACACGAACTCCATTCTGCTAAACATCACACGGGCGCCGGGATTCAATCCTCCTCGGGCCAGGCTGCCCTCTCGTGGTCAGTGACGTACAGGCAGGAGGACATGCTGCCGGCTCGAGCGTGGAAGCCGACCAAGTACAGGTGCAGAAAGACGGACGACTTCTATACCCTCTTGGTGCACTGGCCGCACGTGCCGTTCCTCTCCGCGTTCGCTGTGATGAGCACTTCCCGGGCTCGGGGGCATGTGGAGAAATGTGGGTCTACGTGATTTGCCCGGCATGTTTGACGGAAGCGCAATGGAAAATTGAAAAGACAGATTGATGTTGATCTATGACTGATACACAGATATTGATCTATGACTGATAGAAAGGCAGATAGCTAAAAACTAATAGATATACAGTTGGAGATAGATATAAATAGATGATAGGTAGATAAAAATAAATAGTTAGAGATCGATACAGGGAGATGATAGAATAAGTAGATGACAGGATAGATGACAGATGATAGATACATAGAATAGATGACATGTAGATGACAGACAGCAGATATTCAGTTAGAGATAAATAGGTACAGATAGTAAGACAGACAAATAGGTAGACAGATGATGGATATAAATGACAAACTAGATGATAGGTAAATATGATCTGATAAACAGGTGACAAGAGTGGTTAGATAGGTATAGTATGTACGTAGATGACAGAGCTGACAACAGGTACAACAGAGAAGATACACAAGGACGACAGATAGATACAGATGACAGATAAACAGATGATAACTAGATATAAACGACAGAGAGATCGTAGATAGACGATGGCCGATAGATGAATACGGACAGGGTTGCATGGATCCCCCCCCGGCCGGTCACACAGTCAATGCAGGAAAAGGCCTCTTTCCATCTTTCCTTCCAAGTGAACGCTGTGGACCAGCCCTGCAGGGAGTCAGACAGGCATGGAACAGGCTCCGGGGTTTATTAAAACCAGAACAAACTCAGTGTCTGCAAAACTCACCAGCAGAAGGCACAGCGGCCAAAGGAAGCAGGACAAAGGGAAGGGGCGGGAGTGTGGCCGGGAGGCTGCACGTACACGGAGGAGCCCGGCGTTCACAGGACGGGGAGGAACCCCCAGGTCCACAGGTTCTACGAGGGGGCGCCTGCCTTGGGCGCCCAGCCCGCACGTCTCGCGCAGAAGCCACGCGTCGGTGTGTAATCACGCCGACCCCTTGGGCAGCAGTGCGGCTCTCGGCTACCTGGACCAGGGCCTGGCGACGTGATTCCCAACCTCCCCGGGGCACGTCTGAGATCTCAGGGAAGAACAGCCCCTTTCCGCTCTGGCACATAGCGCTCCGTTCATAACGTCCTCAAGTGCCTTACCCAACACGAACGTTCCAGAGTGTCCGTGCGGGAGACGAACAGTATTTTCCTGGGAGACGGGGACACTCAGAGACAGCATAAAAGGCCTGGACAGCCGCGCCCTGCCGGTCCCTCAAGCCTGCGTTTTTTTACTCTTTGGAAATCAAGCCCAACGGTCAGTTCACATCACCGTCACCAGCAGCGGGAAACCGCCGTGCGACCCAACCCCGAGAGCCTGCCCCCGACCCCCAATGCCCCATCCTAGGGGCTGGGCGCCCCAGGCCCAGCGGGTGGGGCGGGGGCTCGCTGCAGACTTCCCCACGGAACCCCGACTCACCCCGAGAGCATCTCAAATATCAGGATGCCGAGCGCCCACCAGTCCACGGCTCTCCCGTGGCCCTTGCTCTGGATGACTTCGGGGGCCAGGTACTCGGGGGTCCCGCAAAGGGTCCACGTCCTGCGGGCAGAGAAGGGGGTCCACAAAGCTCAGCCGTGCTTGGCCAGCGCAGGCGTCTGCGAAGCACTGAAGGTTATTACAGTCACGGAATGATCGACGAGACGCCCGGGGCACAGAGACAGCAACCTTGTCTTCCCTGACTTGTGTCCTTTATCAACACTCCGCGACCAAAACAGACCCCAGGTAACGGCCCTGTCATGGCGGCTGCGTCTTGTCCTCGGTGCTTACTTACCTCTGCTGTTCAGAAGCAAAAGCCCCAGTCCCTGTTTTCCCATACAATGATGGGGAAAACGGGTTCAAGGACTGACTCAAGGAACCCACACGTCTGCTTTACGAATAAATGGGCCGGTTCTGTCCCCCCAGAGGACACGCAAAGCGACAGCTAAGTGCCTTTTCCACCTGCTCGGCAAAGTGTCTCAAGTGTCTCTGTGGGTCCGCCCTCATTTTAGTGTCCGTGGTGGCTTTGGCAGAGCCTCAGGTTAAGGGGCTCTGGGATGTTTGGGGTTTAAACAGGGCGGACAGCTTTGGAAAGGATTTTCTCCCCAGGAGTTGAGACTTGCAAAAAATTTAGCTTTCAGCCCCACCTAGGGGACAGCTGGCTGAAAGCAAGAGACTTCAACCAGCCAGGCCAGACCCCAGCGCAGAGAGCGGAGATCTCTGATTGTCTGGGTGGCCATCCCTTCCCGGTGCTGCCTTAGATCTGTCTTTTTCACAACAGATGGGAGAAGCGGTCTTCTTCTCCTTGTAAGAGAATTCTATTTGTACTTCAAAAAGCCCCAATGTTTAATTAAAACTTATAATTTGCAACACTTCTGCTGAAATATCTAAATTTGTATGCCCTATGGAAAACAGAGACTGATTTTCCTAACTTTCCCTTTATTTGTATATCTCAGCACGGAGGATTTTGCTAACAAAAATTCACCCGTGAAAAGATGAAAAAGGTACAAACTTCCAGTTGAAAGATTAAGTCCTGGGGTTGTAACATATGCCGTGGTGACTATACAGTTAATAATACCGTATCGTACATTTGAAAGTTGCTAAGAGAATAGAGGTTGAAAGTTCTCATCAAGAGTAAAAAATCGTAGCTGTGTGGTGTTGGATGTTAGTTATAGGGTTATTGGGGAAGATCACTGTATAGTAGGTACATGTATCCAATCACTATGTCGTACACCTGAAACCGAGACCATGTTATACGCCATTCGTACCTCACTCAATTTAGAAAAAAGAGATAAAGAGCCGTCAGTGGATGATGGCTACACAGCATGGGGTCCCACACGGTGGAGGGTGACTCAGCCGTGACCTTGAGCACACGATGCTCAGGGAGAGAAGCCAGGCCCAGGAGGACATGTATCTTATTATTCTATTTATATGAAATACCCAGAATAGGCAAACGCACTGAGAAAGAAAGCAGATTAGCAGTTGTCAGGGGCGGGGGGAGTGACTGGTAATGCGTACGGGGATTCTTTTGCGGGGGGGGTGAGAGTGTCTTGGAACTAAACAGGTGCGACGGTGGTGTATCCCTGCGAATGCGCTAAACGCCACTGCATTCTTCACTTTAAAATGGCGAACACAGTGGATTTTGTGCTATACGAATCTTAACAGAATTGTTTAAAGCCACATAGCTTCTCTCTGCCACACCCCAAGGATCACATATTGGGCAAACCTGGTCCCTTACGCCTCCCGCTGCATTTAAGGCAGCTCTGAACGCCTCAGGGTCCTGTTCAACAGACTCTGCTTGAGGTCTGCAACCTCTCAGGTCCCTGTGTGCTCCAGCCCATTGGCAAGAAAGAGGGAAAATTCAATTTTTAAAAACCCTGTGTCCAAAGCACAGGAAAATAACACGCTAAGGTCATGTTTACGTTTTACATGACAGATCAGTGACAGTGATTAACATCCAGAAGGGCAACCACAGACTCCCCTGGCGGCCCAGCGGTTAAGACTTTGCCTTCCAATGCAGGGGGTGCAGGTTCCATCCCCGGTCGGGGAGCTAAGATCCCACGTGCCTGGTGGCCAAAAAAACCAAAACATAAAACAGAAGCAGGGCTTCCCTGGTGGCGCAGTGGTTGAGAGTCCGCCTGCCGATGCAGGGGACGTGGGTTCGTGCCCTGGTCCGGGAGGATCCCACGTGCCGCGGAGCGGCTGGGCCCGTGAGCCGTGGCCGCTGAGCCTGCGCGTCCGAAGCCCGTGCTCCGCAACGGGAGAGGCCACATCGGTGAGAGGCCCATGTACCGGAAAACAAACAAACAAACAAACAAACAAAAACAGAAGCAATATTGCAACAAATTCAACGAAGACTTCAAAAAGGGTCCACATCAAAAAAATCTTAAACAAACAAAAAATGGGCAACCAAAGGAGATGCCAGGGCAAATGCTGCTGTGACACATGAGCTATGAGCTCCATCAGAGCCTTTAGCAAAAGTCTGAATGGTGACTTTCTCTTCCCAAAAGTGCAGTTTAGACAGCTAGGCTGTTAAACCTCAAAGAAGATTTGGAAATTGCCTGGTTCCACCCCATGCTCTTACATTGGGTAAAAGTCCAAGGCAATCAATGTCATCTGCCTGTCTTGTGTTTTTGGTGTGTGTTTGTCATCATGATATACACTAAATCCCCAGAACATATTTATCATATAACTGCAAGTTTGTACCTTCACCCATTTCCCCCTCCGCTCATCCCCTGCCCCTGGCGACCACCATTCTACCCTCTGGTTCTATGAGTTCCGCTGTTTTTTTAAAAAAATTAAAGTACAGTTGATTCACAATGTTGTGTTAGTTTCAGGTGTACAGCAAAGTGATTCGATTAAACACATATCTTTTTTCAGATTCTTTTCCATCATGGTTTATCATAGGATACTGGATATAGTTCCCTGTGCTCTACAGCAGGTCCTTGTTGTTTATCTATTTTATATACAGTAGTGTGTGTCTGTTAATCCCAAACTCCTAATTTATCCCTCCCCCACCCTTTCCCCTTTGGTAATCATAAGTTTGTTTTCTAAGTCTGTGAGTCCGTTTCTGTTTTGTAAATAAGATCATTTGTATCATTTATTTAGATTCCACATATAAGTGATATCATGATTATCTGTCTTTGTCTGACTTACTCTGCTTAGTATGATCATCTCTAGGTCCACCCATGTTGCTGCAAATGGCTTTATTTCATTCCTTTTTCATGGCTGAGTAATATTCCACCGTATATACGTACCACTTCTTCTTTATCCATTCATCTGTCCATGGACACTTAGGTTGCTTCCATGTCTTGGTTATTGTAAACAGTGCTGCTATGAACACAGGGGCACATGTATCTTCTCAAATTAGAGTTTTCGTCTTTTCTGGATCTACACCCAGGAGTGGGACCTCGAATTCAGCTTTTTCAGATTCCACACGTAAGTGAGATGCTACAGTATGCGTCCTTCTGGGACTGACTTATCTCACTTTAATGCCCCCAAGGTCCAACCATGTTCTCCCAAATGGCAAGATTTCCTTCTTTTTTATGGCTGAATAAGATTCCATTTTATACACATCTCCTATCTGCTTTATCTACAAGCCAAGAAACACGTGAGGCTACCAAAAGCTAGGAGAGGGGCACAGGACAGATGGTTTTCTAGAGCCTTTACAAGGAACACTGCCCTGGCAACACCTTGATTTCCTACGCTGGCCCACAGAACTGTGAGGCGGTAACATTCTGCTGGGTTAAGCCCCTTCGTTTGTGGTACCTTGTTATGGCGGTCCCAGAAGCCCAACGCCCACCCCATGTGGGCCGTGTCACATCAGCCCTCACCCAGTTCACCTCTGCTTCTAAAGCACCTGGGGTCTTCACACTCCACACCGGGTATTGTAACTTGTGTTACGTGACGGGCTACAAGCTCAAGGATGGCCAGAGAAACGAAACATTTGGAAACACAGCTGTGGAGGTCCAGAAAACTGTCATAGAATGATGTCCACGCCTATCTCTTTAAACAGGCTGACCACCCAGTTGCCCCCCCCAGGCTTGGAGACGTGACGTCACGTCACGCAGACGAGCGCCTACAGCTCAGAAAGGAGGTGCGATGGGGTTTCCGTGAGCAAGAACTGCAGGTTCTCCTTGCGACTCTGCCCCGCGATTGGCGGGAGGAAAGAGTCAAAGTGCAGAGGTGACTACTTCACCCCATGCAGATGGCTACTATCAAAAAAAAAAAAACCCAGAAAACAAGTGGTGATGGGGGCGTGGAGAGAAGGGAGCCCTCCTACACTGTAGGTGGGAATGTAAAATGGTGCAGCCGCTGTGGAGAAGAGGATGGAGGGGCCTCAAAAAACTAAAAACAGAATCACCGTTATGATCCAGCAATCCCACTCCCGGGCACATACCCACGAGGCACGAAAGCAGGGTCTTGAAGAGATATCTGTACACGTGTGTTCGTAACAGCACCGTTCACAACAGGCAAAAGGGAGAAGCAACCCACGCGTCCCTCGTGGGTGAATAAACAAAATGTAATAGATCCAGGCTACGGAATACCGTGCGGCCTTGGAAAGGAAGGGAGCTCTGACGCCTGCTACAACAAGGAAGAACCTTGGAGACATTATGCTCAGTGAAAACACAGTGAAAAGGAACAATACCTAATGATCCCACTTACACGAGGCCCCTAGAGGAGTCACAGGCATAGAGACAGAAAGTGGACGGTGGGTCCAGGGGCCGAGGGTGAGGAAGCAGGGCAGCTGCACATTTTAATGGGGACAGAGTTTCAGTTCTGCGAGAAGAAAGGCGTTCTGGAGGTGCATGGCGGGGGCGGCTGTACCACGTTCTGAATGTAATCGATACGCTGAAGTTTACGCTGAAAGGTGGTTGAGACGGTATCTTTGATGCTATGTGTATTTTGCCACAGTTAAAATTTTATAAAGGGCAGAGACAGAAGAGGCTGAGAAAGGAGGGTGTCCCCGTGGGCGGGAGATCCAGGAACAGGTGTCTGACGCCCGGAGTCAAGGTAAGGTGGCCAGGACCTCGGCAGACGCTGGACCAAGGGCGGGTCTGGAAAGGCTCCGGGACCCGTCAGTCCAGACAGAGCCGCGTGTGAGCCACGGGCTGCGGCCCGGCTCCAGACCACGTGTGCCCGGGTTGTCTAGTGTTGCCTTCGCGTCCGGCACCTGTGTACAGACGGGCAGGAAGGAACGGCATCTTAGGAGGGAGCAAACATCCTTTGCGAAGAACTCCTCCAGCAAGAGGTGCAACGATGAAGCACTGAGAGAAGAAACCCCGGTCTTGCAGGTTTGATGTGCAGAAAGTAACAGTGTCTCTGCTCTCCGATACGTCTGTGCACTCTCCCTCTTCCTCTGCCCGTCACCGAGCTCACGCTGACCCTGCCGTGTGAGCGGTGCGTCTGGCCCGAGCCCTCTCCACTGGAGTGCCGGCGGCCCTGGGCGGGAGTCTTCAGCTCTCTCCAGGAACCCACCCAGAGGGTGCTCTTGGGTCCCTGCTTCCCCTCTCCGGGACACCTCTCCATTCCCGACCTCCGATTCTCTTTTCACACGACAGACTCCTTCCCATTTCCCTAGAACCCCTTGTGATACAAAGTGTCAGCCCAATTTCAAATCCTATGGGAGGAATGGAAGGCCACGTCTGCATTGGCGCAGATAGAGACTGCATGGTCTGGTAAGCAGCCAGGAACTCGGGTGCAGCAGGTGGCCGTATGTTCAAGGAAGGAAAGGAGATGGGAGGTGTGGGTTCTTCCCACACGGAGTCGAGCGGGGAGGGGCTCACGCTGCCTGCTGGGCTTTCTCAAGCGACATCCCGTCAGGGGGCACAGAACCGCCTGGCGGTCCGGCTAGGAGTTTCTCGTCCCCAAGACTTAAGTTCAGGAGCACCTTTCTTCCCGCCACACCCACAGCTGAGTCAACGCAAAGTCAAGCCTCGTTGCTCTGGCTCATGAAATTCGTTAATTCCGCCGAACGATCCAGGTACTGGCCCGTTAATGCTGCATTCCCAGGTGGGGCACACTAGATTCAGGTGGCCTGAACCTAGCTGGAAGCCCGGCGCTCAGCCGATGTCCTCACCAGGTGGAGGCGGGTGCAGATAATTGTATCTGTGTTAGGTGTGGTGTCTCCGCTTACATGTGGAAAGGTGAGTCTCTTCCTGGCTTCATCCCGGGGTGTGGGGCACAGATCGAAGGCTGTATGACTTTCCAGTTTCTCAGTAAACTCAGGCAGCATGACTCCCTCATTCAAGTAAAAGCTTTCTCCAAAAAGCCCCCAGGCTTCTTGGATGTAGAGAGGCATAAACTGCTAGAAAGAGCTTCAGACTGCAGTAAACGTGCTTAAAGCCTTAGATTTCAAACAGTACTGCAGCTCCCTAAAAAGTTAAAGAGAATTTCCCTAAGTCCCAGAAAATTCCGTCCTTGGTTAACGCCCGCAAAGAATTGAAAGCAGGGACTCGAACAAACATTTGTACACCCAGGTTCACAGCAGACGATTACTGCCAAGGTGGAAGCCGTCTTCTCCTTTTAAGAGAATTCTCTTTATACTTAAAAAAGCTTCCTGCAAAAAGCTCCCATGCTTCTTGGATGGAGAGAGTCATAAATTGCTAGAAAGAACTTCATACTGCAGTAAGTATGCTAAGACAAGACAGACAGTGGTGGATGTTATTGGGAGAGTGCTGGTCCAGGCTGTGAATTATCGATGCCCTCGGTCTTATCGTTTCTGCTCACTTGGCTCTTGAAGAGAGGGCAAAGTGACACCCGCCGTTCTCAGTTTTCTCACTTATCAGTTCCACCACAACGGGGGGTGGGAGACGGTTATCCAGGTGTGCTCTGTAAAATACATGTCCAATTTCTCACGTGCTCCTACTGCCCACTGCCTTCTGTGGCGTCCCCACTGAGTTGAACTGTGTTCCCCCCCCAAAAGTCCTAGACTCTGGTACCTGTGAATGTATTTGGAAATAGGGTCTTGCAGATGTAATCAGGTTAAGACGGGGACTAGTCCAATGACTCCTGTCCTTAAAAGAAGAGGAAGAGAGAGAGATCTCTCTGTACTCTATTAGAAGGAGGCCGTCTACAAGCCAGGAAGAGAGCCCCACCAGGAACCAAAGCAGCCAGCATCCCGTCCATGGACTTCCAGCACTGGGAGAAATACACTTCTTATAAGGTCACCAATCCCATGGGGTTAGGACCCCACTGTCATGACCTCATTTGGCCTTAACTGCTTCTTAACAACATGATCTCCAAATACAGCCACAATGGGGGTTGGAGCTTCAAGACATGAATTTTGGAGGAACACAAGTTCAGTCCAGAGCAATGGTGGGGATCATGAAGGTGATGGTGATGGTGGTGGCGATGGTGATGATGTTGACGGTGGTGGTGACGGTGGTGATGATGATGGTGATGAATGGTGATGGTGATGGTGGTGATGGTGATAGTGTTAATGATGGTGATGGTGGTGGTGGTGGTGATGTTGATGATGATGGTGGAGATGATGGTGGTGATGATGATGATGGTGATGATGATGATAGTGATAATGATAGTGATGATGGAGATGATGATGGTGGTGATGATGGCGATGATGGCGATGATGGTCATTACAATGTTGATGTTGACGATGGCGATTGTGAGAATGGTGATGATGATGATGGTGATGATGGTGATGGTGGTGATGATGGTGATGATGATGGTGATAGTGATAATGATAGTGATGATGGTGATGATGATGGTGATGATAGTGATAATGATAGTGATGATGGTGATGATGATAGTGATAGTGATAGTGATGATAATGATGGTGATGGTGATGATGGTGGTGAGGATGATGGTGATGATGATGGTGATAATGATGGTGATGATGATGATGATGATTGTGGTGATGGTGATGATGAGGACGGTGATGATGGTGATGATGATAGTGATAGTGATAGTGATGATAATGATGGTGATGGTGATGATGGTAGTGATGATGATGGTGATAATGATGGTGATGATGGTGGTGATGAAGGTGATGGTGATGAAGGTGATGGTGGTGATGGTGATGATGGTGATGGTGAGGACGGTGATGATGGTGATGAAGGTGATAACTGTGGAGATGGTGACGGTGATGACAGGGTGGCGATGTTGCTGATGGTGATGACGTAAGGGTGGGCATGATAAAGTCAGAAGTACCTACTGTCTACTCAGTGCTTTGCTACATGATAGGAACCGTTCTTAGGAAATACTTTCCGATGAGCAGACCCATCCATCGTTAACTATCACCCTACAGGGTAGGAACAGTGCTCACTACACAGATGGGCAAAAGCAAGGCACACGGGGTGATAACAAGAGACAACGTACTCAATCGCACCAGCTGGAGAGTGGGAGACGCAGGGGCCCCGCAGAGGCAAGTGGTCCCCAAATCCACCCTTCATTCCCAACGGCCCCTCTGAGGTGCCTCCGCTAACAGAGGCTCCCGGTAAGGGCAATGAATTTAACCTGCAAGCCGTAAGGTATGCCACCTGGCAATCGTGGGGATGCAAGCCAACCACCTGACCTCTCAGGGCCTCAGATTTCTCAGCTGTAAAATGATGATGGTTGGCCAAACTTATCACCGAGTGTATCTGTGAAACATTTTATCGGTGGTTTGTTTGGATCAGGGCTTCCAAATAAAATGATTAAAAAAAACCCAAAAAACAAAAAACGACCAGGTGGACTATATACCACATGGTACCAATAGGGCGCAGCACCAACGCCATAAAACCAATTTTTAGAATTATATACAGTGTTCACACTCTTCTACGTAAAACCATCCCATTTCATTTGTAGCCATGCAGCAGATGAAATTCTACAGGGGAAAATCAGATTGCATTTAACAGCATCCTAGAACGAAACTGGGTCATTTGTAGAGACATGCATGGACCTAGAGACTGTCACACACGGTGAAGTAAGTCAGAAAAACAAACATCGTATATTAATGCATATATGTGGAACCTAGAAAAATGGTACAGATGAACTTACCTGCAAAGCAGAAATAGACACACAGACGTAGAGAACAAATGTATGGATACCAAGGGGGAAGGAAGGGGTGTGGGATGAATTGGGAGATTGGGATGGACATATATACACTATTGATACTATGTATAAAATAGATAACTGATGAGAACCTGCTGTATAGCACAGGGAACTCTACTCAGTGCTGTGGTGACCTAAATGGGAAGGAAATCCAAAAATGAGGGGATATAGGTGTATGTATAGCTGATGCATTTTGCTGTACAGCAGAAACCAACACCACACTGTAAAGCAACTATACTCCAATAAAAACTAATTAAAAAAAAAATAACTGCATCATAAAAGCGATCCTAGGATAGCCCCTCTCTAAAAACCATCAGAGATGAATCATTTAGTGTGAAACAGCTCCCATATCGTTTCCCACAAATGGGGCTGTTTCTACGACGTGAGGGACACAGGTACCACGTGAACCAACCCCATCTCGTCACGACGCGACGGGTGTATTTTCCAGGCCTACTTCCCAAGATGGGAGCTACTGGCTGCAGGTGGCATCTGAGCACTTTTAAAAGTACAGAGGTTCTGAAATTCTAACCTAATTTTAATTAATTTGAACATTCAATTTAACAACCCATACTCGATGCAGCGACTGAAAAACTTTTAACTATTTCTGGAGAGCCTGGGCACGTGAATCTACTTTTTTTCCAGCTGTTAAGCGTTATGGACGCTAAATACAGATCAAGTGTTTCTGATGAACATTCAGCACCCTCCTTGAGATGCACGCACCAAAGGACAAAAGGCACGTGGAATTTCAAAACCTCAGTAGCAAAGATTCACGTAAAGTCTCTCAGTGCTGATACTTACGATACGTTGAAGCGATCCTATTTGGGATATATTGAATTAAATCGACTTTATGAACAAAATAATCTATACCGGTTTTACCTTTAGAAACATGGCTGCTTAAAAAATGTGAAATAATACACGAGGTCTGCGTTGGACTTGTACTGGACAGCACTGCTCTAGACAGAAATTTTAGGAACTTAAATGACTAAAATTGTCCGGAGGAACAAAACATACATCTTTGTCCCTCGAAATGAAGTCCTGTATGACGGCAGGTATTATCAGCAGCTGTGAGGGTAACAGAAAAAGTAGGGTCCACACAGGCATAAAGAACAGACTGGTGGTTGCCAAGCGGGAGGGGGGAGGGGGAGGGAAGGACTGGGAGTTCGGGGTCAGCAGAGGCAAACTAGTACATACAGGACGGATCAACAACAAGTTCCTACTGTAGAGCCCAGGGAACTCTATTCAACCTCCTGTGATAAACCATCATGGAAAGGAATATGAGAAAGAATGCATATATATGTAGACCCGGAATCACCTTGCTGCACAGCAGAAATAAACACAACAGTGTAAATCAACTATACTTCAATAAAACAAATTTTTGAAAAAAAGAAAGAAAAAGTAGAGTCCATTGTGTCTCCCCCTCTGTCTGGGTGTCTCTACTCAATGCCTAATAACTGTATCAGTTGATGGGGTGGGCAGCTGGGGATACAGGGAAAAAAGCTTATGTTTTATTAGAGAATTAAAAAACAACAGTAAAACAAAAACCACAGCAGAATCACCCAAAACCAAAAGAAACCAAAAACCTAGGAAACGAATGTGTGATGTAAAGGATGAGAGACTGCCAACATGGAAAATAAGAAAGTTCTATTTCCCCCCCAACCCTGCCCCTGGCCCCAGCTTTAGCCACTCCGGGTCTTACTCCTTTCTTTGGAATAAAAATCTAGAATTGAACTCAAAACCATACCTTTAGACCACAAGAGAAGCCCCCAGCGCTTCATGTAAGGGGTCCTCCTCGCTTAACTGCATGGGACTTAAAACACTAACAGTTAACGCTTTTGTTCTCTACATATCATAGGCAGCGTGGTTCCCAGCAGAAAGAGCATGCTGTTTATAAACTCAGAGTCGTGAAAACGCAACCCATACGGCTTTGCAACGACATCAGCCTTACTTATCCAGCATGCTGTCCTTTTCTAAGCTCTAAATTATAGGGTGATACATATTCATTATAAACACTTCTCCCCAGGTAAACAGGGCATTCAGGATCCTTGGGGCAAATTAATCCCAAAGGTATTTTATATTGAATTATGTAAGAGTTTCTTTTATTTTATTATTCTTCATGACATCAACTTTTCGGGGCTAACAATGTTTCTCAGAATTATTTGTCCTGGTAATCCCACTTTGGGAAATCTATATTATAGAATGCATCTCAAACAGGTATCTATAAATAGCGCGAGTACTGCACCTGTACTGACATAGGAGCACAGCCAAACTCACCATGCACTGGCTCAGCAAAAGGACTCTTTTGGTGTTTTGTTGTTATAAGAAATGAAAAGATGTAAGTTTAAAAAAAAACCGACATAAAGACAATGTCAAAATGTTTAAAGGCATAATCCTTCCTACTCAAAGGTGGTGGATTAAAGGAATTCAGCTCTGCCCCCTCCCCAAAAAACAACGAAGAATGATGGAAGGAAACTGTACAACATGTGATCCACCAGGACTAAGAAGGAACCAGGTGACAAAAGCAGCAGAATTTTGGAAGGTGCCCAGGAGACGAAGCTCTGTCTGAGCAGAGCTGAGTGGAAAGCGGAAGGGAGAGTGCAGGGAGAAAGCTCCCGGACTCCACGTATGTGCACGGAACATTCGATGAAAAGGAAAGCTAACTGGAGAGCTACCCCCTCACACCTGTCGGAATGGCTCTTATCAGAAAGGCAAGCTGTCACATGACTTGGTGAGGGCGTGGAGAAAAGGGAACGCACGTGCACTGTTGGTGGGAATGTAAACTGGTGCAGCCACTACGGAGAACAGGATGGGGGCTCCTCAAAAAACTAAAAACAGAGCTACCATGTGATCCAGCAATCCTACTCCTGGGTATATATCTGGAGAAAACTCTAATTCGAAAAGATACATGCACCCCAATGTTCACTGCAGCACTGTTTACAGTAGCCAGGACATGGAAGCAACCTCAGTGTCCATCGACAGACGAATGGATAAAAATATGCTGTACGTACACACACGCACACGCACACACACGCGCACACGCACACACACACTGGAATATTACGCAGCCAGAAAAATGGATGGAATCACGCCACCTGCAGCACCGTGGATGGACCCGGAGGTGGTCATACTGAGTGAAGCGAGTCAGACAGGGAAGGACAAGTACCGTACGATGTGGCTTCTCTGTGGAATCTAGGGAAAAAGGTGGTCACCGCGCAGGGGACGCAGAGCATATGCCGCCAGAGGCAGGGGGAGGGAAGACGGGAACACGGGGGGATGTTCACTTACTTGTCCGCCAGTTTCTTGGCGAACCCAAAGTCAGTGAGCTTGATGTGACCGTGTCTATCCAGCAGGATGTTCTCCGGCTTCAGGTCCCTGTAGACGATCTCCTTGGAGTGCAGGTACTCGATGGCACAGACGATCTCCGCGGAGTAGAAGAGCCCGGTGGGGCTGGAGAAGCGGCCCTGGTTGCGCAGGTAGCTGAAGAGCTCGCCGCCCGGCACGAACTCCATCAGCATGTACAGGAAGCGGTCGTCGTGCCCCGTCCAGAACCTGCGGGGCCAGAGCGGGAGTGAGGGCTGCGCCTCGGGGGGACAGAGAGGGACAGGGACGGACAGATGCCGAGGTGGCACTCAGACGGAGGTCGTGTTACATGAACAGGTCATGTTAAGATATATCTCTAGGTGAGACGGGATCACACGAAGTGAAGTCAGTCAGACAGAGGAAGACATATACCCTATGATGTCACTTACACGTGGAATCTAAAATGAGACACAAACGGACTTACCTACGAAACAGAGACAGACTCACAGACACAGAGAGCAGACTGGTGGCTGCCAAGGGGGAGGGGGTGGGGGAGGGAAGGACTGGGAGTTTGGGGTCAGCAGATGCAGACTAGTATATGTAGGATGGATAGACAACAAGGTCCTACCGTAGAGCACAGGGGACTCTATTCAAATTCCTGCGATAAACCATCGTGGAAAAGAATATGACAGAGAATGCATATATACGTATAACGGAGTCACTTTGCTGTGAGGCAGAAATTAACACGACATTGTAAATCAACTCGACTTCAATTAAATCTTTAAAAAAAATGATATACCTCCGGGTCCATGTTAGCATACTCATATACATGGACAGATGCAAGACATGTGTGCGGACAGATGTTAAGATTTGGTAGAGATCGATGTTAAGATGTGTCTACAAAAAACAAAGAAAAAGATGCATCTATAGGTATTAGAACAGAAAAACCAACACATAAACAGGTGATTATTTTGTAAGAAAAGATACATCCCCAGGTAGATGTTAAGATACTCATACAGATGGACCGATGCCGACTTCTGTGTGTGGACAGATGCTAAGATCTGGTAGAGAGCGATGTTATTGGTAGAGATACATGTTAAGACATGGCATAGACAGATGTCACGTTATGTGTATAAATACGCATTAAGATCGATCTCTAGGTGGATGTTAAGATACTCGTATAGGTGAACAGATGTCGAGATATGTGTGTGGACACATGTCAAGGTTTGGCAGAGATCCATGTTATGGGTACAGGTACGCATTCGATGTGCTAAGATGGGACACAGATGATGTGATGTTACGTGTACAGACACACGTTTAGACACGTATAGGTAGACGTTAAGATTCAGGTACACACAGACGTTAGGGTACAGGGAGACACGATGCTGAGGGATGGCTGTCCTCTCGATGTGCAAAGGTCTCAGAATGGCCAAGCGTAAACACCAACTCTGGATGGTAAACTGGTGAACAGCTTGTTGAACGGCTTGTTATGGGCCGCATTGTGTCCCCAACCCCCAAATTCATATGTGAAGTCCTCACCGCAGGACCTCAGGAGGTGATTCAATTAGGAAACACGGTCTTTAAAGAGGGGATGAAGGTACGACGAGGTCACTAGGGTGGGCGGGCCCCGATCCCACGGGGAGGAGAGGGCCGTCCCCACGGTCTCAAAGGGCACCCACAAGGCCGACATCCTGACCTCACACTTCCAACCTCCCGAAACACGCGCCAGTAAATCTGCGGCCTCAGCCGTGCCATCTGTGGTGCTGTCTCACAGCCCGAGCGGACTCACGGGGGGTGGGCACGCCTCAGGGATCACACCTGGCTCAGTGGCCCCATGGCCGTGCCGTCAAGACCGCAAACTTCCAGTCCATTCCCGACGGCCTCCCAGACAAGGTGGCCATTAACAAAACCCCAAAGTAAGAGATTTCTAAGCAACGACGGGTAGCAGATGTCCCCAGAGAATCAGAAGAGACGCACCATCCTTAGAAAGGCATCGATCGGCTCTCTTCGTGCAAGAAAAGGCAGCAGCGAGAAACTGAGGAGAAAAGAAGAGTACGGATGCAAGAGGAAGACAGAGTCCTGAATGAATTTTAGAGGTCATGGCCGAGAGGAAAAGCAACAACTACATCCTGGGGAGATAAGCACTGATGGAGAAGGAAGTTTGCCTGTAAAGGAGACGCAGCTATGCGTGGCTGATTCGCTTTGTGATACAGCAGAAACTCATACACCGTTGTAAAGCAATTACACTCCCATAAAGGTGTTAAAAAAGATGTAGAAAAAAAGAGACACCTCTTTGGAAGTAATAAGGGCTCTGTTTCTGAGCGGATTTAGGACACAGAGGCGTGACTGACGCACAGGCATACCAAGGTCCCCCTGCAGGATCGGGACACACAGAGGATGACGTGAACCAACGTCAGGCTACCGTGCCAACGGTGCCCGATTCCCCGACCCCCCAGCCCGGGCATCTTCTCTGCTCAGGACACTGTGCTCCCCTCCAAGGCTGGTCCCATGCGTCCATCTGGGCTTCCCTGAAAACAAAGGATGCTCTGAGGACCCATCCCCGCGGGAGGATGCTCAGGGCACCATCCGCCAGATGGTCTTGCCTGCTGGGATGGGCTGTTCCAATAAAATAAAGAAAAATGCGGGCACACCTCCTTTCAGTGTGCGTTGCACACACCACATTTTTAACAAATGGAAGGTCTGTGACAATCCTGCTCCGTGAGCCACTCTACGGGCGCCATTTTTGCAACAGCATTTGCTCACTTTGTGTGTCTGGGTCCCCTTCTGGTAATTCTCACGATACTTCGAACCCTTTCGTTATTGTGGCCATCTGTGATTTTGGGTGTTTCTCTTGCAAAAAAGCAAGTCACGGAAGGCTCAGAGGGTGGTGAGCAATTTTTACCAACAAAGTGTTTTTCACTATGGTACCCACGTTGCTTTTTTGAGACATAATGGTACTGCACACTTAACAGACTACAGTCCACCGTAAACGTAACTTTTAGATGCGCTGGGAAACCAAAAACTTCTTGTGACTCGCTTTACGGCGATATGTGCTTTACTGTGGCGCTCTGGAACAGAACCCACCGTTATCTCGGAGACCTGCCTGTAATAAACCGCGTCAACACATATACCCAAAGCGTTGGAGGAGACAGTCTGCAAGGACCCAAAAACTAGCTGGAAGGAAAGTCACAAAGCAATAACCCAGTGCGGCAGTGGTCTGGAAGGTGTGAATTTATGCAATAAATAAAAGGATGGGGGACTTCCCGGGCGGTCCAGGGGTCAGGACTCGGCGCTCTCACTGCCGAGGGCACGGATTTAATGCCTGGTTGGGGAACTAAGATCCCTGTAAGTCTTGCGGTGCGTGTGGTCAAACTTGAAGAGAGAAAAAAAAAAAAGAAGGGCTGCAGAGAGGAAAAATGCCCCCCATCGTAGATGTGAAAAGCTTTTCTATGCCCAAGGGAAGCCTTTTAAAAACAAAAAAGGACAACACACCCGCCTGATGTTCAAATGAATGGCTGCTTTGTTACGCACGACGGTTTATGTGTCTTTGCACAATATGGGCCACGCGCCACAAAAGGCTTTCTCTACATGCGCGTTTACGCGTGCAGCCTCTTTGCACGACGGGTGCAGCTGGGGGCTGACGGCTACCCTCCGACAGGGTTGCTGTACACGCCATCCGTTCTCGGTGGTCCTCGCTGACTGCTGCCTCTTGGAGCCAGGGACGGCCCAGGATCCGGTCTGCAAGCAGCACGCTGGCAGCCACGTCTAGGTGTTGCTTTTCCCCCGGTTCTCTGTCCTGTTCCCCTTCTCACATCTTACAGCTCAAAAGCTCAAGATTTGCAGTGTTGAGTCGAGGGAACGCCGCGCGCGGGAAGAGCGCTTTGGGGTCGCGGGTTGCGGCTGCTGTTGCTGGAGTGGAACACAACTTTGTCCCCCCAGAGTGTCTCTTTGGCGCGCGGATTATTTCCAGCTGGAAACAGTCAAGGCCCAGAGACTCAAAGAAGCAGCCTTGACCTTCCCGCTCACGGCCTAAAGGAATTTAGACGGAGGAGCTGTTCCTGGAACGCTACCCTCACCAGAGATGTCTGCCGGTGATGTGGGCCACCCGTGGTGGGGACACAGCAGGGCCTGGAGATCAGGGTCCACCCTGTGTCCCCCTGTCTCTGCAGGCTCAGCAAACACGTGTTTACCAACCTTTTTCTTTTCCGTCTCCGTGTCAACGGCCTTCCTCCCCTTTCAAGTCCCAAGCCACTACCCAGCAGGCTCTTTCGTCTTTAGCTGAAGATGACAGCATTTAAGATGGGGGTTTGGACCATTATCTGTGAGTGACTCCGTTTTCCCGGGTCTCTCCCGTGTGTCCAGGGGATTCAACTTTTGTGTGACTTTCCCCTGTTCATCCGTCTCAAGTCCACTTCATTCTTAGACCAGCCAGAAGAGCCTAGAAGCATAAGGAAAATGTCTCCCTCCCCGACATGGCTTTCTGGAGAAATCGTCTGACCAGACGCCCATCTTCCTTCCATCATTTAGGATCGAGATGAGTCGTTATCTTTGGGCCGCCCACCCCCCTTCTCCGCTCCACATACCGATGTGTATGGCAAAGGCGTCCCGAGCCGTGATGCTTGAATAGAAGTGCACGGCACCCCAAACGCACGACAGCCTCCCTGTGTTTTGCGGGCGAGCTCAGAACCCAGCAAGGGCTTTGCGGTCCTGACGGGGAAATGTGTTCTAGGGCAGGGGGTCCCCGAGCCCCAGGCCACGGTACTGGTCCGCGCCCTGTTAGGAACCGGGCCGCACAGCAGGGGATGAGCCGCCCCCCATCTCTCCCCATCAATACCGCCTGAAGCCCACCATACACACACACACCTTCCGTGGCAAGGCTGTCCTCCACAAAACCGGTCCCCGGGGCCAAAAAGGTTGGGGACGGCTGTTCTAGGATCCTGACACCTGACTGGTGAACCTGTACACCGAACCGCTACGTAAACTGGTGACCTGCTGAATTTCTCTGGGGCAGGGCGGATGGCCAATCTAGCTAGAACTCATCCGGAAAGGCGTGGTATTCTGGGATTTCGGGGCCCAACCGAGCCCTTAAGACGACGTGAAACAGTCAATAATGTCTTAAGCAAGGGCACTACCGTTTTCTACAGCTGTGAACTGGGTTGAAAAGGTAGGAGAAATAGATACAAGCCTATCTCTCCTCTGCTCCAGGGCACAAACGCATGCGTGTACACACACACACACACACACAGATACACACACAGACACACACACAGACACACACAGACACACACACACACACACACACACACACACACACACACACACACACACACACACACACACACACACACCCCTGGAGGTCATCAGTGAGCTGCCAGGCACCTCGTTCTTTGCGCATCTTCCGCAACCGCTCCCACAGAGCCACCGTCAGGATAAGAAACTGCCCGGCCGTACTCTCAGCTCTGGAAAACAGTGCATCACAAGGTTCCGAGGCAAACTCACCTCAAGCCTCAGGAGCATCGGGTCATGAACAATGTGGGGAGACGAAGACAGGACCGAGGTGGGGCTGGGAGCGAGGAACGAGGTAACTCTCAGGCTGAGCAAGGAGTGGAGTGCGCCAGTCCCCAAAACAGCGGGGCTGGACACCAGGTGATTCGGGAAGGAGGCCGGGGCCACAGTCTCTCTGTCCGTCACCTGGGCTCCACGGGAACTGCACTTTCATCCACGGGTGGGTCGACCGACGTAGGAAGCAACCGAGGGTCAAGTGTCTATTATCCGGCCCCCAATTCCTCACACGTCAAGCCATTCTCGGATACCAGCTGGGTTTCCTAGAATTCAACTCAGTTCTGGTACTGTGCTCCCAGAGTCAGCATCAGACCCCACGGGGTAAGGCCTCAGTCCCACAAGACCCCAACGGCAAGTCCAGGGGGTCACCCGTGCTTCTGACCGACCGGCTACAGGTGGAAGGGTGCCAGGACCTCTCCTTGGGTTTAATTTGCTGGAACGGCTCACAGAAGTCAGAGGAACATTTACGCACTAGATCACCGGTTTATGGTAAGAGGAGCTAACTCAGGAACAGCCAGATGGGACCGATGCGGAGGGTGAGATTTGGGGAGGGGGCAGGGGACCCCGACACCCTCTCCAGGCTGCACTCTCTCCAGATCTCTACACGTTCACCAACGTGGAAGCTCTCTGAACCCCATCTTTTTGGGGTCTGACCCAGGCTTCATTACACAGGTCTTTTTAACTCACTGGCCATTGGGAAGTGAACTCAACCTCGGGCCCCCCTCCGCTTCTCAAGGTCAGGGCGGGACGGAGAGTCCCAACCCTCTAACGGGTTGGTTCCCCTGGCAACCAGCCTCCAGCCACAGGTGACCCGGGGGGCTTTCCAAGAGCCACCACTTTAACCTCACAGAAGACACCTTGATGGCTCTCAACACTTAGGACATTTCAAGGGTTTTAGGAACTCTGTGCCAGGAACTGGGAAGACGGCCAAATAAATGTTTCTTACGATAAATCACCGTATCACAATCTCAAATGTCACAAACAAGGGATAGAGCGGGGAGAACTATACTGACCGATAAAGATGGGTGAAGGTGTGTGTTCCACAAATATCTAATGAAATCGAACAAAACTTCAACAAGCCGTCATACCTAAGAAAGCCACCGCACACTAAGCGGGTAAGTCACTTTTACCTACGCAGATCGCACGCAAAAGTGATCCGTCATCAGCTTGCTTAAGAAGCAACCGTTTTCAAACAAAGGCACCCATAACAAATAGAAATTATGGCTATAAAACAAACAAAAACCCTGAGGGCCCCGATACCACTTTCCTTCTCCAAATCACGAAAATCAAATAAATATCGAAAGGAAGAAAAAAAAATTCCTGCGATACACCTTTGCTTCAAAGCTCCACCAGTTAAGAGGCTTCTTCTATGGAAAGAATTTGTAAAGAGTGGGGTATTATTAATGACCAGAACTAAACAAATATTCAAACAGTTCCTGACATCACGATTCCAAAAACAGTTACAGTCAGTCATCACTTGGTGCCTGTGGCTGATAGGAGGGAGTCCATGTGACCACAGAGGAATTAAACTCTTGAGTTCAGAAAATCAGAAACAGGATAAACTACATCAATCAGCCAATGTGTTCATCCAGAGTCATTCTCAACAACAGCAGGACGCTGTCTCTTGCACCCAGGCTACCAAAAAAATAAAAGTTTGAGGGCAAAAAGCAAGCTTTATCACAGCGCTACGAGAAAAGCACGCATGTAGCGGGTCTAGAAAGGGCATGGGCCCCACGGTTAGCATCACAAAGCAACACCTCCAGTAACTCACGATCACCCGTCTCTATCGACCTCACCGCCCACCGGTTTTCTCTTTGTTTGGTGGACACAACACCTGGACAAGGATCCAGTTCGGGGAATCCCCGGGCGGTCCGGTGCTTGACACTTTGCCTTCCAGTGCAGGGGGTGCGGGTTCGAGCCCGGGTCAGGGAGCTAAGCTCCCACGTGCCTCGCGGCCAAAACACCAAAACACATAAAGTGGAAGCAATATTGTCACAAGTTCAATAAAGACTTAAAAAATGGTCCACATTAAAAAAAAAAAAAAATCTTAGAAACAAAAAAAAAACAAAGGACCCACTTCATACCTGGCAATGTCCTGTCTTGGACACATTGGAAAGGGCATCTCCCGTTCGGCCTGTCAGGAGCCCTGTGGGAAGCAGGGGAACTGCCTCTCAACGCAGAACACAGAAGGAGGGTGTGTCCCAGCAAGATGGGAAGGGTTGGCCAGGTGTTATCTGTGGTCAAAGGAGGCCGGGGACAGACACACAGGGAAGCTGGAAACTGAGGCACCAGTCAAACCCCAGAGCTGTGGACGCACCGTAGAGAGTCTGCACTTTGTCGAGGGCAGGAAGGAAAGTCACCGATGGGACTGCACAGCAAAGGGTGACAGCTGGGTTTCCATGTCAGAAAGAAGCCCCAGCGTCCAATCAGGAGGGGATGAGCCCTGGGGAGGTGACCGAGAAGAAAGAGAGGGGACCCAGGTGCACAGAGGCGGATGGACTTTGGAGACGTGATTTAGAAGAGGAGAGGGCAGGTCTGGAAAAGACGAAATCTAACTCGCAAAGATACATGCACCCCTGTATGCACTACAGCCAAGACGTGGAAGCAACGGAAGTGTCCATCAACAGAGGAATGGATACAGAAGGTGGGGTACATATACACACAATGGAATACCACTGAGCCATGAAAAAGAAGGAAACAGTGCCACTTGCAGCGGCCTGGATGGACCTGGAGATGATCATACCACGTGCAGTCAGACAGACAGAGAAAGACAAACGTCATACAACATCACTCATATGTGAAATCTAAAAAGTAACAGAAATGAATCTATATACAAAACGGAAACAGACTCACAGACACAGAGGCATGGATGGACCTAGAGATTATCATATTGAGTGAAGCCAGAAAGAGAAAGACAAATACCATATGATATCACGTATATGCGGAATCTAAAATATGATACAAACGAACTTACGTACACAACAGAAATAGACTCACAGACACAGAAAACAAACTTATGGTTACCAAAGGGAAAAGGGGGGAGGGATTAAAAACTAGGGGTTTGGGGTTAACATATACACACCACTATACATAAAATAACCAACAAGGACCTACTGTACAGCACAGGGAACTGTACTCAGTATCTTATAATCATCTATAATGGAAAAGAATAGGAAAAAAGTTTTACATAAATATATAAAACTGAATCACTTTGCTGTACACATGAAAGGAGCAGAATATTGTAAATCAACTATAGTTCAAAGAATTAAAAAAAAAAAAAAAAAAAAGGAAGAGGAACGGGCAGAAGCCCTGGTTAGAGTGGATACAGAAGCAAAGAAAAGGAAACCAAAAACAGTGCCCGGGGGTAGGGGGGGACCCAGGAGCTGGAAGGGCCATTTGGGGGGAGTCCAAAGGAGGAACTGATTGGAGGCGTGGGGCAAAGAGGAAGGTCAAGAATTTCTTTCCAACATGAGGACCCTGAACTGCCTGCGGAGACGTCCGGGCAGAAGCGACCGGGCGCCACCCGGGTGGATGAGTCTAGCTCGGAAGGAGCAGGTGTCGAGTGAGAAGCTGAGTTCAGGAGGCTAGAGTGTCTAGTGTGCAGCAAGCGTGACCACAGTGCATGATTTTGGGAGCACGTGCACACATTCACGCACGTCTGCCCCCTATACCACGTCCGCTCCCTGGTCCTCCCACCTCTACCTCGCGTGGCCCAGCTTCTCTCCAAGGAAAAGCTAAGAGACCTCCCTCCCTTTCTGTATGCCCTCACCCCTGCCCTGCCTGCCGGAACACGTCCACCCAAAATGCCCAAGAGGGATCTCTATGAAGCAGAGTTAAAAACACTGAGAGGCAAAAAAAAAATGTGTATAATATGCTGTAAGGATGCCACACTCTGCGTGTGTGTGTGTGTGTGTGTGTGTGTGTGTGTGTGTGTGTGTGTGCGCGCGCGGGTGCTCTTTAAGCACAGGGAGAAGGACAGAAGGCATCATACCATACTGTCAACGTGGTGGCCTGGTGATGATGGAGGCACAAAGGAAGAAAGAAAAGGGAATGAGGCAAGCTGAGAAAAAAAAAAAAAAAGAAAAGAAAAGCAGAGAAGAGAAGAGAAAATGCTTAAGCACTCTCCACGGGCAGGAAAGACGTCTGTACATCTGTGTTGACAGCAGCATTATAAGAGCCAAGAGGTGGAGGCAACCCAAGTGTCCACACGGATGACAGATATAAATAAGTGTGTTCCGGTCACACAATGGAATATTACTCGGCCATGAAAAAGGAAGGAAATTGTGCTGCAGGCCACAGTGTGGATGCACCTTGAGAACATGACGCTTGGTGAGAGAAGCCAGACCCGAAAGGACACACAGTGTGTGACTCCACTCAGAGAAGGCCCGTAGAGTTGTCACAACCATCAGAAAGTAGACGGTGGGGCTGGGGGAGGGGGAGGGGGACGCAGTGTTTCATGGGCACCATGAGTTCCAATTTTGCAAGATGAAAAGGTTCTGGAGATGACGGTTGGGATGGCTGCACGATGTGGATGGACTTAATGTCACTGAATTATACACTTAAAAATGGTCAAGATGGCAGATGAATGGATAAAGAAGATGTGGCACATGTATACAATGGAATGTTACTCGGCCATAAAAAGCAACGACGTTGAGTTATTTGTAGTGAGGTGGATGGACCTGGAGTCTGTCATACAGAGTGAAGTAAGTCAGAGAAAAACAAATACCGTATGCTAACACATATATATGGAATCTTAAAAAAAAAAAAAGAGGTTCTGAAGAATGTAGGGGCAGGACAGGAATAAAGACGCAGACGTAGAGAATGGACTTGAGGACACGGGGAGGGGGAAGGGTAAGCTGGGACGAAGTGAGAGAGTGGCATGGACATATACACACTAGCAAATGTAAAATAGATAGCTAGTGGGAAGCAGCCACATAGCACAGGGAGATCAGCTCGGTGCTCTGTGACCACCTAGAGGGGTGGGATAGGGAGGGAGGGAGGGAGACGCAAGAGGGAGGAGATATGGGGATATCTGTATAGGTATGGCTGATTCACTTTGTGATACAGCAGAAACTAACACACCACTGTAAAGCAGTTATACTCCAATGAAGATGTTAAAAAAAAAGGTCAAGATGGTAAATTTTATGAGGTACACTTTACCACGATTAAAAAATTAAAGTTGAAAAAATGCATTCGAGAGAACATATTAATCAATTATTCCATAAACAGCAAAAAAAAAAAAGTGGCCGTCGTTGACAACGACAGGAGCACACGGGCAGAGACGTCAGCTCCGAGCTCCCAGAAGCACTTTCCACCTTTGACTATTGTCTTTTATCTGCGAAGTCTGCAGTGAGCACCTCCCCTACGGCATGTTAATTAACTTAAAAGTCAGCCTCATTTAGCTGCAGACGCCTAACTTTAAAGTTGGTCACAATCTCTCCAGATGCTGCCGTAAAGCTGGGAGAAAATGGAAAGCCACTCACGTCATCCTGTGTTGAGCTCCACTGCCCGGCGCGGAGGTTCTGGAACATTCCTTCCACTTTCCGAACCGGCTCCGTGGTAACCAGTGCCCCCCGCGGCCCCGCCGAGGTGACCTGAACTTGCTTCGCCGTCCCCAACCCCAGGGTCCCCCTGCTGTGGTCCCCAGGGGCCCCAACCCTCGGTGGCTCCACCTGATGTCTTCCCGAGGACGACCGCCCGCTCGCTCTCTCCCGAGAAGGCCCCCTGGAAGTTGCCCCACCCGGAACCCGCTCTCTCCCGTCCAACTTCCCAGGCGTGTGCCGGGCCAGCACGCCGCTGTGGAAGGCGGGACGGGGTGACCGCGTGCTCCGTCCTTGCTCCCCAGTCCCCAGCTGAACGCACAGCGAGGCGCACCCTCCGAGGTACCCACATCCAGTGTGGCCACCTAACCTCCCCAGAGGTGCCCTGGGGGGCCGTCCCCACCTCTTCCTCCTCCTCCTCCTCCTCCTCCTCCTCCTGAGTTACACACCAGCATCAATGCTGCAGCTCCCACCCAGGTCCAGCCTTGCGTCCAAGGTGCACTCAGATTCCTCCCCATGTCCCAGCCTCTTGGCTGACCCGTGGCCCCTGCACCAAGACTTCCCGCCACCTGTCGGCCAACAAATGCCTCCTCCTTCTGCGAGCTTCTGCCGCAGCGTCCTCCGCGGCGTGGCACCTCCCGCCCCAAAGGGCTGACGACTCTATCCTCGCCGACCACGCTGGGATCTACCAGAGCCTCATCGGGGACGCCTCGGGCTCCCTCCGCCGGGAGAGTGCACACCTCCATGTCACAAGCAGCCACCCTGCCCCACCCCGCAAAATGGACATTTCATTACGTTTGGACGGAGAACAGAACGAGTCACTGGGAAGCGGCTGTGTTGCTTCTGTCACAGCTGTGTCCCTTGTAGGCGATGGTGAAAGTGGAAGGAGGGCTATTTCTGGACTTTCGCTTCTGAAACTCAAGTGCAAGAGGGGTCAAGGGAAGTCAGAACAGGGTGTTGTTTCCTCCTGAACTATCAGAAAAGCCAAGGAAGAGTTTTACTAACTACCCGTCCACGTGCCAATGGAGATGCACACCAGACTCACGTCTGTGGGCAGGAAGAAAGACCTTTCCTTTAGGCTATGGGCTCGTCCTCTCCGGACTATGACCCAAGTTCCTCTACGTGGAGATCCAAGCTGTCACTTCGCCCGTCAGGAGAAGGGTGTGCCCCATGGGTGATGGACCTCTGAGTTCTTTCATACCCAGATCTCTACGGGAAAAAAGCCAATGAAGCCTGGCTGGCTGGCTGGGTCTTCTACTGCACAACGAGAGACATGGCACTGGGACTGTCACTGGGTCCACAGGCTCACCACCAGGACTAAATGATGGAACCCCACGCGCAGGGGCTGGGACAGGAAAGTGAGAAGGGACCCCCGCCCACCTCATCGCTGCGGGTGCCTCTATCACAGGCGTCCTCAACCAACCATCCATCCCTCATTCCACCCACCCACCCATCCGTCAACCTATCTATTTGTCTACCATCTGTGTATCCATCCGTCTATCCATCCGTCCACCCATCCATCCATCCATCCATCCATCCACCCCCCCACCCCCCATCCATCCATCCATCCTATCTACCTATCAATCTATTTATCTATTTCTATATCACCTGCCTATCCTTCCTGTCTGTCTTCCTTCCTTCCTTCCATCCATCCATCCACGCATTCTTTCTTTCTATCTATCTATCTATCTATCTATCTATCTATCTATCTATCTATCTATCTATGCAAGCAGTGGTCTGTAATCAGGACTGTATCTATCTATCTATCTATCTATCTATCTATCTATCTATCTATCTATCTATGCAGGCAGTGGTCTGTAATCAGGACTGTGTCACTCCCTGGGACCTTTTCTGTCCTCACAGCAGGGAGGGAGCGCTCCTGGCGCCGAGTGGGTAGACACCCCCCCAGGGATGCCGTGTCTCCCGGCCACGTTGAACCCCCTCTACTACACAGAAGAGCCGCCACCACAAAGAATTCCCCGTGCCCGACGTCGGCGGTGCCCCGGTGAGAACCCCTGTCCTGGATCCCACCGAGTCTAAGACGCCAGCAACTTCTATGCGCACAAAGGGCGGGGAGCAGACACAGGCTCACGGTCTAGGGGCAGGACACAAGCCTTCCTGCCCGGGAAACCTTGCCTGCCTCACAATCCTTCTACACCGAGCTTGTCAGCTCTTCTAAAATTATCTCTACGCTGGCTGAACGGGCCTTCAGGATGGCTTTATCCCAGCACAGAGTGCACTCTCCGACGTGTGTGTAATGAACGTCCTGGCCGACTTTCAAAAACGCAACCGGTAGCACTTCAAATACCGAACGCGAATAACGCCGTGGGCGAACCTGCCAAGTCGTTCAAGTGGAAGTGGACACCTGAGTCTTTGCTGTTCGGTGTGATACCCGGGATCATCGGTATTCCACCTGGCTTCACGTGAATGCAAGTACGGCTCACTCAACACTTCTGGACAGCACGAAAGGCAGACGCTGGGAGAAGCAACTCATTTCCAAGAGAAACTGCACAGCTGGGGGCATTCGATACCTGCTTCCCTCGTGGCCTCTTCCCACTAAATACGGTGCTGCATCTGGTGGCCCTGGGCACCCTACCCCCCTCCCCCCATTCGCGGGGCTGGTCAGACACAGCGCTCTCCCCGTTACGTGTGGGGCACCTCTAGAGTCTGCTGACCCCGGGTCAATTTAATCCCGGTTTTCAGACATCGCCGGGTCCCTCAAGTGATAATGCACAGAAAACCTCCAAAGGCTACAAATACTTTAATAATAAGACCCCCCGTGCACCAAAAGACCTGCACTTAGCAAGTCACTAAGTAGTAGTGTCCACCCCCAAATCTATATGCTGAAGTCCTACCCCCCAGGACCTCAGCATGTGGCTGGATTTAGAGATTGGGTCTTTAAAAAGGGGGTGAAGGTGAAATGAGGTCACTAGGGTGGGTCCTGATGCCGTAGGGCTGGGGTCCTTACGGGAAGACGAGGCCAGGACACAGACCCGCAGAGGGGCAGCGCTGTGGACTAAAGGACCAGGAAAAACTCCTGCCTCTTGGCCATAGCACAGTTGGACCCGACATATAAAAAGACCACGTTCGGGTGCGCCCGCACCCAGTGAGCTGTATGGCAACAGGAATATCAAGGGAGCAAAGAGACCCTCAGACTGCAGAGCTACCACAGCGCACAGAGATCACACTCCTTAAAAGAGAAAACCCGATTTAGATAACCTGGGGTCACATTCCATCCCAATGAACCTGGGGCTTACGGCCTTTGTGACGGCAGCGATTTCGGTACTTATCCGAAAGCAAGGCACGTGGGCATCCGGAATCCGTGCCCCTCTGGACTCGGCGATCTACCCTACCTGATGAGGAGACCACCGCCTGGGGGGCCGTCCAGGAGCAGAGGAAGCAAGAGTTATCCGACTGAAGCTCTGTTTCTCACGCTCCTCCTTTTCCCTGTTCCCTTTTAACTTCCCAAAGCCCAAGGATTCTACTCCGGGGACTCCTCTGACGTAGTTAGAAAGCATCTCCAGAGCCCATGCCCTAGGCTGGTCCCCACTCCCACTCCGGGAGACGACAGGGTGTGCGTTACTTTGCCGGGGCTGCCGCAACAAAAGACCGCAGACTGGGGGGCTTAAACAACAGACATGCGTCCTCTCCTAGTTCTGGAGGCTAGAAGTCCAAGGTCAGGGTGTTGGTTCCTTCTAGAATCTCCAGGGAAGGATCCACCCTAGCTTCTTCCATAGCTTCTGGCGGCTGCCAGCAATCCCCGGGGTCCCTCGCCTTGTGGCCGCGTCACCCCCAATCTCCACCTCCATCTTCGCGTGGCCCTCTCCTCTCTCTCTGTGTGTCTTCCGCGCTTGTTACAAGGACGCCCATCACATCGGATGGAGAACCCACCTCACTCCTATAGGACCTCGACCTACATCTTGATGGACACCTACAGAGAGGGAGACCCAGCTTGCAAATAAATCCACATTCACAGGTACTGGGGGTCAGGACATCAACGTATCTTTTGCGGTGGGCGGGGGACACGACACAATTCAACCCACAAGGTGGACTTCCCAGAATGGAAGCCGTCCCCCAAGACTCCCTACAGCATCACCCTAATGTTTCCAGGGGGACGGGCTTGATCCCAGAAAATATGCGTTGAGGCGAGCTCAGCGACCCCACTTGGCGGCATGCCCACCGCCCACGCGCAGCCCACACGCAGCCCACGCACCGCCCACGCACCGCCCCCACACAGCCCCCGCGCCGCCCACGTGCAGCCCACGCACCGCCCCCGCGGGCCTCCTCCCTCTTCTGCAAACTGGTGTCTCCTCAACACCACTGTCTCAGACTTCGCGTTTCCACCATCAATTCCACCTGTTTCTCTTCACAACGGCGGCAGAAGGCCGGCAGAAGGGCGGCAGCCTTGCCCCCCGCCAGCGAAGAGCGTGGCAGAGAGAGAGACCCCTTCGGTCCGTGCTGGGCACCTTCAACTGGAAGGTTCTACGAGGCCTCGACACGGGGACACGGAACGGTCCGCTGGAACCGCAGGGAAGGTCGTGCGTGAGGAGAGGGGAGCGGGTGACCGAGGCCCCAGGAAAACCTTTGCGCGGGCGGGCTGTGCAGGGAGCTGGCGGTGGGAGGAGGGGCCGGAGCCTCTGGCAGGGCCCCAGGTGCCCCTGTGGAGGCGCGGCAGGGTCAGGGGTCAGGGGTCAGGCGGCGATGGGAACGGCGGCGCCTTCCTCCGCGAGGCCGGGAGCCAGCCGAGCTGCCTTGGCAGAGTGTGACCCGCCGTGGCCCCGCCCCGGCCCGGCCCCGCCCCACCGTGGCCCCGCCCCGCCCCGGCCCCGCCCCGCCGTGGCCCCACCTCCCGCAGGACAACGCGCCCGGGCCCCGCGAGAAGGGGACTCACAGCTTGACCAGGAACGGGTAGCTGACTTCCTTCAGCACGGACTTCTCGTTGTGGACGTGGCGCTCCTGCTTCAGGCGGATGACGTCCGGGATGCTCATCACCTTCAGGGCGAAGAAGCGTGCGCTCTTCCTCTCGCGGACCAGCTGCACGCGGCCGAACGTGCCTGTGCCTGCGGCGGGGAGAGGCGGCGTCAGCGGCCGCGGCCCCCACCGGGGAGGCCCGCGCCCCGGCCTCAGGGGAGCCCGGGCGCTCGGACGACTCGGCACCGGGTGGTACACCTGGCGCGGGGCCTGGGCGACGCGCGCCTGTCCGGAATACGGGCAACTGGGCCGACACACACACAGCATCACTCGCCCCGGAATGCTTCTTCAAGGGGCGCGACTGGCCACCCTTTCCGCAAAGGAGTCACATCCCAGAGGAAACACACCCACGGACAACGGCAGAATGGAAAAGGACGCCAAACACATTCCCGCGCTGTGTCTTTGTCTTTAGGTTTTCTGAATCAGCACACAAGACGTAGAAAATAAACGTACGGCTACCAGAGGGGGTAGCAGGGGGTGGGGAGAGAGAAATTAGGAGTTTGGGATTAGCAGATACACACCACTATATATAAAAGAGGTGAACAACAAGGTCTTACTGTATGTAGCACAGGGAACTCTACTCAACATCTTATAATAACTTATAATAGGAAAGAATCTGAAAAAGAATAGATATGCGTATATATATATATAACCGAATCACTTTGCTGTGCACCTGAAGCTAACACAACATTGTGAATGGACTATATACTTCAACTTAAAAAGTTGGATTAAAAAAAAAAAAATCAGAACATAACTCTTTCCATGAAAAACTTGTGAGTATCCCTTGCCAGGTTCCTATTTATCCCACGAAGCACTGTATGAGAGGCTAATAAACTCAAAACTGTAGTACCCGTGTTGGTGATTGCCACCGTCGTGTTAAAAAAAAAAAAAAAGGCCAAGTGGTGAAACACAGCCCTCCTCACAAGCTTCTTCCTTTAACCAACCCATCAGTGCCAGCTAAACGCACTTAGTGTTGCTGTTAAAACTCGCCAAGGGTTAGAATCGAGCGACGCAGATAGTAACAGAGAGAAAAATTTAAAAAGTGCAACCACTACAAACAGGAAAGGAAATCGACAGAATAAATATAACAGGAAATCAAACCCTCGTGGGTACCGTGCTGGGGGGCACGGTCAACCCAATGTCTCTTCCTCCTCCTCCTCTTCGGTCTCCCTCCAGCCCCTGTTCATCCTCTGAGCCTCACCGTGGGGTGGGGTCCAGCTGCTACCCCCTCCCCCAGGCCGGCAATCACTTAGGGCACCTCTGAGATGAAAGGTCCAAAGGAATTTTATCTACGGCCAGAGAAAAGGTAAAGTTGGGGGCAGAAAAATGACATCTGTATGTGTGAGCCTCTGGAAGCTTATCCAAGACGGCTGTCCTTTCTGCCCCTGTTTATCCAAGAACTACCGCAGAGGAAGGGCTCTCCCAGGGCAGGAAGGTGTGGAAAACGGCCAACGAACTGGGCTCCCTGGCTGGAAAAACGGTAATCAACACGATGAGAAAGCAGGAAAAAAGGCATTCAAGGATGGCTCGAAGATGAAACAGACCTTCTACACAAACATGAAGCCACCTTCTCCTCTTTCACAGAGTTGGAAATGCCATTTATGGTACATGGTAACATGGAGAGGAAAACAAAGGTATACCTAAGCAATACTTCTGGGGGGAGGGAATTTTCTACAAATTAAAATTCTCAAGCTGCAAAACAAGTAAGTACATCTACTGGCTCACGCAGCTGGGGTGAGGGACACTGGTAAGTCACCCTGGTGTTTAAAGGAAGTTCCCAATCGTGAATATTTTATGATTGCGGAAGAAGAAAGTGACGTACAAGCATGAAGGAAAGAAACTGTGCCGGAAGAAGCAAATGATGAGCCCCAATACATTTTCTAAAAGTATATCCTCATCAAAAGATCATTCAGAAGTAAAACCAGAACGGTATCACAGTTAGGCAGCGGCGTGTTGACAAAGTTCTGTGGCATCAGATCAACACAGAAAGGCATGTAGGGAAAGGGCTCTGAGGAGAGTGCATTGATACAGTTCAGGTGTTTTCAGGAGAACGCTGGTGTTTCCCTTTGGTAAAGGGCGCATGAATGGGAACTGAGGACACTGGCGTGGCATCTAGTGCGAGTTCCGCCTTTGATTTGTTCTATGAACTCAAGGCAAACAAATTAACCCGCTTGGGCTCATACTGTTTTCATCTCTCTGACAGAACAGGTACATTACTATATAAACGTTATCAACTGTCTCGCCACACGCTGAAATTCTAATGATGAAAAGAAAGACAACACAGCTATGACTCAACAGGTTTTTTTTTTTTTTTTTTACATTTCTGCCTGCAACATCTTTTAAGCTTGCTCTGAGCTGTGTGTGCTGTAAAACACTGAGAGCTGAAAGCAGAGTGTCTGCAGTGCAGAGACGGGGAAATCCCTCAGCACCACAATCAGATCACAGGATGATACAGGGAAACCATCTTGTTGAAGGCAGATGAAACCAGCATGCTGTGATTTTTAAGCTGACTGGCTTTAATGCACTGAAGACAAAAACAGCATTCAATGGTGCTGGTATGAGGTTGTTACGGCAGTAGAAAGAAAAAGGACAAACAGCTTTTCCTGCCCGGTACTGGCAGGCTCTGCAATATACATCCCCAGCTCTCAATATCTCCCATTAGAAAGTAGAAAAGTCCGCCTTTTAGCTTTGCTGCAGGTAAGGATGGTTACACGACCCACCTCTGCCCAATAAGAGACGAGATGGAATATTATTCAGCGTAAAAATGAAGGAAACCCTTGTTGATTCGTTATTTTATATATAGTAGAGTGTGTATGTTAATCCCAAGCTCCTGACTGATCTCTCCCCCTCACGTTCCCCCTTTGGTAACCGTAAGTCTGTTTCCGAAACCTGTGAGTCTGTTTCTGTTTTGTAAGTAAGTTCATTTGTACCATTTTTAATGAGATGCCACAGAGGAGTGACAGCATATGATCTTTGTCTAACTTCCTTCACTTAGTGTGATAATCAACTATACGCCAATAAAATTAAAAAACGAAGGAAATCCTGCCACTTGGGACATCGCGGATGAGCCTTGAGAGCGCCATGCTAAGTGAAATAAGTCCAACAGAGAAAAACACACACTGTATGATCTCACATATATGAGGAATCTAAAAGAGGGCAAACTCCGAGAAACAGAGGTGAGGGGTGAGAGATGGGGGGAGTGGATGAAGGGGTGAAGAGGGAGAAGGTTACAGCTACAACATAAATAAGCCCTGGGGATGTCAAGTCCAGCATGGTGACTGCAGCTAGCAACACTGTACTGTTTACTTGAAAGCTGCTAAGAGAGGAGATCCTAAAAGTTCTCATCACAAGAAGAAAATGGGTAACTGTGTGAGGTGATGATGGGTGTTAACTAGACGGTGCAGTGATCATTGCAATATGCACCAATAGCCAACCGCTGCGCTGCACGCCCAAGACGAACGCAACGTTATACGTCAAACACACCTCAAAACAAAAAAAAAAAAGGGAAAAAAAACAACCCTATTTCTCAACTCCACTCCAATAAAAATTTTTAAAATAAATAAAGGGGTCACACCTTGAACACAAGCTATCTCTTCACTGTGAAGTCACAACGGTGGCGGCGGGGGTGGTGGTGGTGGGGCTGAGGTGTGGGAAAGTGCAGCAAATGCATCTCGCACGGTCAGATGGGACTGACCTGCCCTCTTCCTCAGCCCCAAACCCACAAACTGTCCGGATAGGAGGGAGGTCACAGAGGGACCATGCGAAAGCCTTTGGCCTGCAGACTCCACGTAAAAAAAAGCGACCGCCTTCTTTTCTCTTTGAGAACCCATAATGTAAATGAGGCAGATGGACAAGCAAAGAAACTAGGATTTACGTTTGTGTGGCTTCACTTCAAGTTTGCTGGAACTGAGAACGCTTGGGGAAAATCCGTACACAATGAGGACAGGAAGAGTAAGTGGAATGCCAGGTAATGACAAAAGGAGAAAGTGTGAATCACTCTGGGTTTTACTTCGGGGTTTGGGGATCAGAGGGGTGATGACAGGGAGGCCACGCCCTCTGATTTCACCCTCCATCCCCCTCTGGTCTCCCCCCTTTTCCCGCAGCACGTTCTACAGAAAAACGCCACTAAGGGACCAACGCGCCAGAAAACCGACATCGCCCATCTGGACCCTACTCAACCTCTGTGCTGGGGGGGGGACCCACAGTGGGCCTGGGCCTGTTTGGGTCACACCTACACACAGTTTTTCTAAGTCTCCTCCCACCAGTTGAGGGTTGAATTGTGTCCCCCAAGAGACAGATTCAATTCTTAACCCTGGGAACGGGAGCTTATTTGGAAGCAGGGTCTTTGCAGATGTGATGCAGTGAAGGGTCTGAGATGAGGTCCTCCTGGGGGAGGGTGGCCCTACATCCAATGACAGGGTCCTTCCAAGACACAGGAGAGGAGAAACCCAGACACAGAGGAGAAGCCCCGGGAAGACAGAGGCAGAGACGGGAGGGAGGCGGCCACGAGCCCAGGGACGCCTGGAGCCCCCAGAAGCTGGAAGAGGAGGGAAGGACCCTCCCCTGGAGCCTCCGGAGGGGGCGCGGCCCTGGGACACCTTGACCTCGGACGTCTGGTCTCCAGGATTCAGAGAGGATGAATGTCTGTGGTTTTGAGCTTCCCAGTTCGGCGGTAATTTGTTATGGCAGCTCCAGGGGTACAAATTCAACCAAGCAACGCAAGGATTCTTCTAGCATCCTTATTATTTAATCACCTAATACTATGTGTTCATGTTTTTGCACACAGAGCCTAACAGGATTTTTACTTATCTTCCTCCTGTTTGAGAACACGTTTGGAAAGGAAAATTTACATTTTTCAAATGCCCCTACAGGGATCTGCTCAAGTCTTTGGATACACACTGCTGTGGTTTGGGAAATCTGGGGGAATTTAGAGGCCAACACTGAGGACACCACACTCAATTGTCTTTGTCCAGAGAGTTGATGAGGAGACACTCAAGGAAAACAATTAGAATTCATAAAAAGAAAAGCCAGTCTGTTCTGGAAAAGTGATGAGCTCTCCAAAAGCTTATCAAAAGCAGCATGCAAACCATGAGTCAGCTCCAAGACAGATCGGGATGATAGCTAATAATAGCAACATTTTCTGGGCGAAGGAAACGCTACTGGGTTTCTGCTCCGGTGGGGTAAGTCCCTTGGCTGTCCTCACCAGGGACACGCCCCCGCCAGAAAAGGGAGTTTCTCTTGGAGACTCTGAAACAGGAAGTTTCACCAGAAAGACAGCCAAATTCCACATTCCCTTTTATGAATTGCATTTGCATTTCATGTTTTAATTACTGGAAGTGAGAAGATTCCTCCTCTTACAAAAGATTTTGTAAAAGTGTGTACGCATAATGTCTCCTGCGATAAATGGACATAATTAAGCTTACTGTTATGACATAGAAGTCTGGCTTCCCAATGACTATTTTTTTTTAATCCTTGAGACTGCAGCAATCAAATGAAATATGCAATACCCCTCTATCTTTTTCTAGATACCTCTGACAAAATTTAACCTTGAAGAAACACACTGCTTTTTTATTACTTTACATCGTGGAGATTGTCGTTGGCAGTGACATTATCTTACACACTTCCATCTTGTGCTTTAAGGAAAAAAGACTCCACAAGAAAGGACGTATCCACTCTTTGATGATGAAAGGGGTAGAAACAAACCCTTTGAGGACATGTTTAAGGAGAACATTTATTTCACAAATAAAGGAAAAGACAACTTGAAATAACAGGATCATTTGTTAACAACCCATGGGGCAGAATCAAGATAGAAATTCCACCAAGGTAGAAATTAGCAAAGATTGGTTAAATGTGCAAAGGGAGTCCTGTACATAAAAACCATATTTCCTGTGTTCTGTTGAAAATTAGGGAACCGAACCATTTTTTAACCTGACGAGAAATCACCTTTTCTTTTCTTCCTGTTTCAGAGATTCAGAAATAGTACTGGTTCCCTAAAAATGACTGAGTTCATGCTTTGAAGGGTCTGCTCTAAATAGGATGAAGTCTGGGGGGAGGGATAAACTGGGAGACTGGGATTGACATATACATACTACTATATATAAAATAGATAATTAAGAAAGTCCTACTGTATAGCAATAGCACAGGGAACTCTACTCAGTACTCTGCAATGGCCTATATGGGGAAAGAATCTAAAAAAGATACATGTCTATGTATTACTGAATCACTCTGCTGTACACCTGAAACTAACACAACATTGTAAATCAACCAAACTCCCATAAACATTTCAAACAATAAATCAATAAATAGGATGAAGTCTAGTCCACACAGCAAGGGAGGGGCAGTTATTTGATTATGCAAACAATTCTTACACACACACACACACACACACACACACACACACACACATTTTCCATTCTGGGTCCAGGCTGCGGATGAAACAATTCTGAACAGGAGGTGCCACGGCCGTGGAGATGGATTCGGGGGTCTGAGATGTCAAGACCTGTCTCTCATGTTTGTGAGCCAAACCCAGCAATGAAAACTGTCAGCTTTATCCTTCTAATCCATTCTTTACCCAAACATCCCAGGGTGGCCTCCCGGCTGTTACCTCCTTACAAGGGATAAGTACCTTCTGGACCCAGAATCAAAGCTCAGATTTCGTGCTGAGAGCCTTTCAGTTACCTCCACTGTTACCCAAAGAAGGCCCACTCGGGAGATCCTATAAAGCCAGTTCTTGGTTTTAACTTTGTCCTTTGTTTACGGGGGAAGTTATCACCGGGGGTCCCGGAGGAGGGCACGTGGGGACTCCCCTCTGTGGACCATTCTACAACTTCTCCTGCATCTTCAACTACTGAATTAATCGTCTTACACTATTTCATAATAAAAAGTTCTTTTAAAAAATCGCGTCTGTCGTACACCCTAGAGGATCCTATGCCCCACGTGACCGTCTTCAAGAAGCCCTGTGTCCGAAATCCACAGATTCCAGATTTGACCAGAGAAACTTTGCTAAAGGCATCGGTAGAGAAGGACCGATTGTACCAGCTCACCTGCCTTCTTTTTCTTAACCTGAGTGTACCCCCCCACCCCGTCAAAAACAGGAAGGAACGGATACACAGATACATGGACAGATAGAAAGAATGGAGAGATAGATGGAGGACAGACAGATGACAGACAGATATGGGCTTTGTAAGCCTATTTCCCAAAGAGGAGATAACACCTCCTCACGATCCACCTGACAATTACCTGTAACCTCCATCTTCATTTAGTAACAGCCGACGCAACTTTAGGACAGTCCAAACCACTCCGTCAAACCTTAAAGCACAGAGAGCTGGGAGGAGGATTAAATACACCTGTCACCCGGCTTCTGACGTCAAAAAACCTCACTCCCGAAGACTCCTGGAATCCGGATGCCAACTAATTTCAACTCACTTCCCACAGCTGTCTGATAGAGAGAAAACTTTTTAAAATATTTATTTTACTTATTTTATTCTTGGTTGCGGCGGGTCTTAGTTGCGGCATGCGGCAGGCTCCTTCGCTGCGGCGTGCAGGCCTCTCTCTAGTGGCGCGAGGGCTCAGTAGTTGTGGCGCGAGGGCTCCGTAGTTGTGGCGCGCGGGCCTAGCTGCCTCACGGCATGGGGGATCTTAGTTCCCTAACCAGGATCGAACCCACGTCCCCTGCATTGGAAGGCGGATTCTTAACCACTGGACCACCAGGGAAGTCCAGAGAAAACTATTTTTTTTAATGGAACTATAGGTAGTTTACAGCGTTGTGTTAGTTCAGTTTACAGCAAGTGATTCACTTTTATATATACATATATATACGTATATATTCTTTTTCAGATTCTTTTCCATTATAGGTTATTACAAGATACTGAGTAGAGTTCCCTGTGCTATACAATAGGTCCTTGTTGTTTATCTATTTTATATATAGTCGTGTGTACCTGTTAATCCCAAACTCTTAATTTATCCCTCCCTCCCACGACCCACTATCCCCTTTGGTAAGCAGAAGTTTGTTAGAGGTAAAACTTTTTCAGGGGAGCATCTCATGATCACAAAGAAACCAACGGCAGGAGTTCTCAGTATGTACCCACCCCATCCTGAAACAGTGTGCACCCGCCCCTTGTAGATTAAGCATAATTATACCCATATGGTACCGACAATTTCTCAATACCCGTTTACACTGGTAGGAAGGGGGCTGAGCTGAAGCTCAGAAAGAGGTGACCCAACCATCTCTCAAGAAAGACCTGCCTTACTGGCCATCCCATCCCCCGCCTCCGCCACTTCTCTGTAACCTGTGATCGCTCTTGAAGGTACGAGGCTCAGCGTGCCTTTCACTGGGGTATCCCAGATGCTAACAAAACAGAGCCAGCTACGGCCAAGGGGAGAGAGAGTGTCGGTGGAGGAGGCCCAACCTTCCCTGAAATGCAGGGGAAAAGACAGCCGACGGGCCAGTGGTGGGTGGAAAACTTCCACGGGAGCAGAGCTTCCAAGAAAGGACGGCATCTCCTCCCTGTGGCGCTGGGAAAGAGGATACGGCGGAAAATGTGCTTCAACCCAGGTCCCCTCGGCTGCCCACACCCTGTGTGTCGCCTGCTGGGCCAGTGGGCTGAGCGCTGCGTTGGGTTTCGAGGGAACATTCTTCTTCCTCACACTTCTATGCGGTCGAAGTAGGTTAAGGTACAGAGGTGAACACAGGATGTATATAAAGATTAAGGGCTGCAACCGGGAGACTTCTGAGCAGCCCAGTGGCCCTCAAGGGGCTGCAGAGGGGTACGGACCACGTTTCAGAGCCGAGGCTGCCTGAGGATCACACACCCCCGGCCTCGTCGTGCCGTGGCCTCTGATGCAGCAATTCTGCAAGATGGGGGCCGGACGGAGGGTGACACACCCCCGTTCGCTAGCATCCCCAGAGGTGGGAAGAACTCAGCGGACCCGTAGGTGAGGCTGGGACACGGCAGGCAGCCTCAGCGTCAGCAGCATCACCTGGCCGCCCGGGGGGGGGAGCCGGGAGACCCTTCCAACACCCTTCCGCCACCAGTGGACCCCAAGTGTCATCAGCAGTCACCCCCTTTGCCTGGAACCCCGCCGGCAAGGTGTCGGAAATCACTTGTCTCCTCCATCCAACGGGAGCAAACGTTTTATCTCCTAAAGTGTTCAGACAAGTGAAATTAGTTTGGAGATGTTTAAACCAATTGAAAAAAGGATCTATAATTTCTAAGGAGGCTGAAAGAAGGCAGTATGTGAAGAAAATATCAGTCCACTCTTGAGAGTGATATGTACTTCTCTATGCTGAAAAGACTTAAAAAAATTATTTATTTATGGCTGCGTTGGGTCTTCGTTGCTGCGCACAGGCTTTCTCTAGTTGTGGCGAGCGGGGACTACGCTTTGTTGCCGTGCGCAGGCTTCTCACTGCGGTGGCTTCTCTTGTTGCGGAGCACGGGCTCTAGGTGTGCGGGCTCCGGGCTCAGTAGTTGTGGCCCGTGGGCTCAGCGGTTGCGGCTCACAGGCTCTAGAGCGCAGGCTCAGTAGTTGTGGTGCACGGGCTTAGCTGCTCCGCGGCATGTGGGATCTTCCTGGACCAGGGCTCGAACCCGCGTCCACCGCATTGGCAGGTGGACTCCCAACCACTGCGCCACCAGGGAAGTCCCTGAAAGGGGCTTCTGCAGAAAGATACAAGATACTAAGCTGGGTACCTGGAGTCGGCGGGGTTTGCGGTGATGGAGGCAGATAGATTGGGGGCATTCCCATGTATAATTTTCACTTTTTAAGTCTGTGAGCTGTAGAAATGTTTTAGGTACATGATAGTTAAATCTATGTTAAATTGATCAATTCAATAAACATACATTATATAATTATTGCAAGATAATTACTACGCCATAATGAAAGAATGTATCATTGTAAAACCCAGTTCTTTTCCTTGAGGCTTCCGCCCTTAAGGTAACATCAGAAAAGCTTATAAACTACAATACATGACATCATGTGTCCCAAGCCTGCAGTTCTCCTTTTCAAAGTTGGCTTTTGGAAATAATGGCTGCAAACTAGTACAAACTTCTGTTTTACAGGGGGAAAAAAAACCTTTAGAAGGTGCTTTTTAAAGCACCTAACTCTGATTAAAATTAGAATTGTGGAACTGTACACTTTGAAACGGTGAATTTTATGGCTTGTGAATTATCTCTTAATAAGGAAAATTTACCCCCAAAAATGTGTGCTTTGGATAAAGTTATGAGGATTTTTAAAAAAAACTTGGAATCTTTAACTTCAAAGATCAGCTGATTAAACTGGACACAATTCAGCTGAGCCCTGGGGGGGAGGGGTTAGAGTTGTGAGCTCACTAGTCTAGACAGATTTTAAAAAAACAAAAACAAGCAATTCCCTCAGAATGTTGCCGAGTCAGGCCACATCCCATTTCACAGTGCCCTACCGTAGAACAGAGATTTCAGAACCACAATTCTTCTATTTACGGTTTAATTACTAAGTTACACTCTCTCTTAAGAAAGATACAAAATGTATAATCACGAAAGAAAAAAGAAACACAGGAAGTCCCTCACACCAACCCCAACGCTAACGGATGTTAACACAAGGAAACGCCTGGAATTCCTGGCCCTGCACTGCGCTCCCTGAGAGCAGATAGAGGGACTTTGACGGCGGCGCTTGGTGACTCTTCACCCAGGAGCACAAAGGTTGGTCTTTGTGCTCTGACAACACAAGCCGGGCAGGTTAAAAGTCACAGCCCTGTGCTGCATCCAGGGTGGGGTGTGGCGATGTCACAGCACCGCCCAAAGTTAGGAACAATGCACTGTGACCACTGTGACGTTTCTTGACCTCAGCGTAATTGACACTCTGGGTTAGATAATTCGGGGGGGGGGGGGCGGCGTGTGCTGGGCCCTGCGGGCTGTGCAGCAGGATCCCTGGTCTCCACCCACCACATGTCAGTAGCCCCACCCCAGCATTTGTGACGCCCCAAATGCCTCCGGACATTGTCAAGCGTTGCCCCAAGGAGCAGAACCCCCTTGGTTGAAGCCACTGGTACAGACAGACGGATGATGGATGGACGACAGCTAGAAGGTAGATGACAGGTAGGTGGTAGATGACAAATAAGAGCGACGACAGACGACAGCTAGAGAGAGAGAGGTGATGGGTGCGTGGATGGATGGATACGTGCATAGACAGATACAGGTATAGATGGATACATACATACATAATAGAGAAATACAGAGATGGTAGACAGATGACAGAGAAATACAGACAGATAACAGATGGATAATAGATAATAGGTAGACTGGTAGATGATAGATGGATAGATAAGATGTGGACAGATGAAAGATCTATAGATTTGATAGATGGCACATAGATATAATAGATTAATGATAGGAGGATAGACAGATGATTGATAGACAGGGTCTCTCATGTTGACAGAGAGACAGACAGACAGACAGGGTCTCTCATGTCAACGCGGAGATTCTCTGCGTCGGCACGACTGACACCGGGGCTGGACGAGTGTTGGACGCGGGGCGTGCCGGGCCCCGTGGGCTGTGCTGTGGCAGCCCGCCCTGCTCTCCACCCCCCCCACCAGCTGTAACACCACTAATGTCTCCAGACGCCCCCAAGTGCTCACTGGGGGCAGCGTCGCCCCCAGTTCAGAAGCGCCAGCTTGGAGGCAAGACGGCCCAGTCGAGCTTCCTGTGGTGACAGAAACAGTCTACGTCCGCGCCGTCCAACCCGAGGCCACGAGCTCGCGGCGGCTCCCGGGACCGGGAGGCTGGCTTGGATCGTCTCCCACGCGGCCAGCAGCTGTCATGCCGCACGGCCTTCAAGGTGCCGCAGCTCGGCTCGCGCTCAGTCCTCGCGTCCAGTGTCGGCCCTGCCCCTCTGCAAATGTAGAGGACGCTGCACCTCTGACAACAGATGGTTTACGCGGCCCGCGCTGTGAAGACCACCGAGCTCTCTAGGCAAAAACGGGGTCAGGGACGTCCCCGGTGGTGCCGTGCTTAGAAGACTCCGCACTCCCAGTGCAGGCGGTGTGACATCTGGTCGGGGAAACTAGACGCCGCACGCGTGCCACAACTAGTTCACATGCTGCAACCAAGGAGCCCGCGAGCCGCCACTAAGACCCAGTGCAACCCGACCAATAAGTATTAAAAAACCCCACACAACTGGGTCAATCTAATGAAGCGACGCATCCGTCCCACCGCTACTGACGTACTGCTGTGTGCTGGACGCTCCGCGTGATTCAGAAACAGCCACAATCCACCCAAGGCTGGTCCCTGATATCTTATTTTGTTGTGTTACCATCGTGCGGGAAAGGCTGACAGTAAACGTTGACGACGACGGCCGTCCTGACTCTGGTGCTTCACGGGCTTCTGAGGCTGCAGGACTTCAGACACAAGGGTGGTGAGGAACATACGGACGGCCAGGCCTCACGTCGGGGTGAAGGTCGGGAAAGACATTCACTTTTGAGGAAGGGAAGTTTCCGGTGGAAACTGGAGGGTGGGGCGGACTGGAAAGTAGAGGCTCTTTGAAATTAAGGATGGGTGGGACTTCCCTGGTGGCGCAGTGGCTGAGAGTCCGCCTGCCGATGCAGGGGACACGGGTTCGTGCCCCGGTCGGGGAGGATCCAACGTGCCGCGGAGCAACTGGGCCCGTGCGCCACAACTCCTGAGCCTGCGCTCTAGGGCCCGCTCGCCACAACTGCTGAGCTCACGAGCCACAACTACTGAAGCCTGTGCGCCTAGAGCCCGTGCTCCGCAACAAGAGAAGCCACCGCAATGAGAAGCCCGCGCACCGCAACGAAGAGTAGCCCCCGCTCGCCACAACTAGAGAAAGTCCGCGCGCAGCAACGAAGACCCAATGCAGCCAATAAAATAAAACAAAATAAAATAATTAAAAATTTTTTAAAAAAAGAAATTAAGGATGGCAAAGGCCACAGAGAGAATGGAGATTCATGAGGATGGAGGAAACAGGGCAAGAGAAGGCAGGGATTTTGAAATCCTTCCATCGTGTTCTCTAGGCGAGGGTGACAGGAAATCACGCGGCGGGCCGGGGGGAAGTGCCTGGCTGATCTGAGTGCGGCGTGCTTTCCGTTTTGTTTCAGAGATTTCCCTGCGGTTGCAGAAGCCAGCAGGAAGGACGAAAGACTGGTGTGGAGTGAAACGACAAACCGTGCATGAGGCTGGAGGGGATGCGCCGGGAGAGGGAGGGAGGAGACGTCCACAGGGCAGCACGGAGGCATCGGAGAAGGTCGTGATTTAAAACTTGAAAGAAGATCCCGTACTTTTATAAAGATGCGTTTCATATAACTCGACCACGCTAAAATATAGTAGGATCTTTTGAGAATGTTGTTGTATATATGTTATTGTTTGCACAGACTTTTATGCATAATTCACGCTACAAGTATACAGTGTATGGTTTAAGAAACAACAAAAAAAAAAAAAAAAGAGAAAAGACAGGAAACAAGAAACCCTGGCAGGTGTCCAAAGGGTCCACTGAGTTGTTCTGTTTTGGGGAGGGTGGTGACAAGTTCCATGTTGGACCGTGCGGATGCCTGGAGGAGCAGGCTGCACTGGGTTCAATCGCGCCCCCAAAGAGTCATGTCTACGCAGAACCTTAGGATGGGACCTCATCTGGAAACGGGGCCTTTGCAGAGGTGACGAAGGGAAGCGTCTGAGACGAGGTCCTCCTGGAGGAGGGTGGCGCTACATCCAATGACAGGGTCCTTCTAAGACACAGAAGAGGAGAGACCCAGACACAGAGGAGAAGCCCCCGTGAAGATGGCAGCAGAGACGGGAGGGAGGCGGCCACGAGCCCAGGGACGCCTGGAGCCCCCAGAAGCTGGAGGACGCGGGAAGGACCCTCCCCGGGGGCCTCTGGAGGGAGTGCGGCCCTAGGACACCTTGACCTCAGACGTCTGGTCTCCAGAACTGGGGGAGGGTGGATTCCTGTTTCTGTAGGTCACCTGGTTTGTAACAATTTGTAACAAGAGCCTCGGGAAATTAATATAAGGGGCCCCCTGGATGCTGGGGAGAGAGAGACAAACCCACCCAAGAGGCACCGCCCTGGAGGCCACCGTGCAGCTCGCAAGAGAAAGGTGCAGGTGATGGCCGTGCCTCTGGCAGCCACCAGCTCCAGGATGATAACTGAGTCACAGAGACGCATCAGATCCCCCTCTGGACCTTAGAAAACCCTCCTTTGTGATATCCAGCCATCCTGCTGAAAACGCTTTTCTTTCTCTTTCATTGGAACTTCCCACGATAGTTGATGGATACAGTATCTTGTCAAACTTCTCTGAGAATACGACTCAAAGTGAGACTTCTAAAAAACTTGCTCTTATGTTCCCTTGTTTGTTTACACCTTCTCTTAGGTTCCCTGAATCACTGACTTTCTCTGGGATCTCAAGTCTTTTGCTATCTTGATGTCTCAGACTGTGTAAACCTATCGAACAAGGCGAGTTCGGTGGTTGTTTCCTGTTAAGAGTGAGGGTCTACAGAGGACCCCTCGTTTCCACGTGTGCGTGAGCCTGGGGCCCTCGGCGTGAGGGAATGAGGAGAACGTTACCCTCCGAGAGCAACCACTGCCTTCCGTCTCCTTACGAAGTAACGCGTTCCAACAGTGCTGATGGTTTTCTGGGCACCGTGCTCGTCCCAGGAGCCGTGGAGCTCTCCAGGGATCCCCGTGCTCCGTTGCTCCATCCTTACTTTCTTCTTCTTCTTCTTCTTCTTATTTTTGGCCACGCCACGCGGCTTGCGGGGCTCCTAGTTCCCCGACCGGGGATCGAACCCGGGCCCTCGGCAGTGAGAACGCCAAGTCCCAACCACCGGAGCGCTGGGCAAGCCCCAGTCAGCCCTCACTCTTGTTGGAGCTCGTCTGGGGTCTGGCGTGTCCAGCCCTCCCCACGCTGCTTCGTCCACACTTTGCTACACGCTGCCGCCTGCTCTCTCGGTTGTCCAGAAATCTGATGCAACTTCTAACCCGTGCGTGCGTGACACCTGCAGCTCCTTCCAGATGTCTGTCTGTATTCACGTTATTCCTCTGTTCCTGAAAGTAAAGTGTATTACCAGTTTAATGGTAATACATTACCATTAATGGGAGAGGGACGGGTGTGTGTGTGTGTGTGTGTGTGTGTGTGTGTGTGTGTGTGTGTGGATGTACCAGCAAGCAGGTGGCATCTGTGTGCAGTGAGGTTGCCACATGACATCAGAAATCTCTGCACTATTGATACTATGTATACAATAAACATCTCATGCAAAGCTACTGTAGAGCACAGGGAACTCTACTCAGGGCTCTGTGGTGACCTAAATGGGAAGGAAATCCAAAAAAGAGGGGACGTATGTATACGTAGAGCTGATTCACTTTGCTGTACAAGAGAAGCTAACATTGTAAAGCAGCTCTACTCCAATAAAAATTAATTTATAAAAAAGTCTCTGGCAATATTTACAATGGGGAGAGGCTGGAAATAAATTACACACACACACACACACACACACACACACACACACACACACACACACAGGCAGACCTCAGAGACACAGGTTGGGTTCCAGACCAACACGATAAAGCAAATATGGCAATAAATAGAGTCACAGGAATTTTCTGGTTTTCCAGGGCGTATAAAAGCGATCTTTCGCAGTTGATAAGACTCCCCTGTAGTCTATGAAGTGTACAATAGCATTTGGTCTAAAACAACAATGTACAGGCCTTCGTTTTAAAATAGCTTCTTGCTAAAAACTGCAAACCATCCTCTGAGCCTTCAGGGACTTGCCGTAGTAGCATCCAAGTTCCCTGGTCACAGATACCGTGACACATATAATCACAATGAAAACGTTTGAAATATGGCGAGAACGACCAAAATGTGACCCAGAGACACAAAGGGAGCAAGTGCTGTTCGAAAAATGGCACCAACGGGCTTGCTCGAGGCGGGGCGGCCACAAACCGTCAATTTGTAAAAACACGCGGCATCTGTGAAGCGCGATAAAGCGAGCTGTGCCTGCATGTATATATATTTAAAACTATAGCTTTCCCTACGTCTTCTCAAGGAAGATGTAGTTTGTCTTCTGCTGACACACGCAATCTTCCCATCAGTGAAGATGTTTTGCCCGTTTGAAAGTGTCTCTTATGAAATCCTCAAGCAACCACGAGAATACGGTGCGTGTAGAAACAGAAGAGATGCTGTAAGGGGTCCGTGTGGAACACGCAACCAGAGATGTCTAGAAAACAGCAGCTGATATTCAATCCCTTTTGGAAAATATACGTATGCCTCCGGACCTTTACTTATACTAGGGAAAGGAGGTCTTTGTGACGTGTAGTGTATCTCAGGTGTCATAATGCATCGGGGACAGCCGAGAATTTTATTCAAGAGCTGTTTCCATCGGTATCACTAACAGTGTCTGAGAAATCACTCAAAAACGATCCTGAGGTAGCGGCACCCCAGAAGGAAGGAATTCTGATGTCTGATTTGGTTTACCTACTCGACTGCTGAGATTCTTAAGTGTGTCAGCCGTGCTGTCCAATGCAGTAGTTACCAGACACATGTGGCTTGTTTCAAGTTCGATGAAGTGCGGTTGAATCAAATAAGGACGCTGATGATGACCCAGCAATCGCACTCCTGGGCGTATGTCCAGACAAAACCGGAATCCAAAGAGACACATGCGTCCCGGTGTTCACAGCAGCACTACTCACAGCAGCCAAGACACGGAAGCCACCTAAGTGCCCACCGACAGAGAAATGCATAGAGGAGATGTGGGCCGTACATACATACAATGGAATACTACTCAGCCATGAAAAAGGAATGAGATCATGCCATTTGCAGCAACAGGGATGGACCCAGAGATGGTCACACGCAGTGAAGTAAGGCAGACAGAGGAAGACAAATACCATATGATACCACTTACATGCGGAATCTAAAATGCAACACAGACGAACTTACTTACAAAACAGCAACAGGCTCACAGACACAGAAGACAGACTGTGGTTGCCAAGGAGGAGGGGAGGTGGGGGAGGGATGGACTGGGAGTTTGGGGTTAGCGGACGCAAAAGCTATTATACACGGGATGGATCGACAACGAGGTCCTACCGTGCAGCACAGTGAACTACAGTCAATATCCTGTGACAAACCATAAAGGAAAAGAATGTGAGATGTGTATAACTGAATCGCTTTGCTGTACCCCTGAAACTAACGCGATATTGTACATCAACTAGACTTCAATAAAACAAATTAAAAAAAAAAAGAAGCTGGTACATCAGCTGGTCACCATAGCAACGCAGATTACAGGACATGGTCCTCATGGCACCAAGTTCCGCTGGACCACGCTGCTCTGCAGAATCCAAGAACAAGAGAAGAAGTTTGCTATGAGAGAATGCGGGAGAGGCCGATGAGTCAAGAACTAGACGTACGAACATGCTCAGCTAGTCTTGTTGAGTCTACTCGGGAGCCTGGCTCATTTGCATGACAGGGCTGAGGCCGCCATATTGTTCCCAAACAACTGAGAATCACCCTTATTTCATGATAGGGGAGGATCAGGACTCAGCCCTAAACTTATTCTTGGTAACATAAAACAGTACTAAAGTTGTTTAACGGTCTTTACAGTGTTTAGACCATTCACGTGACAGTTAATGCAAAGCACGGATCCTGCTGAAATATCCCCCAGCTGACCAACCGTTGGGTGCTCGGAGCACAAGAATCTTTCTTCTTCTAAAGCCCCTGACCCCGATCCTTGTCTCTTCTCTCTCTTGCTGATCACGTCCCGGAGAGGTGAGCCTTCAATTTTTCAAAGTGACCTCACGCTGTGAGCTCTCGCCAGGTAAGCGGCAGCCAGCCACACGTCCATTCTTCCGGGGTCTGGCTGGACAAGTACTCTGGGGGCCCTACTGTGCCCCGGGCTACAGAGTGACACACAGTGTGGTAGACGCAGACCCAGGCCACCTCCAAGGCCCTCGACGTCCACTTCAGAGCCCCCTCCCACGCTCAAAGCCGCACCTCGCAAACTCTCTGATCTCAGGATTTCTGGATGCGCTAGAAATCTATCAAGGGCCCTGAGGAGTGTCTGTTGGTGTGGGGCTTGGGGGTGCCTCTCGAGAGCAGCCATAGCAACAAGTAAAACAAAAATACAGAAAACACAAGAGCCCTCAAGGATGCATTTCACTGGTGGTCAAAGAGACAGGCATCGTCACACGTCAGGCGGCCAATGGAAACGCCACCCAACACTCAAGCGAGGAGAGAGGGAAAAAAAGCAAATAACGCTTTCGTATTCTTACAAACGTCGAACTGACCGCACAGTCCCATAAGGAACTCCCATGCGCCCCAGGACCCCACTTTGAGAACCACTTTCATCTCAGCTATGGACCAACCGTAGCAACCCATCGCGTAACGGATGCGGTCTTTCAAGAGGCAGTTCGTTCTGCCTCTTAAGTAGACTGTTTCGCAAGAGCCAGCATTTTCCAAACAGCATAAAGAAATATTTTTACAGTCTTTTGAGTTTAGGCTCTGCAAAGGAGACATACTTAAAAAAAAAAAAATTAATTAATTTATTTTTTTTGCGGTACGCGGGCCTCTCACCGCTGTGGCCTCTCCCGTTGCGGAGCACAGGCTCCGGACGCGCAGGCTCAGCGGCCACGGCTCACGGGCCCAGCCGCTCCGCGGCACGTGGGATCTTCCCGGACCGGGGTACAAAGCCATGTCCCCTGCATCGGCAGGCGGACTCTCAACCGCTGCGCCACCAGGGAAGCCCTGGAGACATACTTTGAATGAGTCTGTTAGGTATCACAATCCGCCCTTTTCATTCTCATTTAGTATCTATTTTGCGATCACGTAAGAGCTCAGGGCACTAAATACGGGCATTCTGAAAACCTGAACAAATGACACATAATCAAGTATAACTGTGTCTCCCATTCAGAGTCTTTGCGATGATTCCCACTTCAAACCACAAGCTCCTCACCAAGATCAAAGGTGTCATTTGAGAATGCGACAGAGACCCACTTTCCCTCAACAATCTTCCTGCGGGATTTCCTACCTGTCAAGGACATCCAATTCCCACAGCATAACCCTCATTCCCCAAAGACTAAGGACGGAGACCAGGGGGTCTGGGAGGGGGCGACCTAAGGGTCCCCAGGAGTCATCTTCAAAGTCCCCCGCGGGCCCAGGTTGGGGTAAGCACCCATCCTTCATCTTTGCGCGATACAGGCAAACCACGTCCTGGAGAAAGCACGTCGAATCCAAACATCTACTGAGAAGACAAAAGAGAGTCTGTTTCCCAGTGCCCGTGCCGGAGTCTCGCCCAGCGGGAGCCAGAGAACATGTTCATATAACCCAAAGTGCACTGTTCTACAAGCCCGGGCACGGCCAGTCCATGCAACGTCAGGACAGCCAGAGAGCCGTTTCAAAGGGCAATGCCATGCCAGCCACTTGGGAAGTCAAGTTTAATGCTGGCAACAAATAGAATCGATAGAAAGACAACGTCTCCACTCCTCAAGAGCCTTGATAAAAGCTGCTCACTCCGTCTGGACGGCCCTCCTGCAAAATCTGCGGTCCTTCAGGAATCCACATGCAAGAGTCCCGCTGCCTGTGCCAAGTGACTCCTGGGCTGGGCCGGCGTCCTCATGTTCTGCTAATCCTGCCTTCTTCCTTCCCGTCACTGTGCGACGTTTGCCACAATTCATTACTCTTTTCTGGGCTGCAAATGAAGCAGCCTGGAACCCGGACCATCAGAGGTTGCACTGCTTCCAGAACAAAAACACTCTAAAGGGACAATTCAGAAACCACCTTCTGGGGCGGACCCGGGACTGTCTACCTAGGAGCTGCCTGCCCTGCTGACTTGGCAGGAAGGCCAGGCATTGGGCCTGGCAACAGGAGATGGCTTTTCCCATCCAAAGAGGCGGCCGGGCTCAGGTTTCATCAGCGTATTTGTCAACGTCCGAAGAACTGGAGTGTTTTCAACAGCCAGAAGGGTTCTCACCCCCTCAGCCAAAAACTTTCCAGTGTGCACGGGTGTGTGCACACCTGTGTATGCACTAGTGCAGGCAGAAACACTGGACAACGAAAGAAAGAAGTCGGCTTCCCCTTTTACAAAGGTAGAAGATCTCCCGCCGATCGCCCAGGAGGTGAAGAGCCCGGTGCACACACACACCCCCCACCCTGCCCATGGATGGTTTTGCCAATGGCATCCCAAGTTCTAGACAGGGATTATAAAGCTGATGTCTGAGGCGGCCGGCGCCCTCGTTCTACTTTTGCTTTTAAGGAAGCCGAGCAGCTGTCCTGAAATGCACTGCACTTAGAAACAGGCTTCTGGAGCAGGTGGCCGCGGACTCGTTTCTCTCCACGCTCATTTCCGTGGCTTGTTCCCCAGGGAAGCAGCTGGGGGTTTTCATTCATGGAGGCGGAACTGTAACGGCAGCAAAAAGCAGCAGCTGGGAGAGGGAAACAAACCTGTAAGAGGGTCAACCAGCCACAGGGCACAGAACACACGACTGCCCATCGACCAGGATGAGGCCGTGAGCCTCTGGGCTGCCCGGGGATGGTGGCAAAAGATGAGGCCAGCTGAGCGGTTCTCCTGGGTCTCGATTCCATTTCTTCCGCGGCCCTCTGGGAGGCTCAGAGGGGCAGCCCAGAATCTCAATCAAAATACAACACTTTACTACCAGGAAAAGTAAACAAAGACCCAAAAAACAAAGAAAGAAAGAAAAAAAACCCCACAAAACTACACACAGAAGAGTAACATAAACGAAAAGCAAGCAGAAATAAAGACCTAACCCGGGTCTTTGTGTTAGGTCTCCACTAACTTTCCAAGCAGAAAACAATGAAATTGAAAACAAGAGAGGCTTCCCTGGCGGTCCAGTGGTTAAGACTCCGTGCTTCCACTGCAGGGGGCGTGGATTTGATCCCTGGGGTCGGGGAACTAGATCCCCCCATGCCGCGACTAAGACGCAGCGCAGTGAAACAAACAATAATAATAATAAGAGAAAACAAGAAATCAAGAGAAAAAATAATCAAGGCAAGAAGATGATGCTGCTTTGACCCAAATCAATACAACGGGTACCTCAGAATCTGTTACCAAAAGAACATACTAACTGGTCTTTTGGAAGATCAACTAAATGAACCTCTTCAAGAGTAAAATCACTGCCAACAATAACTATTTATATTCAAGAAACCAATACTCTGACTCACTGGTGCTTTGTTCTTTTCTGGGTAAATGTTTTTCTTCCCTTAAGGTGTAAGGATAAATGGAAACTACCACCCAGGCAGAATTTCCAAAAGAGGAAACTCTAGATAGTTGGCCTTCTGGATGCCCATTTGATTTGGGGGGAGGAGGGGGAAACACTCCAGGCTAGAGTTTTCAATCTGGGCTGAATGATTTCTTTTGGAATCGTCCCCAAACACAAGCTGGGTAAGGACCCACCACTCCCCACTCCCTGCTAGCCCCCCGCACGCCCCCCCCGACTGCACACACCCAGGCACAAGCAGGTGCGGGTACACAAAGCCCCGCTTCTGTCTGCCCCTCCAACCTCAGACCCCAGGCGCCCTCAGCGTTACAAAGGCCGTCCTCAGAGCAGCGGGGGCCCTGCAGGCCACACCCACCCAAGCCTCCTCGGATCTGCCCTGTCTGGTCTTTTGTTCAGTGCAGTGGCTCCCGAGATAATGATCCAGCACGGTGAGCGGTGAAATCATCAACCGAGTTAACTGTCAGCTCTTTTGCAGGACCCCTGGGGAGGTTGCCCTCCAAACGCCCTCGATGAGCACCTCATCAAAAACGTGTCCAGGGCTTCCCTGGCGGCGCCGCGGTCGGGAGTCCGCCTGCCGATGCAGGGGACGCGGGTTCGTGCCCCGGTCCGGGAAGATCCCACGTGCCGCGGAGCGGCTGGGCCCGTGAGCCGTGGCCGCTGAGCCTGCGCGTCCGGAGCCTGTGCTCCGCAACGGGAGAGGCCACAGCAGTGAGAGGCCCGCGTACCGCAAAAAAATGAAAAGATGTGACAGCCTCAGCTAACTCATTAATCACGTTCTCCAAAGCGGTGCTGTGTCTCAGGTGAGGCGTACGCAGTAGATTAGAAGAATCAGTGCACGATACACAGAATAAGATGTCCTTGTCCTAATCCCCAGAAACTGGGGACATGTTCGTGTACATGGCAAAGGGGAAGGGAGTTTCGAGGTGCTATAACCACAGAGGTGAGTCAGCAGAGTCTTAATAGGGAGACGCCCCTGCGTTAGCTGGGTGAGTCCAGTGCAACCACCAGGGTCCTTAGAAGTATCCGAGAGAAACAGGAGAGAAACAGCATGAGAAGGGTTTGACCCCGCAACGCCGTCTTCAATGACGATGGAAGATTATCATAAGCAAAGGAATGCAGGCGGCTTCTAGAAGCTGGAAAAGGCAAGGAAACGATTTCTCCCCTGGAGCCTCCCAAAGGCACACAGCCTTGCCCACACCTTGGTGTTTTTTTGTTGTTTTTTTTTTGCTGTATGCGAACCTCTCACTGCTGTGGCCTCTCCCGTTGCGGAGCACAGGCTCCGGACGCGCAGGCGCAGCGGCCACGGCTCACGGGCCCAGCCGCTCCGCGGAACGTGGGATCCTCCCGGACCGGGGCACGAACCCGCGTCCCCTGCGTCGGCAGGCGGACTCTCAACCACCGCGCCACCAGGGAAGCCCCCACACCTTGGTTTTAACCCAGCCATACTGGGAATAATTCCCTGGCGGTCCAGTGGTTAGGGCTGGGAGCTTTCACTGCGGAGAGCACTGTTCAGTCCCTGGCCGGAGAACTAAGATCCTGCGAGCTGCACAGCATGGCCAAGAAAGAAAGAAAGAAAGAGAAAAAACAAACAGTAGTACCATTTCCAGACTCCTAACCCTTGGAACTGCGGGTGAATCGGTGCATATTGTTTTAAGCCACTGGGTTTGAGGTAATCTGTTAGCCAAAAGGTGGGAGAGGCCACGAGAGAGATCCCAACAGGAGACCAGGGAAGAGGAGCTTGCACTGGGCTTGGGCTTCCCGCGCGGGCCCAGCCCTGCCCGCCTCCGCCGGTTCCCTGACCCGGAGTCAGAACAAGGAGGTGCTCTGAGCACCGGAGGGGTGCATGCAGGACAGGTATGCTGAAAGGAGCGAGCGCCAAACCCGTGCAAAGATACTATCGTATCTCCTGGAAAATGAGATGAGCCTGTGTTTGGAAAAGACGATGATGGTGATGATGTTATAGCACTGACTTTGGTTCCAATCAGCCAAGTCCACCTGGGGTGAGGCTCAACTAGTGCATCATGGGAACTCCAAAGAGGCTGAGGTACCAAATGATGCATTAAAAGGTTCAGGGTGTTATGGGCTGAACTGTGTCCCCCCACCCAAACAATTTTCATCTTGAAGTCCCAACCCCCAGCACCTCAGGATGGGGCTGTATTTGGAGCTGGGGTCTTTATAGAGGTGATGAAGGTAAAACGAGGTCACAAGGGTGGGTCCCGATCCCACAGCACTGGTGTCCTTCTAAGAAGAGGAGATCAGGACACGGACACGCACAGAGGGGCGACCACGTGAGGACACGGGGAGGAGAGGCCGTCTACAGGCCCAGGAGAGAGGCCTCGGGAGGGACCAGCCCTGCCCACACCTGGATCTCAGACTCCAGCCTCCAGAGCTGTGTGAAAATAAATTTCTATTAAGCCGCCCAGCCTGTGGTACATTGAATGCAACAGGAGAAACAAAACAGGTCCACCCAACACTGTGAAATATGACTCAGCCATAAAAAGGAATGAACCACTCAACAGGCTACCAGGATAAAATTCAAGAATGTGAAGCTCACTGAGAGAAGCCAGACAAAAAAGGCCAGACAGCGTATGAGTCCACTGATGTGAAATGTCCAGAACATGCAGAGCCACAGAGACGTGGGTGAGTGTTTGCCAGGGGCCGGGGAGTGATTGCTTAATGGGTAGAGAGTGTCCTTTGGGGGTGATGAAAATGTTCTGGAACCAGATAGAGGGGGTGGTCGCACAACACTGTACCATGGAACTGTTCCCTTTAAAACCTTCCGTGCATTTCAATTGAACGAAAGCTGCCCGAGTGTCAGAAGTGACGCAGACAACGCTGGCGGAAGGTCGAAGGATGTGGCCGCAGGCGGTGGAAGCTGATGGTGACGATGTAGATAACGACAAAGACGTCTCCCAGGCAGATCAAACTGACCGCGTCCCGAACGGCACTCCTGGCCTTTTCCCCCAAACACTGCTCCACCCCCAGCCCCTCGACGTCTCCAAGAGGTGGCACAGCTTTCCAACCATGTAACCCCCACACCTTGGAGTCACCCCCGATCCTTGTCTCGACCACTGTTAGGGGCTGCATGTCTGTGTCTCCCGCAGATTCATAAGGTGAAGCCCGGACTCCTGGTGGCACCGTATTTGGACATGTAACCTCCAAGGAGGTAGTGAGGTCACATGGGTGGAGTCCTGATCCAAGAGGGCACTTCCTTCTCTCTGCACAGGCACCCAGGAAAGGACATGGCAAGAGGACAGCCATCTGGCCAACCAGGAACCCTCTGCTCTCACCAGAAACCCAATCAGCCAGCACCCTGACCATGTGGGGAGAAAACCCCCAGATGCCCCATCCTGCCTCACTCCTCCAGGGGGGTCCCTGTGAAAATTCAAGGGAAATGACTGTGCTCTGACCAGAGCACTAGGAATGACCTTGAAAAACTGAACTGTCCTTTCTCAGTTCTTTACTGTTCTTCCCAGCAACAAAGAGCATTTGTACTTTTCAAAGAAAAGAGGAAAAAGGGAAACTTTTTTGGGGTTTTTTTTTTTGCTGTATGCGGGCCTCTCACTGTCGTGGCCTCTCCCGTTGCAGAGCACAGGCTCCGGACGCGCAGGCTCAGCAGCCATGGCTCACGGGCCCAGCCGCTCCGCGGCACGTGGGATCCTCCCGGACCGGGGCACAAACCCGCGTCCCCTGCATCGGCAGGCGGACTCTCAACCACTGCGCCACCAGGGAAGCCCAAGGGACACGTTTTTAAATGGTGTGGAGGTGGTGACATGTGGGTGTTTGAAAACCAACTTGGGGGAAAATGCCAAGAAGTTGCTCCTGAGACTGAAGGAGATGTACCGAGCGTCGTGAACACGTGTTTCTCAGGACGAACATCGTGCTCACAAGCTTCAAGTGACCCCGGAAAGGGGAAGCTCGTGTCCGTGTCACGTGATGCTTTTGCCCGTTGCTTCCAGTGGCAGACAAGGCCTCCTTGGCGGTCCCCACCCGTGGAGAGACCCACCCCAGAAGCAGGCCTGAGAGCAGCGCCATGGCGCCACGTCCTCGTCCCCACGGACGAGCCAAGTTGGGGCAAGGAGGGGTGTGTCCCCAGATCCAGGGAGAGAGGCGTCCTCCTGTAAGGAATCCAGGATGTGACAAGGTGGGGCTGCTGCTCGGGCAGCCACCTGCACCCCAAAGGCAGAAGCTCAGGAGGGAGAAGGCAGGGCGACAGGTAAGGAGAAGTCAACCCGGTGTTAGGGACTGGACGTCTGTGTCCCCCAAATTCCCAGGTGGAAGCCCCATCCCCTCCCCACCAATGTGACGGTATCCAGAGGTGGGTCTTTGCGGAGTAATTAGGAGGAGATGAGGTCATGAGAGTGGGGTTCCCAGGATGGGATGAGTGTCCTTATAAGAGCTTTCTACTCTCCACCGTCTCGGCACACAGCAAGACAGCCAACGAAACCCAGCAGAGAACTCTCACCAAAATCCGACCACGCCGGCACCTTGATCTCGGACTTCCAGCCTCCAGAGCTGGGAGAAATCAAACCGCGTTGTTGATAAGACACCCAGTGGACGCTATCCTGTTGTGGCAGCTGGTGCCAATCGAGACAACAAGGTCAGGATGGATTCAAGATGGCGCCCCTCGGCCTGACCACACGGGAACTAACTCTGCCCCATCCAGCTTGCAGGATGACCTCTGTCAAACAGTGAGTTCTGCTTTAGTCACACCCACATGCCTTGTGGGATGAGGACGCCCTCGGAAAATACATGCAACCTGGTGTCCTCCACCTCCAAGGATTTGGGGAAACTGCTTCATGGACCACGCTGTAAAGCCACGTAGAAATCAACTCTGCAATCCTCTCTGGCAGGTGTATTAGTTTCCTGGGGCTCCCACAAGCTGTGAGCTTAGAGCCACAGGCAACCATCCTCCCCCATCCTGGAGACCAGGTGTCTGAGGTCAGGGTGTCCCAGGGCCGCGCTCCCTCCAGAGGCTCCCGGGGAGGGTCCTTCCCGCCTCTTCCAGCTTCTGGGGGCTCCAGGCGTCCCTGGGCTTGTGGCCGCCTCCCTCCCGTCTCTGCCTCTGTCTTCCCGGGGCTTCTCCTCTGTGTCTGTGTCTCTCCTCTTCCGTCTCTGAGAAGGACCCTGTCATTGGATGTAGGGCCACCCTCCTCCAGGAGGACCTCATCTCAGTCCTTTCACTTCATCCCATCTGCAGAGACCCTGTTTCCAAACAAGGTTCCGGTTCCCAGGTTCTGAGAGGACATGAATGTGGGGGGAGAAGGGCGACTCTATCTGCCCCGGGACAGCAGGTTCTGTGTGCGCGTGTCTGTGACCCGTTTGCTCATTCCTGCCTCCCTCACTGACTGCACATTTCTCCTCCCGGCTGGTCCTCACCTGATCCTCCCCATCCCATACTTCCTTATCCTCTGGCCCATTTTCCTCTTCTCCTCCTGAGCAGGGAACTACTGGCTCTGCATCTCCTAAGCTTCTCTTCCCAAAGTCCCACCCCTCCTCCGACCCCCGCCGTCCCCCTGGAGATGGAGAGTAAGAAAGCAGAGTGCGTAAGGTGAAGAGGACATACAACAGGCCGACCCATGGAGACAGAGAGCAGATGGGGGTTCCCAGCAGCCGGAGGAGCAGGAAGTCGGGGGTGACTGCTCACAGATTTGGGGTCACCCTGAGGGCGCAGCAGACGAAAATGTTCTGGAAGCTCACAGAGATGAGGGTCATGCAACTTTGTGAATGTGCAAAGCACCATGGCATGGTTCCCTTTGAAATGGTTCCTTTTGTGTTATGTGAATTTCACTGCAATTTTTTTTAAATGAGAAGGAGCAGGGCCTTCCCCGGCGGTCCAGGGGTTAAGACTCCACGCTTCCACTGCAGGCGGCTCGGGTTCGATCCCTGGTCAGGGAACTCAGATCCCACATGCCACTTGAAGTGGCCAAAAAACAAGTAAACTTTTTTTTTTTTTTATAAATGAGGAGGAACAGCCTGCAAGGCTTCTGTAAGATGAAACATTCTTTTCCAGTATTTTCCAGAATTTTATAAAAAGAAATATTCTTTTCTTGCATTTTACCTAACTTTTGAAGTTCCTGTGGTGCCCACTCAAGGTGAATCAGATTAAAAAGTGAACACAATTTTCTGGGTATCGCTACACAATCAGCAACATTCCCTGCTAACAGGTTCTGCCAACATCGCCCCGGGGAGAAGTCACGCATTCACGTGCAGTGGGAAATCTCCCCAGTGTGGATTCCACCTGCCACGCACGCTGCCCCTGTGATGGGAGGGAGAAAACTTCGGGCCGGTTCTGGGGAACCAAGAATGCATGAGAGAATCTTATCAGCAGCGAGGAAAACGAACGTAGAGACAACAGTGCAGGTTTAATTACTCACTACGGAAGGTCTCCTCAGTCCAAAGAAAATACAACTTTCTGACAGCGTGATGTGACAGCAAAAAAACACAAAGTGTGAGGCGTAAGCATGTTTTCTGTGGTCAGGGAATGAACTCTGTGCCTCGAGCTCAGTGCTGGTGGCTGCCCAGACGGATGTACAGGATAAAACTGGACAGAAGTACACGCACGCCCCCTCCTCACCAACTCAAGTGCCCATGGAACGTGGGAGCACTGATTAAGGCCTGTGGTCCCTCAGTGGGATGGACCCCACGCCGGCACGCGTCCCGGCTTTGATACTGTGCGACACCTACAGGAGACGCCACGGGGGAAACTCCGTGCAGGGTGCACGGGACTAGGTGCGGGCTTTGGAATTCCCCCGCGCGCCTCTCAGCACTTCAATACGTTCACCTTTAATGGCACCACGGTTCGTGCTCACAGCAAGAACTCAAGCTTGGTTACCAGGACCAGGAATGTGGACCGGGGGCCGCACACCATTCCTTCCGTAACTGAGCTTGTTTTTCAATCTATGGAATCAGTTTGGCCAAGACCAGACCCAAGGTCCCTTCCTCGCTCTTTAAAAAATGCCCATGAAGACTTTTCACCAACGCAAGCTGAGCCTCCTTCCAAGCCGTCTGAATTAGCGGAGAGCTACTCAACCTAGAACACGGACAACTCCCCACAGTTTATCCAGGAGCACAGACTAAGGGCATCTGAGACCTTACCGGCCACTGACTTTCCTCCTTACTCTACCTCCAAGGTGTCAGGGCCGGCCCGTGAACTGGGGCGTCTGCCTCCAGCTGGGTCTTGGTGTCTGGTGCCAACCCTCCTGGGGGGCCCTGCCACCTGCACAGCCACTGCCGGTTTTGCTAAATCACGCAGGATCACACCTGTGCTCACCTGCTGCGACCCACCTGTGCAGATCACCACAACCCTCCCCGGGGGACTGTGAGTCGGCAGTTCTGTCCCACGGGCGCCTCCCCCGGGGCCCAGCTCACAGGCAAAAGAAAAGGATGAAAACAATGCCTGTCGCTGAGAAGAAGAAGAGCTCACACAACGGCCTGGCGATCAGACCAGGTGAAAATGCACAACTGCGTGAGGCCAAAACTTCAGGGTGGAGGACAAGCCGGGCCAGCTTGGTCCTTCCACCCTGACTCATTCTGGAAGGTTCTAAGGGCGTGGGGATTGTGGTTATGTTAAGAAAGGTTGAGAGGTTTGTCAGGATGTTTTTTTGGTTTGTTTTGTTTTGTGTGTGGGTTCGTTTCAAGTTGTGGAAAACAGCCTTGCTCAGCTGGAGAAACGCATACAGATGGCCTCAGACGATTCAGAGCCACTGGGGGTGCCTGTTTGCGATGGGGGACAGTTGGGAATGGGTCCAGGAGCAGTCAGAAGGGAACTTAAGTTTCCTGGGCCCAAAGCTTAGGAGGAAGAGGCACCACGCTGGTCCCAACTGCGTTCTAACTGTGGGTAAAGAGCCCAGCATAGCCCCTCACTTTCGTCCATGACACCTCGTGGTCTAAAGTTACTGGAGGGCTTCCCTGGTGGCGCAGTGGTTAGAAGTCCGCCTGCCGATGCGGGGGACGCGGGTTCGTGCCCCGGTCCGGGAGGATCCCACGTGCCGCGGAGCGGCTGGGCCCGTGAGCCATGGCCGCTGCGCCTGCGCGTCCGGAGCCTGTGCTCCGCAGCGGGAGAGGCCACAGCAGTGAGAGGCCTGCGTACCGCCAAAAAAATAAATAAATAAATTAATTAATTAAATAAAGTTACTGGAAACTCTAACACCTCTGATGGGTTTGGAATTTTTAAAAAGCTTATTCTTAGTTTCTTAGATTAACCATGCGCAGATAAATCTGGAATATTAAAGAAAGTTCTGGCAAAAGGTGATTTTAAAAAGCCACCAAAACTGCAAAGCCACACCCACCCACACCCACACCCCCATCCACACCCACACCCATACACACACACCCACACACACACCCCCATCCACACCCACACCCATACACACACCCTGGGTCCCAGGCCCCTGCTGATCCAACATCCTGAACGTGTGTGACCTGGCTCTCCCTTCACACCCTTGGAACCCACAGGAAGTTATACTTGAAGAGCAAGTATCTTCTTCATTAAGAAAGGGAAAGACAACTGGAGAGCTCATTGCCCCCCCCCCACCCGGCCCTGCTCGGCCCCCAGAGGCAGTGACATTCTGTTTTTACGGACAAGATGACTCACTGGGCACCCTATGCCCACTAGGCAGCGCCCAAAGGGCCCCCAGGTGGCTGCAGACACCAGGCTACGTCACGTCCGCAGCCCACCCGCCAGCCCACGCCCCGCCCGATGCCCTGGCACCTTTCACAATAGACTTGCTTAAGTGCCCAAAACAGATCCAGTTGCCAGAGCTGTGTGCCAAGGGCCGCCGGGTCCTCCACCAACTTTCCATTGTTGAATTGTGTTTCCACCTACCCTTGTGACTGCACTGGTCTAGGTTTCTATCCTCCTCTCCTACCCTGCAAAACACAGCCAGCTTTTAAAGCAGCCCTGCAGAGCGCCCCAGAGGGAGGGAGGGAGGGAGAGACAGAGAAAAAGAAAGGGAGAGAGAGAGATGGAGAAGCTGAGACAGAGACACACACAGAGAGAGAAAAACAGCAAAGGGAGAGAGAGATGGACAGAGAAAGAGAGAGAGAAGATGAAGGAGATGGACAAGGCTTAGAGGGAGAGGAGGAGAGAAGCAGGAGAGAGGGAGGGTGCCTTCTGTCCCCTCCGTCCCAAACCAGGCTTCCTAGTCCCAAACCAGGCTTCCTGGGCACCCCTTCCTCACAGCCAACTACACACGGGCAAAAGGCTACTGACGGAAAAGGGAAGGTTTCAAGGCTACTCTGAGTGGTTCTAATGCCACTCTGGCTGTGCCCCTTGGTAATATGAAGCCCCAAGCCATGCCCTTGAGGCCAATGCTTCCTCCCTTCCAAGGGAGGGTGGGGAAGGGCCCGAAGAAGGACCTGGGTACCCCTGCTCCAAGGTCATTTATGGTATGTGCCCCCTTCCCCACTGATTCTTTCCTGACAGGTTAGGACAACTCCCTTAACAACAAAGAGTTGCTAAGAAGCCACAGGCTGGCTTGAGCCCACAGCTTGAAGGCAGCGCCCTTGCAGAGTTGGGATATCCTGACCCACTCAGGGCGGGATCCATACAGCGACACGTTTTGGGATCCAGGCACTCAGAGAACGGGAGACGTCACGTTTCCAGCTGCCTAGCAGTGGTCAGGTTCAAAGGAGGACGACAAAAAGGAAATCAGGGCCGGATAAAAGAAATGCCCAGTTCCGGATACACAGACGGAAAATACGGCAGAGTAGGGAAATGCGTAATTCACCCCCAAAGCCGCCCCGCGCCCCTAAAACGCCACGGGACACCTGACCCCCCAGTTCCAGATACGCTCTCAAGTCCAGGCGGGAGCATCCCGACGCGGGGCAGAGGGGGAGCCCGGCCAAGGTGAGGTCTGCAAGGGTCTCCGCGGCCGCCGCCGCCTCCGTCCCCGGGAGCCCCTGCCTGGGAGGGCGCGCGACGTGCTCAATGTGACGTGACCCCAGCAAGTTCTGTGACGTCGGGGGGGGCCCAGACACCGGGGATGTTGTTGGGGGGCGGGCGGCAAGGTCTCAATCAGGAGACTTTGGAGGTGCGGGGCACAACGCCCGCAGGTGGAGAGGCTCTCGGGGGCCGGAAGGAAGCCCTCCGAGTCTCGGAGAGTTCGGGGGACCCAGGGCGCGGGGGGAGCCCCGCGCGGAGACCCCGAGCAGGCGGGCCCAGGCGGGGCGCTTCCCGGGCGGCGGCCGGGCGACCGCACACGAGCCTTTTGTCTGACGCCGGCTTCCCGGGCGGCGCCGAGCGCCCCGGCGGGCCGGGTCCCCGCGCGTCGCACTCACCCACGGTGGCCAGCGTGTCGAAGTCCTGCGGGCGGTAGGCGGGCGGCTCCGGCGAGGACGCCCCGGGGCCGGGGAAGTGCGCGGGCGCGCCGTCGGGGGTCTCCCCCGAGCTCTCTCGGGAGTCGGCGTCCGCCGCGGCCGCCTCGGCCAGCCCGGGCGCCTCCATGGGGGCGCGCTCAGGTCCGGGGGGCGCGGGGGGCCGGGCTTCCCGGGACGCAGCCTCGGCGGGCGGCGCGGCGGCGGCGGCGGCATCAGCGGCGCCCACCCATGCGCGGGCCCCGCCTCCGCGTCGGCGGCCGGGCGCAGCTGGCGGCGCGGTGGGCACAATGGCGGGGCGCGGGGCGGCGCTCAGGGCACGAGCGGCGGCGGCAGCCGGTGGGAGTGGCCAGCGGCCTGTGGGGGCGGGCGCGGCGCGGCCCGGGAGGGCGGGCGCGAGGCGGGGTCCTGGCCGCGGGCGCCCGGCTGCCTGCTCATCCCTCTCGTCCCGCGCCCGCCGCCGCCGCGCGGGCGCCGCGTGCGCGCTGCTGGGGGGCCGGGCGGAAGCGGCCTGGGCGGGGCCGCGCGCTCCCTCCGCACGCCCGGGCGCCGGCCCGGACTCTGCCCGCCCGGCTGGGGGTGTGGCCCGCGCCGCCGCGCCCCGCCCCCGCCGCGCCCCGCCCCCTCCGCAGCCCAGCCCTGGGACCTCAGGGCCCGGGCGCCCGGGGCCTCTCCCGCCATTCTGGTGCGGGCGCGGGCGGGGAGGTGCGCGCGGCCCCCGCGCCCCGGGGCGCCCCCGCACGGAAGGCTGGGGGGAGGCGGGACCGGCTGGGGAGCGGGAGGGCGTGGCTGAAAGAAAAGTAAAGTTAAAAGGTAAAGCTGGCGTCGGATGCGGATGGGGCGCGCTCCGCCGACCGCGCGGTGCCCGCGAGTCCCGGCGGGCGGCCGCCACGTCTGGCGAATAAGCCCCGGGACCGAGGCCGCTCCCAGCCCTGGCTTGCTGAACGGCAGTCATGTAAGATATGCACCATGAGGGAAGCGCGGAGCTGCGTTCCCGGAGCGTTTCTTGACAGTTTCCGATAAATCTTTAATTATTTCAAAAGAACCATCTTAAAAAATACTAAGAGGCAGGTAGCAATCAGAGAACTACCGAATGCAGCGCATGCAACTTGACGGGCCGCTGGTGTAAACACACCAGGGACGATTTCGGAAAAGAAACGCAGGACGGTCACAGACACACAACGATAGCGCTTGGTTTTTCCTAATGGCAAGTGTGTCCCAGGCCATCTTTGGTTATAGTTACACCCCCAAAATGTCGGGGCTGTATCTGAAATGCACATGTAGCCAGACGGATCCGGCCACTGTTTTTTCCGGGGATGTGTTTCAAGTGCTCATTGGACCACAGCGGGCCGGGCAAGGAACGCCTGGAATCAGTCTTTCTGAGCAGCCCCCAGGGCGATCCGGGCTGCAGGTCCGCGGACCACAGTTTGAGCAGCGAGAGGGCGCCGTGCCTGCCCTATTGTTTGGCGGGATTCCAGCGATTCCGCCCTTGAAAGGGAGGCTCCTGCCCCTGAGTCCTCGGGTCGGCGTGGGGACGGTCTGTCGCAGAGGCCAGAAGTTCAGAAAGGAGGCGTTTTACGGGGAACCAGGCCAGGCCTGCCTCGCTTGGCCAACTGGGAGGAGGTGACAGGAAATCAGAACCGGCTCTGGGTGTGGTGTACTGGCCCCCGGCTGCCAGCCGCGCCCCAGCCCTCCTCTGCACATTGTGGGTGGCTTTTTCCCCGGGCGAGACGCCTGCTCTCTGCTGGTTGCCAGATCTTGAGCTGGAATGCGAAAAATGCGCTCCAGGAGCGGGCCGCGTGCGCCCCGGCGGCTGCTTAGACAAGGACTGGTTCCCTGCGCTCAGGCCACCAGGCCGTGCCCCGCGGTGGGGCGACCGGGACGGTCCACGCCGGGCAAGGGCGCGTCTGCACGCGGACGCGACCTTGTGACTGCGGTCGGGCTGGCTAATTAAGGTCGACGGTCAAGGCTAGGGTTTCACGCCCAGTGAAAGGCACGCCTTGCCCTTCTAATGGCAGCCGGGCAGGAAAAAGTAACAGAGACGCTTGCAGAGTTAAACTCTGGGTGGCGGAGTGGATCTGACCCTTCCTCGCCCGCCCGGAGCTTGACCGCATACCTACCTGTTCCTATAAATATCCCGGCGGGTTTCACAACACCTTGATGAACAAAGCCACTTTCATCTGGAAGGCTCATAAAAATTCTTCAGAAACCACAGCATATTTCTTGAAAGGCGAAAAGGAAAAAAAGCCCTGCAAGCGAGGCATTACAGGGTCCTTTGTACCGCCTTTGCGATGAGTATTCGGTGGTGATGGGGCAGGGAAATACCGAACTCTGTAACCCAGCGGACGAAAGGCTCCCCGTACGTACGCAGAATGAGCTCTAAAGTCAAGGCCGAAACAGGTGTAGGCGGTGTTGAATGAGGGAGAGATAAAAAGGGTGGTCCCTGAGGGCAGCTGTGGCCACTTCTTGGAATTCCGTATATTTGTAAATGTGTGTGTCTATAAGTAGATATGTGTGCCAGGTGTATATACTGAGTTAAAATAAAAAGCGTACAGTTGCCTTCACAAAGGTTACAAATCTCTCTATATTATTATATATATTACATTCCAATATGTTCTGATATATATTCTAAAGTAAGTGTTTACCGGTCTTCAGAGACTTTACAATTTATATGTGTATAATAGATATTAAGTATCACATATTATAATCTATTCTGTGATACGTTTTATAGTATATATTCTATTTGATTATGTTCTAATATATATATATTCCAAAAGAGGTGTTCAGCTGCCCTCACAGACTTTATATTTATATATATTAATATTAGATATTATATCACATATATTCTCATCTATTCTGAGTATATATTCTAATGTTTTATTATATGTTCTAATATATATATACTCCAAAAGAGGTTTTCAGCTGCCCTCACAGACTTTACATTTTTTATGTATATAATATTAGATACTATTTATGCCCCATATATTCTAATCTATTCTGAGATATATATTCTAATGCTTTATTATTATATGTTCTAATACATATATTCCAAAAGAAGTTTTCAGCTGCCTTCAGACGCTACAATTTACATATAATATTAGGTATTATTTATGTGATATTACTACATTCTAATATGTTCTGGAGTATACATTCTAATATATTTTATTACATGTTCTGATTCCGAGAAGTGTTCAGTTACAGGAATACGGTTTCCGATTTCCGCGGTTAGACTTTACTGTCATTCAGACGAAGCCGTCGTTTAGTAGGAATAGCCTATGTCATTTCTCATGATCAGTGATTCCGTTCCTGTTTCTCAGGTGAGCTGCTGCATAGCCACGCAGGGGGGTTTTGTGCTTTCATTCGGCACCAGTGAATGTCTTCCTGGCAAGGAGTGATTCACGTCTTTATAAGCGCTCTCTTTTAGTAGGTTTGCGATCCTCTGCTGCTGCTTCTTCCCTTGTCCGGACGGCCCTGTGGTGAGTGTGCGCTGGTTTAACGCACTAGGAGTTCATGGTAACCTAGTTAGTTGGCTACGTTCTGTTAAAACTCCTGGGCACTTCTGCCTCCACGATGGACCTCTGCCGCCATGATCAGGACACCCACCGTCATCAGAGGCCTGCCCCCGTGGGAGCCCAGCTGAATCCTCACCGCTCACAACGCGCCTCCACGCACCCCAAGGGCTGTGCTTTGGCGCCTGGCTCTCTAGAGATATTCTACGCAAAGCGGACCCCCTTTTCAAACAGCTTCGACTTCACTTGTTGCATGAGTGTTCGACCCAACACACGTGGATAAGTTTTGACCTAGCAATGGCCTTCCTGCTGATGGAAATGAAGTTTTCACCGTGGAGATGTCACACACGCCGCCCTGGTTAGGGAGGTCATGAACTCCAAATGGGCTGAGAGCAATGAACTCATCCAAGGTAGAATCCCGGATGGTTAAATATGTGCACAGTTGGGTAAAATCAAGCAATCCACCGTCACTAGAGTAAAACAAAACCCTAAGCCACCCTCTCTACAAACTGAAGTTTAAAAATCTGAAAAAGTGGGCTTCCCTGGTGGCGCAGGGGTTGAGAGTCCGCCTGCCGATGCAGGGGACGTGGGTTCGTGCCCCGGTCCGGGAAGATCCCACATGCCGCGGAGCGGCTGGGCCCGTGAGCCATGGCCGCCGAGCCTGCGCGTCCGGAGCCTGTGCTCCGCAACGGGAGAGCCCACAACAGTGAGAGGCCCGCGTACCGAAAAAAAAAAAAAAAAAAAAAAAAAAAAAAATCTGAAAAAGTACAAGGACATTTGACTGTCACACAGCTCTTATTCATCTATGGAGCTCCAACGTCTATGAATAATGTTTTTATACGCGTCTACTTACTCGGAGGCTTTTCTTGAGATACTTCAAAGGAAACTGTAGAGGAACATGTTGAGAATAGACACATTGCCTGGGATAGACCAGCCTGTAATTAGAAGACGGTGCATTTACTCATCACCAAAGATATGCAGGAAAGTTTTTACTTGTCAGATGCTGAAGAGATTCATGGAAAATCTAAGCTGTGATGCTGGAGGCACACAGGTGGGTCCTGCTTCCCGAAACGTGAATACATATGGTGGATAGAAGCATCCTTCACCCGAAAGAGAAGTTAACGTTCTATGCCCCTGTGGCTGCTGTTTAACTGTGCTTCTGAACTTGAACTTTAAAAGTTATATTTTACCCAAGGAATCATAGTGATGATTAGAAAGTAAGGATGATTAGGAAGTAAACGTGATGACTCAAGAGAGATTTCACCAAGGGCATCCCTCATCCTGTTCCGTCATACGTCAACGCAGTTTCCTTTCCCTACCTAAAACCTCAAGTTGGGAAAATGAATGAGTGGGGTGGACCCCATGAGCCACGGTGACCTGCATCCTAGAATCCACAAACCACACCTTATCACTTGGGTCAGGCGGTGATCACTGCCCTTTGAGCTCATGTGCTAGTGTCTGGAGCTTTCCGTGAATTCCAAGTACCACAAAGTAACATGAGAAAAATTAGATCAAGTCGTATATGTCTCTAGACATTATAAATAATATTCTAGTACCAACTGTTATCTACTTTGGATTAAAAGCTTCTTTAGATTCTCGCCTTGTATGCTTTTGAAAAGTACCACAAAGACATTACCATGAAAGAAAACTAAAATCCATTTCAGAAGGACTAGATTTAAAGATAGGGGAAAAGTGTAAGACAGGCTCAAGATTGTATTGTACAACACAAGAAATATAGCTAATAATTTTTTATAATAACGGCAAATGGAAAAGTAACCTTTAAAAATTGTATAGGGCTTCCCTGGTGGCGCAGTGGTTGGGAGTCCGCCTACCGATGCAGGGGACGCGGGTTCGTGCCCCGGTCCGGGAAGATCCCACTTGCTGCGGAGCGGCTAGGCCCGTGAGCCATGGCCGCCGAGCCTGCGCGTCCGGAGCCTGTGCTCCGCAACGGGAGAGGCCACAGCAGTGAGAGGCCCGCGTACCGCAAAAAAAAAAAAAAAAAAAAAACAAATTGTATAAACATTAAAAATTTTTTAATTAAATAAATTAAATAAAGAAGTGGGAAAACAAACTTAAAACAACGAGACTAGGGCCTTCCCTGGTGGTCCAGTGGTTAGGAGTCCACACTTCCACTGCAGGGGGCACAGGTTCAATCCCTGGTCCGGGAACTAAGATCCCCCAAGCCGTGTGGCGTGGCCAAATAAAATAAATCAACAAGACTAGAAGATGATTGTGGAGCCAGTTTTCCAATCCCTGGATGGTCACAAGAGGACCTCCTAAACTTGACAGAGACAGAATGACAGGGGTAAACAGATAAATAGATCTGACAACCTAAAAATGTTAAGAACGTTATGGAATTATAAACAAAATAAAAACACATTTACAACAAGAATGCAAAGTGCCTAAGAAAAGTACATGAGCCAAACTGATATATGTTCAATGGGCGTTAACAGACAACCCCAAAAAGGGCATAGCTACGGGTCATTCACACAGGGAGGAAACAAAAATCTTTAAAATAACTAATAATCAAAGAAACTGGACTGAGAACAAATGTGACGGCTTCTTTCTTTTTGTTTTTAAATCCACCTGACATGGTACAGGTGAAATGTTCCATGCTAATGAGGGAATTCTTATACACTCTTGGTTGTAATGTTACAAAATGATCACATGTTTTGGTGCAGTCGTTCTATGTCTAGAAATGTACTTTTCAGAATTCAATTTTGGAGAATGTCAGAAGCCTCATGATCGGAGTTACCCATGATTATGGGATGAAATGTGCTCTGCAATCTCACACAAATTCAAATGTTGAAGTCCCAACTCCCAGGACCTCAGAAAATGTGGCTGGATTTGGAGATGGGGTCTTTAAAGAGGGGATGAGGGTACAATGAGGTCACAAGGGTGGGTTGTGATGCCATAGGACTGGTGTCCTTATGAGAAGAGGAGATCAGGACACAGACAGACACAGAAGGACGACCACGGGAGGACACAGGGAGGAGACGGCCGTCTACACGCCCGGGAGAGAGGCCTCGGGAGAGACCAGCCCTGCCCACGCCTGCATCTCAGACTCCAGCCTCCGGGACTGGAGACCATAAATTTCTGCCGTTTAAGCCGCTCAGTCAGTGCTATTCTGTTTTAGTGACATGATCTGACAATGAGACCAATGGTTCAAGGCCGTTTTTATTATAGAGAAATAAATAGACATACTTCCAACACCCAGACATATAGGGATGTATACTGGTCTGTTTACGTAAGGGGATTTTCAAACTCTTCAGAATGGGAGCATTATGACCAAATTTTAAGTAATATAGGCAGTCATCCAAATTTTGTAACACACTCTGGTCTTCATTATGTAACAGGATGGTGCCTCCCCCGCCCCATAAAGGGAGGAAAATGTCCCAAAAGGTTGTGTCTGGATTAGGAGAATCTTTACAAAGATTTTTCTAACGTTGTGTGCCAATTTTTTTTTTTTCATAAGGACAGAGACCTCAGAACACACAAGATTTCACAGGGGATACAGATTGAGAGTTATCTTAGGGCTTACCTAGAAACTGTGGTTCTGTGGTTCATCTTAAGTTCCAGGAGGGACGTAAGAAAACATTTATTAATTCTTATCGGAGAAACAGATTGCTGCAGTGGATCATCAGTACTTATCGGTAGGAAGAGGAAAGTTGAAAACTCATGAAGGAAGTAAGGAGGATGTGACTCTAAGTAGAAACACGCCCCCTGATCTTGGAGGAAGGCGTCTGTGGCTGGAATTCTTCCTTAATGGACGATTCAGGCCAGCATCACAAAGCATCACAAAGCATCATCCCCTCCGAGGCGTGGTGGCGGGGGCAAGAGGTGACGACTAGCTTTTCTCATGATAAAGCCAGGGTTTAAAAAAATAGTTTCCTATTGCAGAGGAAAGAAAGAGATTGAGAAATGCACTTCACAGGGCTCCAGAATAACAGGGCAAAGAACCTGGGTCACCCAGTAAACGTTATTCAGAAAACTGCAGCGTGACTTAAATGTAAACAAAGCAGGCCTCTCTGTCTACTCTTGACTCGGAAATAAATTCTTCACGTGTCAAAAGGCATGTCCAACAATAAAGCCCTGGAGCATTAGATGAGAACACGGATTTTAAAATACGATACTCATAATAAATACATTTGTATAATCTGTATGATGTATATGTTTTACATAGTGTATATGTAATTTATATTGGGTTGGCCAAAAAGTTTGTTCAGGTTTTTCCCTAAGATCTTTTTTTTTTTTTAAATTAATTAATTTATTTTTATTTACTTGGCTGCATGTATCTTTTCGAATTAGGGAAAAGGGGGTGGGAGGGATAAAACAGGAGTTTGGGATTAGCAGATATATAAAATAGATAAACAACAAGGACCTACTGTACAACACAGGGCTCCGTACTCAATATCTTGTAATAATCTATAATGGAATAGAATCTGAAAAGAATATATATATATACACACATATACACACACTATATATAGAACTGAATGACTTTGCTGTCCACCTGGAACTAAAACATTGTAAATCAACAATCCTTCCATTTAAAAGTACACAAGTAAAGGGGAAAAAAAGAAGTGCTGTTCAGAGCACTCTTAGAAAATGTGGATAGACTTGAATGGAAACAGGCAATACTGGACATATCCAAAAGGAGCCCTGAAACATCCCATCCCATAACCTTGAAAGAGCAGAGAGATTCCACCCATGTCCAGAAAGCAAGGATGCCACCAGCACCTCGTGCCTGGCCGTAACATCAAACACCTGTCCATAGGATAAAAGGCACAACAGGTAGTATCCATCGCGCATACATGGGGTACATTTGGGGTTAACACCACCAAAAACAACGGCACAACCATGTGTTTGTATAATGAACAGTGGAACTTTGTAAGAAAAACGAGGGTTTGGTATCACTTGTTTTGAATTTTGCTGAATTTGTGGCTGCCCTCTCAGGCCAAAAGAAAGATGATACGAGGGTGACAGATAAGCTTGAGGTTAAATACAAAAAGACCTTCATGGGATAGGAATGTTCTGTGGTGTGAAATCTTTGAGGGACACAGAACTAAGAACAATTTAGAAACAAATTTAATCTGCTGTGTGGACACACACAGAACTGGAGTTCACTGAATATCAGACATAGCGCTTTAGCTTTTAAAAGTGGGGGGAGTAGGTGTGGGCTTGTCTAGAGACAGTACAAAGAGTTTCAAATTTCCAGAAGAAACTATATTCAATATCCTGGGATAAATCATAATGGAAAAGAATATTGAAAAGAATGTATATATATGTATAACTGAGTCACTTTGCTGTATAGCAGAAATTAACACAGCATTGTAAATCAACTATCGTTAGTTCAATAAAAATATAAATTAAAAAAAAATTTCCAAAAGATTCGCAACTGAGTGTTCAATGGACGAAACTGTATAGTTTGGGGGAAAATTGATCCCTCAATGGGCCCAGCCTTCTGTGGGGCATTTGAATACAGACCGTGAAGCCATTTAGGCTGGAGTCTGTGGGTCTAAATTTTAGGATTTGAAAATGTCAATTAGTCTAATATTTCTACTGCGTGATCATTAAGGAATCTGAAGGTATCTGGATTAATGTGAATTCCTGGTAGGGGATTCCACAATCTTTGGCCAAAATGTTGAGATGCCACCATATTTTTAAAAAGCCAATGGCCAAGAAGCTTAGAGGTTGTCTTTCATGGACCAGGTACTGGGTTCAGCGGTGCCCCCCCCCCCAAAAAAAAAAGATATGTCCTCTTACTATCCATCAATGGGACGCTGTTTGGAAGAAGAGTCTTTGTGGATGTGACTGAGGATGTTGACGTGAGATCAGCCTGGATAAACCAGGTGAGCCTTAAATCCAGTGATGCAGGGACACATGTCCCCACACGAAAAGGAAACACAAAGAGGAGAAAGCATTGTTTAGAAGGAGGTGGAGATTGGGGTAATGCATCTACAAGCCCAGGACCACCAGAAGCTGGGAGAGCGGATGGGACAGCTTCTCCCTCAGAGCCTCCAGAAGGAACCAGCCCTGCCCACGCCTTCATCTCACACTTCTGCCCTCCAGAACTGTGAGAGGCTACATTTCTGTTGTCCTAAGTCCCCCCAGTTTGGGGTAATTTGTTACAGCAACCCCAGAAAACCAACACCTCAGCTTGTCTTATTTTAGATCCCCGTGAGAATTTGAGGAACTGGAGGTCGTACTGTGGAGGGTCTGTTTCTGTAGACACTCCCATTTGTCGCCCCAAGGGCGTGGGGTAAACCTTTTACGGAAAAGCTCTAAAAATATGTATATATCTGTCTACCTTTAGCCAGTTGGCGGGCTGCCTTCCTCTTTGCAAAATGACAAGGTTGCACTGGCGGCAGGGGATCCGTCAATGTGGCACATCCCAGACTGATGGTGCAGGAATGTTTTACAGTCCAGCCCACCCAAGATAAGCTGTGCACTTGCCACAGAACGATCGCTTCAGCTGGAGAGGGTGTGGAGAAAAGGGAACCCTCGTGCACTGCTGGTGGGAATGTAAACTGGTGCAGCCACTATGGAGAACAGGATGGAGCCTCCTTAAAAAACTGAAAATAAGAGCTACCATGTGATCCAGCAATCCCACTCCTGGGCATATATCCAGAGAAAACCATAATTTGAAAAGACACATGCACCCCAATGTTCCCAGAAGCACTAGTTACAACAGTCAGGACATGGAAACAACGTAAATGTCCATCGACAGATGAACGGATAAAGATGTGGTACAAATATACGATGGAATATTACTCAGCCATAAAAAAGAATAAAATAAGGCTATTTGTAACAACATGGATGGACCTAGAGATGATCATACTAAGTGAAATAAGTCAGACAGAGAAAGACAAACACTGTATGTTATCACTTATATGTGGCATGTAAAAAACATAACCAACTAGTGAATATAACAAAAAAGAAGCAGACTCACAGCTATAGAGAATGCATTACTGGTTACCAGCAGGGAGGGGAGGCGCAGCAGTAGAGGGGGAGGCCAGTAAGAGGTACAAACTATTAGGTATAAAATAAGCTACAAGAAAACAGCCAGTGGGAGGCAGCCGCAGAGAGCAGGGAGATCAGCTCGGTGCTCTGTGTCCACCTAGAGGGGTGGGATAGGGAGGGAGGGGATATGGGGATATATGTATACGTATAGCTGATGCACTTTGTTATAAAGTAGAAACTAACACACCATTATAAAGCAATTATACTCCAATATAGATGTTTAAAAAAAAAAAGCGACAAGGATACATTATACAGCACAGGGAACATAGCCAATATTTTATAATACCTGTAAATGGAGTACAACCTCTAACAATTGTGAATCACTATATTGTACACCTGTAACTTCAGCAACTATACTTCAATTAAAAAACTAAAATTTAAATTGAAAGAAAAAAGAACGACAGCTTCAAAACTCCGACCTCGTTTTGGAGCTGGTGCTACCGATTTTCTTGCTCTCAAAGATCTGTCCAGAATTTTGCAAGAAGCAAGACGCCGAGGGCAGACGCAGCATCGCTCATACTAGTTGCCAGTGTTCATAAGAGGGGCGTGCTATTATTTCCTGAGTTGGGGGTGTGGGATGGCCGCAGGCTTTTGTGGTTGCAGGCTGGGTGTCTGTTCTTCTGAGTTCCTGCCGTGCAAGCCGGGATGCTTGCAGGTAGAGCCTACGCATCAGAGCTCTGTGGGACCAGAGGGAGCCGCTTCTCTCAAGGCTACACCTGGTGCGACACCAGCTTGTCAAAAGTAAAATAAAGGCTGCCGGGAGATGGAATCTCGGAAAGAGCTGAATGCAGCCATTTCAGAAACAAACTGGATTCCTGGCCCCTCCTCCATATAAGGAATATGAATGAAATAGTGCAACCTCTGCCCTCTCTCTTCCCAAGTTTCAGGTCTACTTCATGGTTTTCATTAAATGGGATGAGGTCGGTCGCATATTTAGGTGGATGGGGTGCTATTCTGGATCGAGCACGCAGAGGTCGTCAAATCGAGAGCGGAAGAGGGGTGCCTTGAAGCTGGGTTCTGCTGGGGCTGTCCGCAGGACCACGTCCGTGCGGCGTGGGTTTCCTCCCAGCCCTGGGGCTGGTTCCCGCCAGGGATGCTCCCTGGTGAAACGGGAGGAAGCTACAGGGGCTTTTTCCGAACCTCATCTTAGAAGCGTCCCTTCCACCCCCATTCTGTGGTGACGTGGGCTGAACTGCGTGCCTTCAAAATCCATATGTTGAAGTCCAACCCCCAGGACCTCAGAGTGTGGCTGTATTCAGAGATGGGCTCTTTAAAGAGGGGATGAAGGTTAAATGAGGTCCACCCACTAGGGTGGGTCTGATCCCAGAGGACGGGTGTCCCTCTAAGAGGAGGAGATCAGGACCCAGACGCACACAGAGGGGCGACCCCGTGAGGACACAGGGAGGAGACGGCCGTCCACACGCCCGGGAGAGAGGCCTCGGCAGGGACCAGCCCTGCCCACGCCTGCATCTCAGACTCCAGCCTCCAGAACTAGGAGAGATACATGTCTGATGTTGAAGCCCCAGTCGCTTGATGATTGGGTGAAGCCCCAGTGCATCACCCAATCAGTGGTGCATTGTTTTGGCAGCTCTAGGGAACTAAGACATGTATAGTAAGTTTGTCTCGGATGCAAGGAGAAGGAATTTAGGCTCCACTTCTTGCGGGAGAGGCAAGATAAGAACCTGTGGATGGGAGATGTCAGGTCACCTCTGGAGAATGCAATCAGCTGCGCCATCTTTAAGGTGCTTGTTTTGCGGGGACAGTGGGAAAAGGTGATGTCATTCCTCTGAAGTACTGTGACTGCACTCTGACATGCACCGGATCAGCTGCCACAGAGCACTGAAGCAAGAATCTTCATCTGATGATATCCACCCCCCCCCCCTTTTTTATACCCTTTTCTTAATACCATCTTCTTGACTTCTCAAACCACTTTGGCCACCAATCCCCGGCCCCACCCCTAACACTTCCTGCTTCAGTTTGCAGTCAAACGCCATCTGAGTGTTTTACTAAACCTTGGTGTGTAAACAATGCATGCTCTGAGGTTGGAGCGGTTCCGGAGAGGTTCTTTAACATTTTTATGCCGCCATAAAAAAACGACAAACTTTTGCCATTTGCAACACCGTGGATGGACCTGGAAGATATTACGCTCGGCGAAACAAGTCAGGCAGAGAAAGACAGATACTGTAGGATCTCACTTATATGTGGAATCTAAAAGACAAAGCAAACTAGTGAATATAGCAAAAAAGGAAGCAGACTCACAGAGAAGAAACTAGCGGTTACCAGGGGGGAGGGGGAGGGGGGGAGGGACAAGATAGGGGGAGGGGATTAAAAGACACAAAGTATTACGTATAAAATAAATAAGATACAAGGGGCTATTGCACAGCACAGGGAATAGAGCCATGGTATCTTGTGATAACCTATAATGGAGTTTAATCTGGAAAAATTGCGAATCATCATGTCGTACCCGAGACATGTAATATTGTATATGTATATCAACTCTATCTCAGTTTAAAAACAAACCCCCAAAAGCCCTGATTCATCCACCCACCCCCCCGCCAAAAAAAAGACACTGTAAAAGAAAATACATAATTTATTGGAAAATTCATTAAAAATTGTTTAGGGACTTTCTATTTTATTTCTCTTCTAGAAGAGGTGGTACCTGGAGTTATGTTCAACTCCATGTACAGGAAATGCCACTGGGTACAAGGACCCGAGATGCCAGGTGAGACAGACACTAATCAGATCCTTCTACAGCACTTGCGTTGTTCTTTCCATCGCTCTGTGGGTACGCTTCTCTGGGGTGCACATTTAACGGGTCCCGCTGAATATTTCCTAATCTATATAGCCCAGGGCTTTTCTTCCCTGGCACTGTGGATATTTGGACCAGATAGTTCTTTGCTGTAGTGGAGCTGCCCTGGGCACTGTGGGATGCGGGGCGGCATCCCTGGTCTCCACTCACCCCGTGCCAGGACCATGTCCTCATCCCCAGTGGTGACAACCAAAAATGTCTGCAGACGTTGCCTCCCTGGAGAAGGAGGGCATTGTCTGTGGGTGAGAATCACTGTCTTGGCACAATGTATAGTTGCTATTCAACACAGATGATAGACATAATTTTTGTATGTGGGTGTGTATATATAGATTTAGACAGATAGATAGGTAGATAGATAGGTGCTAGATGGATAGGTGGGCAGATAGATAGAAATTATGTACCAGACATTTATTATATAATTGACAAATTAGATAGATAGATAGATAGGCCCAGATTTGTCTTTTTTAATTTGGCTACAATTTTATTTAAAGAAAACACCCCTAAAATTGATTTGTCTCCATTTAATCTTTTTTCTAAAATTAATTAATTCATTTGTTCTTATTTTTGGTTGTGTTGGGTCTTCGTTGCAGTACATGGGCTTCTCATTGCGGTGGCTTCTCTTGTTGCGGAGCGTGGGCTCTGGGCGCACGGGCTTCAGTAGTTGTGGCACACGGGTTCAGTAGTTGTGGCTCACGGGCTCTAGAGCACAGGCTCAGTAGTTGTGATGCACGGGCTTAGTTGCTCCGCAGCATGTGGGATCTTCCCGGACCAGGGCTCGAACCCATGTCCCCTGCCTTGGCAGGCGGATTCTTTTGTTTTTTGCGGTACGCGGGCCGCTCACTGCTGTGGCCTCTCCCGTTGCAGAGCACAGGCTCCGGACGCCGAGGCTCAGCGGCCATGGCTCACGGGCCCAGCCGCTCCGCGGCATGTGGGATCTTCCCGGACCGGGGCTCGAACCCGCGTCCCCTGCATCGGCAGGCGGACTCCCAACCACTGCGCCACCAGGGAAGCCCAGTCTCCATTTAATCTTAAATAATAATTCTACAAACTTAGCTACTTTCCTGGTATCTGTTCCATGACAGTAACACTTAACCAATTTATCATGACAGCGTAGGGGGAAGCAAGTTTCACATGCTTTGTGAAACTCTCCAGTTTGAAAGAAACTCCATTCAGGGAAGCTGAAATGATATTTGTATAGAGAACAGTGCAGCCAGAAATCCAATGTGGAAATCACAGTGACCAAAACAAACAAACAAATTGTTGCGTTCGTATTTTTTTACGTTGTAAAGGCTCTATAAGCATAAGGAGCTTTTTTTTTGACCTATTTTTGTTTGCACCTACTTGGGTAGCATAATCCCAGCCTTGCATATGTGGGAATTACTCACATTTGCAAAGCTTTCTCAGAAAAGCTGAAGAAACATTAGCTTGATACTTCTAAAGCTCTCTCAAGCTCATTTCATTAATTCCCTAAAATGTCACCGGGCTAGTGCAAAAACTAGAACGCATCTTTGAGAAAGCATCACCAAATGCCACTTTTCTCTGGAAACTGCATCTTCAAAATGTAAAACGTCCTCTTTCCGACATAACCACCCCTTCCAAACAAATCTTGCCTCAGTGGTGAAATTACTTTGTATAAAAGAACAGCTTAAAATTAGGTTGAAGCCAGGTAATGATTACTCTTAAGAAAATATTTAGATGCTGATGCTGAAATTTTAGGTATTTTTACATGTTTGAGCTGATCACCCTTAAGGCATCTGTGGACACATCCATATTCTTCTGCTCGTGTGGGTTTGTTTTAAATTGAGCAATCTGGGTTTAGAGGGGAAAAACTGTTCATCCCGTGGAATTTTGATCTTGTCTGTCTAATCAGATGTCACTGGGAGAGTCTGTCCAGTTCCTGGGGGTTGAGAGGGTTTACGTCAGCAGACCTCACTCTTCTGGACGTTACTGCTTATCTCAGTGCCTCAGACGGGAAAATCTGGGGTCAAGAATCTCACTCATCTGTCTTTTATTGACCTGGAGGTCCTTTTAACACCCAGACCAAAAAAAAAAAAAACCCAAATGAAAAAAGCACCCCCAACTTCTATGAACAAAGAGATGTCACCGCCTATATTCATTTAACGTTTTGTTTAAACATAGTTTTTAAAAGGAAGAAGACTCAGACATAAGTTATCTTGATTATTGCAATAAAGGATTTTAAAAATATAAAACAATCTATCATTACGTGTGTACTGTTTAAGTAGACTGTTAAGAAGACACGGGGGAGGTGGGTGTTCCCCAAAGCATAGAATTAGCAGCTAGAATGAATACTCCTTCCTTGATTTAACATGGAATTGAAACATTGTAGTTTTAATGCTGAGTTTAGCTTTCATCCTCTCAATTTTCCCGAGATTTCTGGGACTGCCGTGTTCCTTCAATCGCTTCTGAAATATCCTCTGATTCTAATAAGAGGTCTGATCTGTTTTTTTTTTTAACTAGAGAAATACAATCGTGAGCTCTATTCCAGAGGCACTTATCCGTATTACAAAAACACATTTGCAAACCCAAATGCATTTCCTAAAATACGGTTTGGATATTGGAGTGGAATAAGATGCTTCAAACGAAATCAAGCCAAAAAAAAAAAAAAAGTCTAAAGTGTACGTCCTTAAGAATTAAAATTTTAAGTATTTTTTTGTATGGTCCATTTGAAAGGCGTTTTATGATTCAAATGTTGTCTTTGTCCTCTGGCAAGCGACCGAGAAAATTGCACAAGCATTTTATCTCTGGACAAGAAGATCTAAAACACAGCAGTTACTCAAGAGACGAGACGTGAGCACAGAGAAACTGCACGTGCTTCACTTCCCCACAAGGGACACTCATTTTACTGTGTGGGAGCTCGCCGTCTTCTAGCCTCAGTGCCGCTGACTTCCGGGGCTGTGTGACCCTCTGATGCGGGGCGTCCCGGGCCCTGTGGGCTGCGGCAGCTCCCCCTCCCCCATAGCTGTCACAGCCAAAACGTCTCCGGACACCGCCAAGTGCCCCTGGAGAGGCTAGATGACCCCCGGGTTGTGAATCACGACTCAAGACACGTGAGGACGATACACAAGCGAACTGGAAATCGTGAATCCTGGTCTTAGCGGGACTGACTTGGGCTCTGCTCGGCTGGACCCCAAGTTTCTGCTTGAGTGACTATCCTCCTCATATGAGTTTTCATTCATGCTGGGGTGCAGGCCAAGGGGCAGCAGGTACTTGGGGTGTCCTACTCTTCCGGCAGAGACTGGGAGCTAAGAGGATGAAACAAACGAGGCTGCTGCATTTACAGCCCACGCTTTGGTCACCTGTTACTGATGCATCGGCCAGTGACATGTTTGAACCCAATGCAATGGTGCAGGAACAGTTCCTGTGCTATAAAAATGATTCTAGTACCAATTCCAAGGCGTGTGTGTGTGTGTGGGGGGGAGGGCGCCCGCCATCAATTCTTGCACACCAGTCGGGGGTCCTACAATTCAACTCAGTTCTGACACATCTCCCTGGAGAAAAGGCCGGACCCCACAGGTGAAGGGCTCGAGTCCCGCAAGACTTCAGATGCCAATCCCAAAGGTGACCAGGGTGTCACCTGTGTTGCTGAGTGACCACCTATAAATGCAAGTCTCCCACCACCTCCTTCTGGGATTCTATTAATTTGCTAGAGTGGGTCACAGAATTCAGGAAACCCGTTTATTCTCCAGATTACCGGTTTGTGACAAAGGATATTAAAGGGTACAAATTCACAGCCACATGGGGAGGTCCCAAACAAAGGAGCTCCTGTCCCTGTGGAGTTTGGGGTCTGGCATCATGTCACGTGGAACTGGTCTTGCTCCTCAACTGGGAAGCTCTCTGAATTCCACCTTTCTGGGTCTCTAGGGAGGCTTCATTACTTAAGCACGACTGACTAACTCACTGGCCATTGATGACTGATTCAACCTGCAGCCCCTCTCCTCTCCCTGGAAATCAGGGGGGTGGGGCTGAAAGTTCCAACCCTCTAATCACAGGGTTGGTTCCCCAGGGGGGCCCCCATCCTTAGGGATTATCCAATTTTATGTGGATAAAATTTCTCTTGGTGGCCACTGCAGGTTTACCAGTGAACAAAAGTCACCTCATTAGCACAACGAAAGACACCTAGACCTCTCTCCTCACTTAGGAAATTCCAAGGGTTTGGGGAGCTCCATGCCACAAAGGGGGGTGAGGACCAAAGACATATTTCTTATAAATCACAGTATCACACCTATTTTTGTGGGAGACCCTACAAAGTCCCGGGGACAAAGGTATATATACCTTGATCATCAAGAAATGTATACGTGTGGCTGAGTCACTTTGCTGTGCACCTGAAACTATCACAACACTGTTAACTAGCTGTACTCCACTATAAGATAAAAAGTCAAAGTCCCTGGGAAAAAAATACATACATACATTAATTAATTAATTAATAAAAAGAAATGAGGACAATAAATCTGTCTTCCTCTCTCACCTGCTAGTACTTAGCATCTATTTCTTAAAGGTTTTTTTTTTCAATTAATTTATTCATTTATTTTTGGCTGCGTTGGGTCTCCTGCTGTGTGTGGGCTTTCTCTAGTTGTGGCGAGCGGGGGCTACTCTTGGTTGCGGTGCACGGGCTTCTCATTGCGGTGGTTTCTCTTGTTGCGGAGCACGGACTTCACTAGTTGTGGCACGCGGGCTCAGCAGTTGTGGCTCACGGGATCTAGAGCGCAGGCTCGGTAGTTGTGGCGCACGGGCTTGGTTTCTCTGCGGCACGTGGGATCTTCCCGGACCGGGGCTCGAACCCGTGTCCCCTGCATCGGCAGGCGGATCCTTAACCACTGCGCCACCAGGAAAGTCCCTTAGTATTTATCGATCAAATGAAAATAAACATTAGCAAGACAGAAGTCCAGGGGTGAGTTCATGAAGCTGTAGGAAACCCAAATAACGGCACATTTATGTCCCTCATTAGACGTTTGTCCCATGCTTTTTTTTTTTTTAGCTTTTCTAAAGCTTCCTTAAAAAACAGCTTTATGGAGCTGTCGTTCACACACCATACAATTCCCCTGGTGAAAGTGTACAATCTAATGGTTTTTAGTAGATTCACGGGTATGTAGAATCACCACCATCACCACAGTCAACACTAAAATGTTTTCGTTGCCTCAAAAATAAACCCCATGCATCTTAGTTATTACCTCCCATTTCCCCAACCCCCCAAATCCTAGTAGCCACTAACCTGTGTTCTATCCCTAAAGAGTTTCCTATTCTGTCCTTTTATGTAAATAGACTCATAATATGGGGTGTTTTGTGCCTGGCTTCTCTCGCCGAGCATAATGTGTTCAATGTTTATGCGCACTGCAGCCTGTCCGTACCAGAGATCCACTCCTTTTTCCGGCCGAGTCATGTCATTGTATGGATGGACCATGTTTTCTTTATCCATCCGTCCACCCATGGATACTCAGGTGTTATCGGCTATTAATAACAGCGCTGCTATGAACACGTGTGGACACGTTTTTCTGTGGATGTATATGTCCTCATTTCTCTTGGGTTTATGCCTAACAGTTGAATTGCTGGAACATGTGAGTTTCGACAGAATAGACATCCTTTGTTTTCTATGACATTCTGAGAGGTCCTGTTCCTTGCAGAATTGGAAGAGAGACAGGTAAAGAAAGGATGTGGAGAAAATTTCTCTTGGTGGCCACTGCAGGTTGCCAGCTTTGAGCCATGGCTTGCTTGCTTTTTTTTTTTTTTTTTAATTGAAGTAGAGTTGATTTACAACGTTGCGTTAATTTCTGCTGTACAGCAAACTGATTCAGTTATACACACATATACATATATACATTCTTTTTCTTATTCTTTTCCATGATGGTTTATCACAGGGTATTCAATATCCTGTGATACAGTAGGTCCTCGTTGTCTATCCATCCTGTATGTAACAGTTGGCATCTGCTAACCCCAGACTCCCAGTCCATCCCTCCCCCACCCCCGCCCCCTTGGTAACCACAGGTCTGTTCTCTCTGTGAGTCTGTTTCTGTTTCATAAATAAGTTCCTTTGTATCTTTTTTTTTTGGATTCCACGTATAAGTGATATCATGATATTTGTCTGACTTCCTTCCCTTAATATGATCATGTCTAGGTCCATCCATGTTGCTGCAGATGGCATGATTTTGTTCTTTTTCATGGCTGAGTACTATTCCATTGTATATATGTACCACATCTTCTTGACCCATTCATCTGTTGATGGACACTTAGGTTGCTTCCATGTCTTGAGCCATGGCTTTCTTAAGTATAGGACCAGTTTCTCTCTCCTGGCAGAGGTGGTATTCTTAGGGGTGCTGGGACCCAGGGCAGGTCCCCTCTAAATACACCCCCATGGCATGTTGCTTATTTTGAGTTAAAGTTACTTAAGAAACAGCCGATGTGAGAGGGACTCTCTGACCCTCCTCTCTCCCTGAAGCAGGAAATACATCCCCGCTGTGAAAGTTCCCTCCCTGCCTCTGGAGGTAGAAGGACACTACTATCCCCAGAGGTGGGGAATTTGAGGTCAGAAGCCTGTATAAAGAACCTTGTCACTTTTCAATTAACTCCCCACTGGCACAAGTAAGGTGGGACTCTGCCTTGTGCTTCTTCACGAGCTGGGCCTGATCCAATGGCTCTGGTGTCTCCCTTTCTGGATTATCCACCAGTGAGTAATGTTCCTGCTTGAAGTTGGGGCCACACCTCCGTCAGGCAGGCTTAGAACAGTGAGCTCACCTGCAAACACCTAGGAGTCGGTGAGAAACAGCCACAGCCCTGGAGAGACAAATTCCATCCATGGGGGTAGGACCCAGGTGGCAAGCTCCCCGGCGGATTCTCTCTCTCTCTCTCTCTCTCTCTCTCTCTCTCACACACACACACACACACACACACACACACACACACAGAGGCGTGTAAGAAACTGCCCAAGTAGGCCAGCTGTTGAGTTGCTTTGGGTTGGAGGTTGGGATAGGTCACCGTGGAAAGAACTTCTGGAATGTGATTGGCTCATGGGTCACTGACACCCTCTTTATTATTTTCTTTTTAAATTTTTATTGGAGTACAGTTGAGTTACAGTGTTGTGGGGGTTGCAGGTGTACAGCAAAGTGAGTCAGTTATACATATACACGGATCCACTCTTTTCTAGGTTCTTTTCCCATATAGTCCATTACAGAGCATTGAGTAGAGTTCCCGGTGCTGTGCAGCAGGTCCTCATTAATTATCTATTTCATATACGGTTGTGTGTACGGGTCAGTCCCACTCTCCCAATGTATCCCTCCCCGCCCTTCAGCCCTGGTATCCTTAAGGTTGTTTCCTGCATCTGTGAGTCTACTTCTGACACCGTTGTTATTTCGGGGTCATCAAGGTTTATGGGATGAGAGGAATGGTGCCTCCCCCAAATCCCTGTGTTGGAGCCCCAACCTCCAGGACCTCAGAATGCAACCTTATTTGGAAACAACGTCGTTGCATATGTACTTTGTGAAGACGAGGTCATTAGGGCAGGACGGGCGTCTTGATAAAAAGGAGAAACTTGGATACAGGGAGAGAAGCCCACGGGAAGATAGGGGAGGAGATGGTATGATGTGTCTACAAGCCCAGGAACGCCAAGGATTTCTGGCAGCCACCAGAAGCTCAGGGAAAAGCATGGAGCCGATTCTGTTCTAAGTCTCCAGGAAGAACCAACCCTGCTGACACCCTGACTTCAGACTTTTGATCTCCAAAACAGTGGGACAGTAAATCTCCACTGTTTAATTCCCCAACGGGCGCTCCTGTGCCATAGCAGGCCAGGCAGCCATTCAGCTGATTAGGGCAAACGCAGATCCTCTGCATGGATTTTAGAACCGGGGGTAGGGGTTTCCCAAGGTGAAACTCCTTGGGACAGTTAGAGGTGCAGACATTAGAGCAGGTGGCTCGGGGTGTCTTCATGTATGGGGCGCTATGGACAAAAGATTGCTGAGGGCCCAGGGGCAAGCTACCCGGAAGACCAGAACCAAGAGGGTGGCTTGGATTTAAGGCCCCATAAGAGCGTGAGATGCAGAATAATATGTGGGCATTGAAATCCAAAGCCATCGCTGGAAGCCAGTTTTCTGGGAAGCTAGGGGTCCCATGGAGATGCTTGTAGGTGCAGTGGGGAATTTTCAATGCTAGATCAGCCCAGACATGTGATGGGACCAGGGCTGTCTGTGTGGATGTGTGTGGACTTAACATCATTTCTTCTCTGTAGGCAGAGTCATCTCTCTCTCCGATGGTATGGACCTAGCTCTCTGAGTGTCTTCTTTCTGCCTTTTACCATCTTCCTTAATATCTGGCAGCCTAGTGCTAAAATTACAGGAAGCTGCCTTTGTTTTTTTTTTTCCACATCTTTATTGGAGTATAATTGCTTTACAATGGTGTGTTAGTTTCTGCTGTATAACAGAGTGAATCAGTTATACGTATACATATATCCCCATATCTCCTCCCTCTTGCGTCTCCCTCCCACCCTCCCTATCCACCCCTCTAGGTGGTCACAGACCACCGAGCTGATCTCCCTGTGCTATGCGGCAGCTTCCCACGAGCTATCTATTTTATGTTTGGTCGTGTATATGTGTCCCTGCCGCTCTCTCACTTCGCCCCAGCTTACCCTTCCCCCTCCCCATATCCTCAAGGCCATGCTCTAGTAGGTCTGTGTCTTTATTCCCATCTTGCTCCTAGGTTCTTCATGACCGTTTTTTTTTTCAGATTCCATATATATGTGTTAGCGTACGGTATTTGTTTTTCCCTTTCTGACTTACTTCACTCTGTATGACAGACTCTAGGTCCATCCACCTCACTACAAATAACTCAG